>NW_021703781.1:28368388-28642953 GCF_005190385.1 Monodon monoceros | reverse complement strand
AGCGATGGGGAGCTATGGGGAGCGATGGGGAGCGATGGGGAGCGATGCGGCAGATGAAGCTTCTCTAGAAGCCCGCCCGCCGCTCACCTCCTGCTGTGCGGCCCTGTTCCTAACAGGCTGCGGACTGGTGTCAGTCTGCAGCCCAGGGGTTGGGGACCCCGGTGCCGAGGATGACGAAAGCTGGCTTTATTGATCTGAAAATGTTCCAGGGTCCCACAAACGTGTCATTTCAATGAATCTCACCATCTTGTGAAGAAGGAACTATTATTACCCACATTTCACAAGAGTTAAGTGACTGCCTGAGGTCACACAGCTAGTGAGTGATGGAGCTGGGGTCAGACCGCAGAGACTGTGCACTAACCGCTGTACCTCCTGCCCTCACTGGGGCTTGTCGTCCACGTGAGCTGGGGAGAAGATGGCTTCTGCCCACCAGGAGCTGGGGCATGAGATGCACTGAGCAGTTCAAGGGGGAGTATGAGGAATGGTGTGGGCTGGGCCATGCACCGGGCTGATGTCCTAGTCACAGGCCCTGCTTGGCCCTACAGTCTGGGTGAGGCTGGAGCACTGGGTGCAGAACTGGCCTGGCACTCAGGGTGCCCGGATACCTCACACACCTCCTCTAACCTCTCCCAGAGGGTGGGAGTCCTGGGTAGGGAAAGCAATGGGCTGGGTCCTGGCAAGGCATGTCTCGGGGTAAGAGACCCCCCCATCCCCACCCCTCCCAAGCCAAGAGAGGCTCAGCCTTCATCTGAGGGTGGGGACGGCTGACTCGGTCCTTGGGGAAGGACCAGCAGCTCTGGGCAGCCTCACTGGGCTCAAGAAGGACCTTAATGTCAGCCTCTGAACTTGCACTTTATTCCTGGTGACAGTGGGGAGCCAGGGAGGGTAGTGGCAGACTAGGAAGGGCTCAGCAACTGAGAGGCAGGAAGAGAGTTAAGACCTGAGAGCCAGCAGAGGGTGGGGGCGCTGAGGGGGACACAAACCCGGAGATGGCTCGGAGGATCTAATCGATTGTGGGGGGAGGGACAGGAAGGTGCCAAGGACGGCCCGGGCATCTCCCCCAGCCCTCTGGGGGCTTGGACGCCCGGCTTCGCTGAACCAGCGGCTGCCTGAGTCAATACGAATTGACCAGGATCCCAAGGAGCACTGGGCCCCTCCCCCCAGGAAGCCCTGACCTGGGGGAGGGCGCTGCTGGCCGGCAGGCCACCACCAGCTCTGCTCTGTCCCACTGCTGACCTTTCTCCTGTGTCAGCACTGCTCTCCATCAATGCACCGGAAGGGCCGGTGCAATCTCTCTCAGTTGCCTGGGGCCAGGGCTGGGGGCGGGGGCTCACTCAGTCTTCCCTCTCTTAAGGAAGAGGTTTCTAAAGCCTCTCTAGAAGGCTGAGAGCAGAGGTGCCAAAGCCCTCAGTGCAAATCGGGGAGCCTGAGGCTGGTGAGGGGCAGCTCAGGACCCACCAGCCAACTGCAGGCACAGCCCTGGGCACAGAGAGCCCATGGGGTAGAAACCACACCCCTCCAGCTGGCTGAGGGTAGGAAGCTGGATGGGGAGACTGGAGTCAGGCCACAGGGGATGGGCAAGGATGATCTGGCGAGAAGGGGCATCTATAAGGTGTGGGAAGGGAGCAGGGGCAGGACAGGGCTAAGCCTCAAAGCCGAGGAGGGGGGCCAGGGGGGCCAGTGGGTAAAGCAATGGAATGGAGGATTAGATGGGGCTAGCTCGTCAACTGTCCCTGCGGGCCTGGAACTGAGAGGTTTCTAGGATGTGAAATTTTCAGTGCAAAGCCGAATGGCTGATCACCTAGCAGGGCTGAATCTGAATTCTGGTTTTCAGCGCTGCCACTTTCAGACTGTGTGTGACCTCTCTGGGCCTCGGTTTTCTTCATTTGGAACATAGAGCTTATAGGAGTACCTTGTGTAGGACTGTCACAAAGATTAAGTTAAATAATGTGCTTAGCCTCTGACACAACATCTGATAATAATCATTCAACCAAGGGCAGTGGCTACTTTTATTACCACGGATGGCTACGACTAGTCTGACCACTACGAGGACCAGCGAACACACACCAAGGGCTCAGCCCATGCCAGGCCCTGTCCTAAGCACCGTACCGGCAATGCTAATTTAATCTCACAATGCTTATTGGGAGGGGCCATTATTATCCCCATTTTCAGATGAGGACACTGAGGCGTGCAGGGGCTAAGCCACCAGCCCAGGTTCTCACAGTAGGTGAGAACGGAGCCCAGAAAACCACTTCCATTTCCATGGGGCTGACCCCACAGCCAGGGACTCGTGGGCCAATGCCGACACAATTCTGATCACACTGACCGAGGGCAAGAAGTGGATAAACATTCAGGTGGGGCAGGCCACTCTGGATGTGCACAGGAATGGGCAAGGGACCCCTGTTTTTGAGGAGATCAAGTCCCCAGTCCTCAGCCTGGGTCTTTAAGACCTTCCTCTTCCAGTCCACACACATCAACCATACGTATGAAGTTTCCAGGGTTGATTTACAAAGCAAGAGAAAGGAAAGCCCCCAGAGGCGCTCAGGCTTTCTCCTGGCTGGGTGGCAGGCAGCTCTCTTGATCTGACACCTGCATGTGACCTCACTTCTTTCTTGTAATGACACTACAAAGTCAGTTATGATGCCCATTTCAGAGATGAGAATACTGAGGCTCAGAAATGCGCTAAGGTTGCACAGCTGGATTTAAAGATGCCCAGCCACAAAGTCTGGGCTCCTCTTGGCTGCAGGATGAACATGCAGTGTGAAGGCAGGAGACCATACGTTGGACATCTGTGTTGGGCATGGTACAGGACTCAAGGTGAGCACTGGATAACTCTGAGGAGGAGGGGTACTGGGAGAAACTCCAGCAGCTCAAGGAAGGGGCTCAAGCATCCAGGGGCAGAGTGGCCAGTCTGGCAGGGTACTAGACCCAGGGAGAAAACACGGTTTGGGCAGGGGCCCATCACCCCAATACCTGGGGGATAGGTAGGCCTTGCAGAGACCCCTCTTCAGGCTCAGGAGCTGAGCATGCATTGCTATCCCTGCTCTGACCCCTAGGAAGTCCTTGGCACAAGGAACCAAATGCTCACAAAGCACTTAGCTTCCAGCACCCAGGAAAAAGGTCGCCAAGGCAGGCAAGCAGGCGCTGGCTGGGCAGGGGCCCTGAAAAGCTGGGCCCGGTTATTTTTAGCATCTTGATTCAAGAGGGAGGAGGCCCACCTCTCTACCAGGTAAATGTCAGCACCACTGGTGGACCCGCCAATTAAAGTAGCTGGAGCCGAGGAAGAGAGACAGTGACTCGGGGCCTCTCTCTTGGGCTCCTCGTCCCCAGAAGCTCCCTTCCTCCACCTCCTCTTCCCAAGCCCTGGAGCATCTGCTTGTGGCCCTGAAAAGAAACCGTGGCTCCGTCCCCAAAGGAGCTTGACTAGGGCCTGGAATCCCGGGCGAGTCTTGCCTTGGCCACGTGACGCTGGCCAAGTCTCATGCCGTCTCTTCTCTGACTCTAATTCCTCCCTGGAAAATGCGCCCCTGCTAAGCCCACCTGCTATTTTGAGGATGCAGGAGCCAGGGCTCAGGAAGAAGCTTTGCCATGAGGGCAGCTCGCCCTTCCTGCTGTGGAAGGGCTGTTGTGTTATCCCAGAAAAGAATTCTGGGCTTCCCAAGTGGGAACCAAAGCTGACAGAGCTGGAGCCAGCTGCTGTGCAAACTGCTGGGGGGATGTATGAAATCCTAGGTACCAGGAGTTGAGCTCCCAGCCCCGTGGCTGCTGCTCTGCTGATAGGAAAGGTGAGAGAGAGGCCACCTTGGGTCAGTGGAGGCTCAGCGAACACAACCTGGGCTGAGCCCAGGGCTACAAGGAGGGGCTGCACCCGTGGGGGCACCAGGCGCCCACAGCACCCGCAGCAAATCACAAGCCTGGTACAGCACACATAGCTCAAAGGCTCACCTCCTCTCCGTCAGGCTCTGAGCGCACCCAAAGCCTGGGGGAGGTCCACCTACCCCCATCCTTGCCCCACACAGCTTCTCTAGAAGAAGGAAGGAGGCAGTTGGTCACAGGAAGGAGAAGGGAAGCCCATCTCTCAGCCCACCCCCTCCCCCTGCCAAACTCTCAGCTCTGGAGTCCACTCTGGGTGTTGGACCCTTAGCCTGCAGGAGAGTCTGCCCCAGGGGCTGAATCCCCCATCCCCCCAGGCGGAGGGAGACCCACCAGCTCCCGGGGGAGCCTAGGATCCTGGCACCTGCTCACACCCTCCCCAAAGGCAGGCTCTCCCACTGAGGTGCTGCCCTGCTGTGGCTCCCAGGTGCCCAAAGCTCCGAGGAGATCTGACAGAAACAGGCACAGAAGTGGGCAGTGAACCTCTCGGCGATGTTTAGCATGTTAGAAACACAGTACAAACTTCCTCCTCCTTCTACCATCTGGCCTCTAGGGGGCATCTCCAACTTTATTTCCTTCACTGCCCAGTCTTGGCTCTCCATCCAGCCCCACTGAATCTGTCCCCAGCGTGCCTGCCTCAAGGCTTTGGCCCAGCTGGACCCTTTGGTTAGAATGTTTTCAGTTCACAATCATGTTCATTCTTCAGGAACCAGCTGGAACTCCCCCTCCTCCAGGAAGTCCGCCCTGACTCCTGAGTCCCTCGGAACCCCTGGAACTCTCCCTAGGTATCACAGACCCAGCAGCCTCCCGCGGACTGCAGGCCACTGGGCACCCTGCTGTGGCTCAGCCAAAGGGGCTGATGAGGGGCACGGGTGGCCCCTGGTTTCCAGAGTCCATTTTCCTTCCTCACCCCCTTGCATCTTGTCAGCTTTCCAATCGGGGCCTGACTCCAGAGCATTCTCTCTGCCCTGGCCTCTGGGCCTGCAATCTCCAGACCTCACTGGGCTCTCTGGGTAAACAGATGGGAGGAGGAGCCCTAATGGTAGCAGGTCTCGGCAGGAGGTAGTGATTACAAGAAGCGGAGTACAAACGAGGCTTAACAGAGCCAGGTCTGAGGGCGCCCTGCTCAGCTCTCCACAGATCCCCAGAACTTCCCCAGCCCCACACTCTGTACCCCCAGCTCCTCAGGGGTGGGTCCTGCCTTTCTGCAGACACCACGCTCCATGGCTGGGTCAGGAGCACTGCTGTAGGTCTTGGGCCCTGCTGGCGTCTACACCCGCCATGCATCTGAAGCAGTTTAGGGTGGCAGTGAGCTCAGCCCAAAGCCTGGAGTGCCATGCTGGGCCACTTTGGGGTGTACCCTCCTACGTCTGAGCCTCAGTTTCCCCATCTGTACCATGAGAGACTGGGCCAAATGATTTCTAAAGACCATTCCTCTCCCAGGTGGCTGGGATGCTATGATTCAAATAAAGAGGCCACACTTGCAGCCCCACCCAGCGTCTGCTCCCTCCCCGCGAGGTCACGGAGGTTTTGGACCTAGGACACAGGGCATGGGCGTGGCTGTCCTCACCCTAAGTGTGTGGCTCCTGAACCAGAGGGAGACAACCTTCAGGACTCAGTGGGGCGGGGGCGGGGGGACGGTGAGCAAACATCGGGGGAGGGCAAAGAACCCGCAGTGAGTAACACCCAAGGAATCCTTCTCAGCGTAGTTTTTACCAAATCCCAGTTTGTCCTCGGGGAGCCCTGTTGGTGGCCGAGGTCAGGGGTGTCTGGGGTGTGAGTGCAGCCCCACACACCTACATGGGTGACCACATACAACAGCAAGGCTCCCACCAGACTCTGGGAGAACCAGGGGTACCAGACCAGTTGCCCCCTCACCCCCCAAAAGGATGCCTCCTGTCTAGCCCGTCGGCCTCCTGCACCTGCCGTGATGATGTTGCGTGACCTTGGGCTGGGCTCTGGGCCTCTCTGTCCCCACCATGTGACTGAACAGGTTTGTCCATGTCTCCCTTCCAGCCCCACCTCTGGGCTGCTGTCAGGCCTGCATCAGGAAGGGGTGCAGACAGTGGCAACAGAAGGTGGCACCTGGGCTCTGCTCTGGGGCAGCTTCGCATTTCGGCATTTTGGAAGACTGGCTTTCCCCTGGGAAAGAGCCCCAGCCCCTGGCCCAGGAGAGGCCCCACAGGTGCCTGGGTTGGTGAAGAGGAGGCAGTGAGCTGGAGGTGTGGCCAGCTGGAGTACACAAGCCCCAGCCCTGCCCCTCCCTGATCGACAGTCTCTGCGTGAGCTGTGAGCTCCCGCTTGCAGGCCAGGGCCAGCCTCATGGCCTTCACAGAGGAGCTGCCACTTCTCCACGGCTCATTTTGGCTCCCTACTCTCTGCAGGACCAAGGTCAAACTCTGTGGCCCCCAGGAGCTGCCTCAGAGCCTGCTTCCAGTTGTGGCTGAATGAAGCTTCCTCTCCAGCTGGACTCCAGACCTACCCCATCAAGTTGTGTAGAAACCCCAGAAGACCCTACTCCTTCACTCCTCTGTGTAGGGATCTAGCCCCCTCCTCCAGGCAGTCTCCGCTGGCTGCCTCCTCCAGCATGGGGGAAGAGCTGCCCATCCCAACTCCTACTGCCTTCACCCGCTGAGAGCACCCACCTAGCACACGCTGCACTGTAGACCGTGTGACCTCCACTCAAGCCCAGGGCTGTGCTCAGCCGATGCTCAGAGATTCACTTTTGAATGCCAGTGCCTAGCACAGTGCTGGAGCCCACTGTGGCTGACGGAGTGAATAGTTCACCAAGCAAACACACATGTACCTACCAGAGACAGTCTGATGTAGTGGGGAAAACACATATTATTGTGTCAGGTAAAAGTGGGCTGAATCTCAGCTCCACCAATAGCTCTGTGACCCTGGATACATTTCTTAACCTCTCTATGCTTTATGAGTTTCCTCTTCCACACAGTGGGATAATCCCAGCTTCCCTGGGTTGTTGATACCCTTGAGAACACTGCAAGTCACCCTTGTGAATCCTGACCTGTCCCAGCAGAGCCTCTGGCTTTATAGACCAATGAACAATTGTTCAGAGAGGGAGAGCGACTTGTCCGAGGTCACACAGCAGGCCTGCAGCAGGACTGAGGCTTGAACGAAAGTCCTGCTCAGAGAGCCCGTGAGCACAGTGGCCCACCCTGCTGACCCAAAGGGCATCCCACATCGGGCAGGAGTGACCAATGGGCTATGGACTATTTCCAGCTCCAGGTTGGGGTAGGGGCTGTAGGGTCAGGGCTGGCTGCAGAGGCAGGGGCTGGAGAGGCCTCCTGGGCTGCAGGCAACAAATTCCGGGGAGGGAGAGGAGGGTGTGCATTCTCAGCTGGTGCTGGATACTGACAGGTATGCCATATGGGGGCCCTGGGATCCCAGCTCTGTGTGGCCATGGCCAGGCCCGCTGTGAGCTGGGCTTGGCATTCAAGGTCTTCAAAGCCAGCCCCAAACCCGGCTTGCGACATATAGCCCTGGAAACCTATTGACTGACAGCTGACGGTGTTCATGCTGTCAGCATGAAGCCACAAACCCGGGGCTGGAGGGGCTGGCCAGGGAGTGTGGCTGTCACCCCAGGTCCCTGCCCACAGAGCTCTCATCAACAACTGTTTGGGATCGCCGCATACGAAACCCAAATCCAGGCCAACCCCAATCCTCGCTGTTCCCCTACAGCCTCTCTGAAATGACAATCTAACCAAGTCTCTCCCTGTGTGCCCACACCCCTGGGGATCAGCTCCAACACTCACCCCCGCCTGCTCACCCACCGTCAATGCATACGCTGTGGAGCGCTAGCCTCGTCCCAGGCACTGCTGCAAGAGTGTACATGGCTGACTTCATTGAATTCCTCACAACTCAGTGGGGTCGGTTCTATTATCCCTATTTTACAGATGAAGAAATGAGGCACAGAGAGGTTAAGCCACTCATCTGAAGTCACAAAGAGAGTAGCGTGGCAGTGTTGTAAAACCCCAAAGCCGAGGCCCAGAGTCCATACCCCTCACCACTCAGTGCCCTGTGCAGTCATCCACCAAAGGTGTTCTGAGTACCTTTGATGGAGTGCCAGCCAGAGGGGGCAGCTGTCATGCCCCTGATGGGTCATGCTCTGTGTCCAACCTTGCTGGTTGTCACGTCCCAGACCAGTTGGGGCCTTCTCACCTCTGTTTGCTCTGGGCCTCGCCTGAGCCTCAGTACCACACACGCCTGGCTCCAGTCCACCAGGTGGAGGGAAGTGGGCCAAGTTACCCACAGGTAGGGGCAGGGCTGGGGCTTGTGTACTCCAGCTGGCCACACCTCTGGCTCAGTGCCTCCTCTTCACCAGCCCAGACACCTGTGGGGCCTCTCCTGGACCAGGGGCTGGGGCTCTTTCCCAGAGGGGAAGCCAGTCTTCCAAAATGCTGAAATGTGAAGCTGCCCCAGAGCACAGCCCAGATGCCACCCTCTGTTGCCATTACCTGTACCCCTTCCTGATGTGGGCCTGACCTCAGCCCGGGAGCTAGGCTGGGGGTTGAACTTCTGAGTCTCTGTTTTCCAGTCCGGTAAAGGGAATAGGACTTTTCAAGGGCTTCTCATTGGTCTCATGGGGTGTGAAAGAGCTTACACACTCTAGAGAACTCTACAGTACAAGAGGTCATTGTAGCTACTGGAGGGGTCACAGGGCAAAGGTCGGGAGGGAGGGGCTGGGGTCAGAGAAGGTTCCATGGCATCTGACCCATAGGAGTGAGTTTGCCAAGCAGAGAAGGGCAGGCAAGGGGCAACGAGGCAGAAGACTCTGCAAATAAAACAGAGCAGCCCCCAACCCCCTGTGGATTTGGAAAAGCACAAAAAAGACAGGTTTCCGAAGTATGCAGGGGCAGGGCTGAAAAGGTAGACGGGGCGCATCAGAGAACCCTCAAACACCACTGCCTGACAGGAAGAGCTGTAATCCCAGCCTCACTGAAGCCACTGAACCTGGATGCTTGAGACAAGCTGGATGCTGGCACCGCTGAGGCTTCTGCTGCTGGGGGGAGGGCAACATCTCTCCCTTGGGCAGATGAGACTCACAGGGTGATGGGGGACTTGCCCAAGGTCACTGGGCCAGGCAGTGGCTGGTGGAGCCTGCACATGAACTCAGTTCTTCATTTAATCTAGGCAGGGCTGGCTTCACGGGCAGCTGCACGGGGCCCCAAGCTCAGAGGGACCCACTTTGGTTTACTGCTCTAGGGCCACCCTTGTGAAATCCTTAATAATTTGTGGACCACAGGCCCTACAGTTTTGCACTGGGCCCTGCAAATTATGTAGCCGGTCCTGATTCTAGAAGATTCTGATGGACACTTTTGGGAGAGGAGGCAGAGGGCCAGTGAATGAACTGTCACTTCTCTGGGACTTTGCAAGAGCCGGGCTCTCTGCTTGGTCTTCCCTTTTTCCCTTGCCATTAACCTAGCAAATTTCTCCTTACATTCCAATTCCCAGCCCACCTGTCACCTCCCAGGGATCCTTCCCAGATCTCTTCCCCATACACAGACCTGACCCCCCACACCAGGCAGAACCCACACTTCCTGCCTTGGTCCCACGCAACAAGCCTGCTGGTGGGTATGCAAGCAGCACCTGCCTCCCCCAGGGCTAGGGCACCCCAGAGCTTCCTGCTGACCAGGTTTCCAAAGGACCATGCTAAGGACATTTTACAAAGGGGTCTCAGAGAGGAAGTTATTAGATGATGCCCAGACAGTGGACCCCAGAGAACAACCCACCTTTTTACTTGCAAGAAAATGGACACTCTTTGGCCTGGGAAGACTGGGCCAGGCTAAAGCCAGAAGCCAGGATCCCCCTTGGGAAACTCCTCTAACTTGGAGGGGCCCTGCCAGGAAGAGGGAGGGGAGGGAAGAGGAAGTCTTGAATCTGGGGTGCAGGTACCACTTCCTGGCTGTGTGGCTCACCCACTCTGAGCCTCAGTTTTCTCATCTGTAAAGTAGGCATTAAATGACCTATCCCTGAAGGGAGCTTACCAGAGAAAAGAGCACAAACTCTGGCATCTGATGGTCTGGTTTGGAGCCCAGCTTCACTACTTCTGGGCAGGTGTCCTTGAGAACCTCACCTACCCTCGATGGGCCTCAGTTCCCTCATCTAGAAATTGTTCAGTGAGGCCTCCCTCTCAGGGCTCGTAAGCTCACGGATGTAACATGCCAGTTCCCCGACAGGGACTCGTGTACGGTTGGGTAACAAAGTGGACGACACAAGACCCTGACTTCCAGGAGTCAACAGAGGAAGTGCAGCTGGGGGCAGGGATGACACAGTCCCTACCAGCTTGTCATGCCCAGGACTCAGAGGGTGCCCAGGCCCCAGGGAGCCAGGATGGAGTCCGCAGGAGACAAGGAACAAGAATAAGGCCCCACGGACACCCCACGGCAATGCCCAAGCGCCTCTACCTAACCCACAGCCTACTTTCTTCTCATGAGAATAACAGGTCCTATTTGTTAAGCCCTACCTTGTGCGGGGAATTTTTCTCAGCACTGTGAATCTGTGTCTCTAATCCTCATGACCACCTTGTCCAGGATGCTGGGGCCAGATGGTGACTGTTTCTGTTTCCAGTTGAGGAAGCTGAGGCCCAGAGAAGGCAAGAGCGTGGCCATGGTCACAGGACTGGCCCTCAAACCCTGCCAGTCCCCCTCCCAACATACATGCAGAGGTCAGGGCTCAGCCTTGACCCAAAGCTGCCCAGTGACCCCAGGAGCTGCAAGGTGAGAAGCCAATGACCCCTGAACAGGCCCTTCTCCTTGGAACACATCCCTCCCTGTGTGTGCATGTGAGGGCATCCCCGGGTGAATGCGGAGACGCCATGTGTTGTGAGAACTTCTGCCCGTGTATCTGTGTGAGGTGTCAGCACAGAAGTTTGTGAACGTGCGCATCTGTGAGCGTGTGTCTGCAGCAAGTCTGTGCGTGCACATGTATGTCTGTAGCACGCACAAGTAATGTCTGCGTGTATATGGGTGTGAGGGAGCATGTCTCTGCACATCTCTGCATGTACCTGTGCACACACAACCAATCATGGCCATGCGTGCATGCACGTCGGTAGCCCCTTAGCACGCAGGAACAGGTTTACATGCACACGTGTGTCTGTGTGGCGCACGCATGTGCACGTGTGTTCATGGACACAGTTATGAATATGGGCTGGGAGAATCCTCTGGGACTTGTATGTGTATCTATACTTCCAGGTGAAAACCCCAAGCTCATGTGTAACTATAAATCATCTTCTTCCTCAGGAAAATCTCGGCCCTCTCAGAGACATTCCAGACCACAACCTGGTCCACCTCCTCCAAGAAGCTTTCCTGGATTCCAGACTCCCAACACTTACACAGAACTCCAGCGTTAATCCCCATCCCACATCACGGCAGCTTTCCTAACCTCATGCCCCCCACCAGCCAACTGCAAATCCTGCCAACTTCCCTGCCTCAGTCTCTTATGAGAGGCCTTTCCAAAGGCCTCTCCAATGCAACCACCTTCAACAGGCCACTGTCTGATTTAGAACCTTCCATGGCTCCCCACTGCCCTTGGGATCTAATTCCTCAGCCTGGCATTTGTGGCCTTTTACAATCTTTCCATTCCCTTGCCAACCTCATCCCCTAAACTGCCAGGCTCTCCACCCAGCCTTCTTTCTCCCCATGATGTAATTCACTTTTGGATCACCTCCCCAGAATGCCCCTCTCTAACCTATGAACCCATCTATTCCCCTCTCTTGGGCTTTCCACAACTGATGTGATCTCCCTGTTTCTCCACCAGAGTACATGATGGGACAAGGCCTCCTCCCCGGCACCACAGGGCCTACTGTCAGGCCTGGAATACAGTAAGTGCTTAATACAAGCTTGGGAAACTGAACTTGGGAGGCGGAGGGAGAGAGAGCCGTATCCAACCAACATACCCCTCCTCCAGAAGGGACCTGTGTGTCAACTTGGGGAGGAGGGGTCAGGTCTGGTTCATGTCACATCATATCCACACATGAATCATGACCCCAGGCAACCAGCAGTAACTGTCACCTTGTAAAAGCCCCTCCCTTTGCCTTGAGTTGGGACAGGACTTAACACTTCTGAGGACATCCACGATCGCCTTGATGCCCACCCACAAGAAGAGGCCGGCGGGGGGGGGGGGGGGGGGCAAGGGCAGGGGCAGAATGGAACAGGGGTCAGGGGCTGGCACACTGGGGCCACAAAGACCTGGAACTGAACCCCGTGGGGGATCAGCCAGGAGCGTGACCTTGGGCAAGTTGCTTTCAGACCACAAGCCTCACGATGGGGAAGATAACAGCACCTACCTCACAGGGTTGTGGTGAAGCGGAAAAGAGTTAACGCCTACACAGTACACAGTGCCTGGTATACAGTTAAGAGCTCAGAATGTTAGAGGATATGATTATTTTCATGTATCAGATGAGAGAACTGAGGCTCTCAGCCATGAAGGGGCAGGGCTACCCAATGCTACACCAGGAGTTGGCAAGAGAATAAAACCAAGTATCCGAGTGCCAGGCCAGGGCACACCCCTCCGCTCTCTGGCTCCCTCTGAGAGGAGGAGGCCAAGGAGAAGTGAAAATTGAGAAATAAGCCCCTTCCCCTAATTCCTCAGTGACGACGGGCCAGCTCTGGGCTCTCCAGGCCCTGAAACAGCACCAGCTGCTTGGGCTGGGCGCCACACCAGCAGACACCCAGTGCCAGGGCCCAGCTCATCCTGCTTACCTGCCAAGGCCTCTGCCGACCACCGGGACTGAAGGCTGCTAAGGGCGTCAGGAAAAGGAGCTCACAGTGGAAGGAGGCGGCGGCCCCAGCAGTCTGACTTGGCCGAGCAGAGCTGTTGCAGGTCCTGCGGGAGAGAGGAGAGGGAGTGGTGAGTTTCAAGCCTGAGTCTGGGGGTGGCCCCGACCCCCTTCACCCAGCTCCAGGTCCCACCTGCCCAGGCCTCTCTGGCCATCTCCTGGAGAGCCGAGCTGGCCCACAGAAGTGGAATGACCCTAGAAACTAGATGTTGTCCCCAAACCCCCAGTAAAGGTCAGAGGCCCAGAACCGGGCCCAGCACCAAGGTCAGCTCCTCTGCACCCCATACCACAGCAGCAGCCGTGCTGGCACACCCACCACTGTGCTGCAGTCAGCCCAGCCCCCCCAGGACCCCCACCCTTCAGACAAGCTGGATGCTCTGTCTGGAGCCCTTTTCCCCACTTCTCTGTCTTTCAGAGCCCCACTCTGCTCAGATGCCTCCATGGAGCCCTCTCTGACCTGTCGCTCCTTTCTTTGTTCATCCCCCAGCAGCTTTGGGTCTAGCTGACCGTGTCTGCCCCAGCTTTCTATAGGCCAGGCTCCTCCCCCGAGCAGAGCTCCTGGACATCAGGAATGAGGTCTTAGTTTATCTCTATCCTCTGAGGCTCACAAGGCCACAGAGATGGATGGATGGATGGATGAGTGGGGCAGTGAAGATATTCAGTGAAGAAGCTGAACAAAGTAGGCCAATTGACATGTGCCTTGAAATCCAGAAGCCTGCCAAGCTCTCCATGGGCCTCCTCGTGCCCTTTCCCCTGTTAGATTCTAGAATCCAGGGTTCAGGTTGGTGAGAGGAAAGAGACTTGGTGAGGTGGACTCCCTTCTCTGCTTCATGGGGAAACTGAGGCCCTGATAGGGGAAGGGTTCCTCCCATGGTCCCATGGCAAGAGAGAGGCAAGGCCAGAAGTAGAAAGGCCAGAAGTAGAACCCAAGTCTCCTGGTCTTGACCACTGCCCAGAGCTATCATGGATGGAGGCTGCCATGGCAGTCCCTCCCAGCTCCTGTGTCCTCGTGTGTCAACGCATGCAGGCACCCAGCTTCCCTGGCTGTTGGGGGGTCAGGCTAGCTGTGGAAGGAAGCTTCTGGGTAAAGGAGAGAGGGCAGTAGGAGGGCCCTGGGATAGGAAAAAGTGCAGTAGTAGAGATCACACTCAGAAAAGAGCCACTTGGTCTGATAGCCCTTCTTCCCCAGTCTGGAGGCCTGAGGCTAGGGGCAGGAAGAGAGGGGAGTCAACCTAGGGAGCCCTAGGGTCAGAGACACCCCTCCAGCCATCTTCAGCTGGGGGCGTCTTTCTAAAACCACCTCACTCTCTTCCACAAAGTTCTTTTGCGCCTCCCAAACACTGCTGGTAGGGCATGCACTGGTCACCACCTTGGAGAACAGTTTGGAAGTATCCCCTACGCTGTGGTCTCTCAGCAGCCCAGCATTTCCACCTCCACAGAAATGTGTGCATGTGGTCACCCAAAGATGCATACAAGAATGTTCACAGCAGTGCTACTCATAACAGCCCCAAAATGAAAACTTCCCAAATGGCCATCAACTGTAGAACGGATAAATCGGTGTGTGCATACAATGGAATACCACACAGCAATGAGAACAAATAATCTGTAACTCTATCCAACAATACACGTAAATCTTATGAACACAATGTTGATCAAAAATGCCAGAGACATTGGAGAACATACTTAAGGGATCCAATTATACAAAGGTCAAGAACAGGCACAGCTACTCTATGCTGTGGCAGACTAAAACAAATATGGCCACAGATTCTTTGCAGCTCCTCCTATCGAGAGGTGGAGTCTATTCTCCGCCTCTGAATTCAGGCTGGCCTTGAGACTTGTTTTGACCAATAGGACTTGGTGAAAGTGATATTTTGTGACTTCCAGAGACTAGGACTCAAGAGATCCTGCTGTTTCTGGCCTTGGATCTCTTGGAATGCAGCCTAGCCATGGAAGGAAGCTGGTCTACCTTACTGGAGGATGGAGGAGAACTGAAGCTGCCCAGCCAATAGCCAGTACCATCTACCAGATGTGACTGAGGCCATCTTAGACCGTCTGGTCCAGCCAGCCCTTCAGGTGACTGGAGTCACATGAGCCCAAGGGAAACTGGCAAAGGGACTGCCCAGGCAAACCACAGAATTATGAGACATAATAAATGGTGGTTGTTTATTTTAAGTCACAAAGTTTCGGGGTAGTTTTGGGGGCGGTTTTGGGGGCTGCAGTAGATAACTGATAGTATGCTGTTGATAATGTAAGGATAATGCTGTCATTATCCTTGAGGGGGAGCAGTGACCGGAAGGGGGTATGCAGGGGGTTCTAGGGGATCTGGAATGTTCTGTTTCTTGATCTCTATGATGGTTACATGAGTGTATTCATTTTGCGAGAATTTGTCAAGCTGCGCTTAGGATATGCACAGTTTTTCTGCATGGATGTAATACTTCGACAGAAGCTAAAAACAAACAAGCCTTCCGTGGCTCTCTGCCCAGGCAGCCAATATCCAGCCCCGCCCTGCCCTGCTGGCCTCACCTCACTCTCCTCTGCAATTCACAGTGCCACCTTACACCTCTGTACCGGGGACGCCCCTCCCCTTCCTCTCCTGCTTCAAGCCTGAGGGCAGGCAGCACCTCCTCCTGGAAGCCTTCCCTGATTGCCCCTGGCCTTGCCCAGGTGTCTATATTCACACAGCTCTCTCTCTGGAGCTGGGTCTTCCTGAGCATGGGGTTAAGTCTTTCCCTTCAGTCTCCCCAGCTCTTGGAACTCTCCAAGTAGGGGCCCTATTGGGGTTCGGTGGCACCCCTCTTCCTATTCCCCTAGGGTTGAGACCTCCACAGTGGTGCTGTGATGATCACTGCAGGCTTTGGGGGGTGAAGGGGCACAAGGGGAACTGGTGATCACAAGACAGGTCATATGACAGCACCTCCTGGGACCCCAGCTTCTCCCACGTAGACCGAGGGCAGGGCTGAATTTGGGGGTACAAAGAGGGTCTACAAAGAGGGAAAGGACTTAAGGGGTCCCCCATTTTGTAGCAGATGGTGACACCTATGAAAGTGTACCACTCCTTTCCTCTTAATTATCTAGTGAAATGAAGTAGCAAGCCCGCCTGGCAGTCAGCACTGTATCTCTGCTGAAACAATGCAAACTGCCAAAGCAAAGGAAGAATTGTAATGTCAGACGGCCAGGGCATCAGCTCTGCTAAAGTCCTTCCATGAACTGAGTTGTCTCCATCAGGGCCAAGCAAGAAGGTGGAAGCTCTCCCCTGCCCCACCCACTGCCCTCAGTGACTGTGACTCAGGTGAGCGCCAGGGCCTCAGTCCTGTATGCCCCTGTCTGGGGCCCCTGCCTCACCTTTGCAGTTTCAGCTCTGTCCTCAATGGATGTGTGGCCCTGGCCCTGGGGGAGCCCCCTCTGGCCTCAGCTCCTCCACTCTCATCCCAGAGATCTGGCTTCGTCAACAATCTCTGATGAGTTACATTTTCTCTCGGATGGGAGGACTGGCCCCCGAAAGGCCACGGTGGTTCTGAGGCCCAGGAATCTTTCTGCCCCCCTCAGAATCTCCACTGTGCCAGTGATGGTGCCTGCCACAAACAGGCTGATGTGGCCACTGCAGGCCACCGAGGGCAGACCACAGCACCACGTCACCCGCCTGTCCCTGGGAAGGGGGCACTCGGGCCCGGAGGTGAGAGTGCATCCCCACCCCTACGCTTCCTCTGCTACCCAGACTCCTTTGCTGAGGAAGGAAGCTTCTTGCCCAAGAAAGAGGCACAGAGAAGCCAGAGGGTGGCCAGGATGGGAGAGGGCAAGACACCAGGTCCCAGGCAGTCTGTCCTACAGCAGAGGTTACCTCCACATGAGGAGCACATGAGGGCAGCTGCGTGGGCCCAGCCTAACGACAGAAGGACCTCTGGACTGGGGCGCACCTTCCACAGGTGGGTGTGCTGTCTCACAGGACGGGGAGGGTCCCGTCCGCAGAGGCGTGCAAGCAGAGGCAGCGGCCCTGTGGTGCTGTGGGTGCAGGAAGCATCAGAACTGGAGCTGAATTCTCTATTTCCCAAACTCCTCTGATGATAAGAATCACCTGGGCTGCTTGTTAAACCCACGGCTTCCCAGGCCTCTCCCCTGAGAATGGAAGTCTGTGGGTCTGGAATGCAGCCCAGAAATTTAAATTTTTAACAAGTCCTCCCAGGTGATCCTGTGCCTCTGGAAAGTTTGGGGGAGCACTGGCAGATGACCTTCCAGGTCCCTGTGGGCCCTGAGATTAGTGATTCTGAGCCCCCCACTCCACACTACCCCTATCCTACCTGGAAGACGAGGCTGGCAGGAGACTAACTGCATCATTAAAATAAAAATGATTTAACAGCTTTCGGAGGGAGCAAAGATGTCACAGGGAGGGTGGTTCTCAGCCCATGGTGGTACCGGCAGCCGCTCCCTCCTACCGCCCTGGGCCCCCTGGAGTCTCCAGAGCTCAGCATTGGGGAGGGGGTGAGTTGACAGCTGTTCAGGGGCTGCTCAGTGAGACCCGGAAAAGCAATTATCTTGCTCTTAGCAGAATGGCGCTGGCTTGTACCCTCCCCCTCCCTCCCACCTACACACACACACACACACACACACACACACACGCACGCACGCACGCACACCCCAGGCCAAGATGCTGCTGGCTGGCTCTGAACCCACCTCCCCCCACCCCCGGCCTCCAGATTCCTCTGACTCTCAACCTCCATCCTCAGAGCATATTTCCAACACTTAAATCATTTAGCCCGCTAAACCGGAGACGGCGAAATGGGTGCTATTTCTTAAAAACATACAGAGAGCGTATTAAATTATTGATAGCCATTAAACAGGGGGAAAAATTAAACAGCTCTCAGCTCTTATCAATCATTCATGCAGTTTCCACTGGGCTGTTTTCTGGAGAGTGATCACACGGGCAGCCCAGGGAGCCGACTCCTGCTGGCAAGGAAGGCCCTGGCTGTGTGGAATCGGGGAGGGGCCCACTGCAGCCCCCAGCAATTACCCGGGCGGAGGCTGCGAAGGGGGTCTGGCAGGGGTGGGAGTGAAGGTCAGCCTCTCTGCTGACCCCAGCCCCCCCATCTTCACCACATTATTAACAAAGGGACGTTCCAACAACACCTTCAGGAGCCCCCTTCGTTGAATCCAGCCTGCTTTTATTGAGCGTCTAGTGTGTACCAGGCACGCAAGGCACACAGATAAATACGCCTCAAATCACGCACGCAGGCAAATGTGCGAGGCAGTCCTTTTGGAAAACGTGATTACACCACATTGCGCTAGTATCTGCGATGGAGGTCCACGGAAGGTGGCTCAGAGGAAAGGGGCAGCTTCAGCTGGAGGGGGGCTGCCGGGGAAGGCTTTGCCAAAGAAGTCATTCTTGGGTAAATTCTTGCCCAGAGCACAAGCCGGGAAGGGCATCCCAGGAAAGCGGTACGGCCCCGGGTGAGGCCCAGCAGCCTCTCTGCGCCTGATCTGAGCGCTCCGTCCTGTCAACAGCCCTGCAGTTACTGGCCGTGTGGGGTTAGGGGCTTGGGCACAGTTTGTGGAGCAGGGGCTGAGGCTGTCACCTCAGCCTCCCCTCCAGGTACTGATCAAAACCAGGCCAGGCCAGGGGAGGGATGCACGAGGCCAGGCCCCCCCTCAGCGTGGATGGGCAGGAGGTTAGGGTTCACCCCAGCTGCCCGGGGCAGCGGCACTTCCACCCCCGCACGGCAGATCCATTTCCTGGCTCTGACTCAGGACACCTAAGCCAGTGCGTGACGCAGACCATGGAGGCTGCAGGGCCGGGACACCGCTGGTCTCCTGGCCACAGACAGGCCTGGCAGAGCTGTCCTCGGAAGACGGGCTCCCTCCTGTCGCTGAGCCGTGCCAAGGACCAGGGCACCAGGGCTGTGGGAGCCAGAGGACACCCGATACCCCCCCACCTCTCCGCCTGGGGACCATCCACAATCAGGGGCCATTTGAGGTTCTGGGGCCAGGCCGGGCTGCTGGCCGCTGCAGGGAACAAAGAGGCCAGGCCCAGGCTCGCCCCGGCCCCGCGCCCCCAGCACCCCGGGAGAGCATCACATTCTTGAATGCCTTTTAGGAGCTCTCGCTGTTCAGGAGCCTGAGCTGGGAGCCGGGAGGAGGCCCTGCCAAGTGTTGATAGCACCCTCTCCAGAGAAAGCTGCTGTCACAGGGAAACATTCTGGGGAGAGCGGTTGTTTACCACCAACGCCTGGGACCGTCAAGAAAAAATCAGAAGAAATTAAATTTGCAAAGTTGAAAAGACATAAAGGAAGCCCCCTCCCCAAGCCTGGGACTTTTCAACCTGGAGAATCAGGCTGCTCTAGTTTTTGCCTGGTTTGGCCTTTGCATTTATTATTGCTTTCTCTCACGCAGCCAAGTCCTACCCTGGGTCAAGCTCTATTTCCCCCTTTGTAACTGCTGCAATGCTTTCCACATCACACCAGACTGGATTCTGTTTGCATCTGCTCTGAACTTAATGGGGGACACCATGAACACAAACAGGGTTCCTTCCATCAGCACTTGCCCATGGGGTCAGAGAGGGGTCTCTAACTTTACTACAAACAACCACCCCGGCCCCCCGCCTGCAGGCCAGAATCAATTCCTCCTAAGGGCTAACCTGCAGCACTGCTGCTGTAATTGTAAAAGCCATTCCCTGGATAGTGGGTGAGATGTTCTCGGCCAAGTGTAAATGAGACTGTACTCTTGGAGCTCCCGGGAGCCGAGGGAAGGGGCAGGCTTGGGAATTTCCAGGCGAAGGCCAGCAGAAATTGGCCACAAATGAATCATTAACTCTCGAGTCGAGAGCTCTGAGTGGCCGGTGCCAAGGTCTCGGGCCCTGGCCTATGTGGGCCACTTGGCCTCCCTTGGCTCAGGCCTGAGGGTGGCCCCGCCCACCACTGGCCATCTGCTTCACCCCATGGCCACTGGTCACTGAGAGCCGAGGCCATCTGGACCAGAGCAGCCCAGATGTCTTATGGGAGAGGGCATGCCTTTCCCCAGGAACGGCTCCAAACCTTTGCCACACACTTCTGTCCTTCTGGAATGCTGTCCCTTCAGCAAGCTAAGTCCCCTCGTCCTTCAAGGTCTGGCTCCAGCCTGGCCTTCCTCCTCTCTGCCCTGCCTATCTGGGACCACCTTGGCCCACCATCTCTGAGCCCCTGTAGCTCTGGCTGTGTCTGTCAGCCCTGGCCTGAGTGCAGGGCCTCATTCCTCCAGTGGGATGCGGACTTTGCCCCTCTCCTGGACCCCGTCAGCTGGTATGAGGCAGGGCACAGATCAGGGAGCCCACACGTGATGGGGTTGCCCATGGGCTCAGTCTACAGCAGCAGGGGAAAGCACCTGGTTGTCGGCGGGGTCAGCAGTCTTCCCCTGGCTCAGGTGCGACATCAAGTCCTGCTCTGGGCCTCAGGCCAGCAGTTCAGGTGGGGCTAGGGGTGCCCGCTGGACTCCCACTGGGGAGCCAGGTGGCTGTGGGGGACCCGGCACCCTGATTCCCAGGAGCCAGCGGAGGTTAGCACTGGCCACCTCCATCCCCAGGGCACCATCCTGCAGGCTGGGCTGCAATTTCACCACAGCCCCTCCAAGCTGCCCTGAAGAGGGGCCTGAACTCTTCCTGGGTGGGGACAGATGAACACAAAGTCTGGAAGCATAGATCCTATTATAATATGATGTCACTACGTCATTCACCAGTGTTTCTGAACTTAACGTCCACCTGTGTGGCACTAAGGCTGGCAAAAATAAGAACAAATACC
Organism: Monodon monoceros; assembly: GCF_005190385.1. NCBI lineage: Eukaryota > Metazoa > Chordata > Mammalia > Artiodactyla > Monodontidae > Monodon > Monodon monoceros. Next base: position 28,622,523 of record NW_021703781.1, on the reverse strand, counting down.
ACCGACTCGAGCATTTGCTTTGTGTCACACTCTGTGCTAAGCTCAACACACATTTCTCACGAGTCCTTCCATCCCACCACGAGGTACCTGCTATTAATACACCCACTTGAAGGAGGAGGAATCCACGGTTCCCAGAGATGCAGGTGAAGATGAGGTAATGTGCCCAAGTCCCAAAGTTGGAATGTGGCAGCTGGGGATTCAGATGGAGCATCTGACCCGGAGCCCCTCCCCCGCTTGGCACCCACCTCCCATGTGCGCAGAGCCCCTTGTCTTGCACTCAGTCAAGTGCAAGACGCTTGCGCTGGAAGACGCCCTGTGGTCGCCACCCCACCCTTTTCACAAAGCCCTTTTCCCATCTGATCCTAAAAACAGCCCCATGAGATGGCCAGTGAGGGTCATTATGGCCATTTTACAGATGGGGCAACTGAGGCTTGATGGGGCAGAGCCTTGACTTATCTAGCAGCTTTTATACCCCTTTAATCCTCACAACAACCCCAGGAGGCGGCTCTTGTTAAAACCATTTTGCAGATGGGAAAAGTCTGAGGATGAGAGAAGCAGGGGGAGCGTGTCCCACATGCTGGGGACAGAGCCTGGGTTTGTGCCCTGATCTGCCTGACTCCCGACTGGGCTTCTCCCATGACACGGGTTTGTCCCCGAGGCCTGGTACAGAGTAAGTGCAGGTCTGTGAGCATGGTAGGGAGAGGTGACATAGGAGCACGGCATGAGGGCCTGGGGCCAGGGGCTGTGTCCCTCTCTCCCAGCCTCCCACTGTGGGGATGGGGAGTGAACTGGAGTGGCCCTGAGGACGAGCCTAGCTCCCACTTCCCCGCAGGACTCCTGGGCGGAGGCACTCTGGACTCGTTTACCATGGCAGAGTCTTCCTGATGAGTCGAATGATCAGGCCGGGATGTCTCAGCCGGCCACACAGGTCACCATGTGCAGGTGTGTGAGGGTGGATGGCATCCATTCGGGGAAAACAGGGTGAGGTGATGGCTGCAAGCCCACAGGCACATACCTCATCACACCCCAACACAGTCACGCGTGCAGGCGCACTTCCCTTACTAGTGTCTGCAGACACCCAGGCACACGTGCTCAGATGAGCACTCACACACTCACACCCAGAACAGCACACACCTGCACTTGGGGCACTTGGGGCACCTGTGCGCTGAGCAGGGACGTGGACAGCTCTGACGCACACGCGTGCGCAGGGCCCCGGCGGCCGTGGGGCCCAGGGAGCAGGTGGGCAGGTGGCCATCTGCAGAACCGTGCAGGAGCCCCTCGCTGCCGCTGCACTCATGGAGTTAGGACTGTCCGGAGCAGGCCCATAAATCAGGAAGTGGCCTGCTGCAAGCGTTAAATCACTGTCCTTAAGACGCGGTGCTTAGAATGGAGAAGCAGCTGGCATCAGGCCCAAGCTCGCCGTTGGGGTGAGGGGTGGAGAGGTACCTGGTATTTGGCACCCCTCCACCCAGTGCCACTTCCCCACACTCAGCCCCCAGTCAGACCCCTCTCCTGCTAGCCTACTAGGCCCTGCTTCTCCCTGGCCTTTCCTCCCATTCTACCTTTCTTCCTCTGCTCCTGGCCCAAGACCCCTGAGTTCAGCTCCCAGGCTGAGTGCTGCCCTCCCACCCCCATTGCTGAAGGCTTCTCCCAGGGGCCAGCACCCTAGGACCTAGGAGCGCTGGGTCTGAAGCTGGGGGTGCTGGAAAGTCCACTTCTGGGCAGGAACACTGGGGCGCTGTCAGCAGACCCGGGCTCTGAGCCCAGGGGCCACTCCCAGCTGTACTTCCCATGAGTTACCTCCCGCCTCCCGGCCTTACGCTACCCATTCTGTAAAGTGAGGACTGGATCGGGACCTCCTGGGGCTGCTCGTCCTGAAGATCTGATGCCCAGGGAAAAGATCCTCCGTGGGTGCTGATTAATTACGACTATTAATAATACAACCATCTCCATCTCGTGGTGGAGAGAGGATGATTAAAACCGGGCTCCATGCCCCAGCGGCAGAATAAATGGGTCTCCAGGTGGGCTGGGGTGTCACCCCCACTCCCAGGCCTGCAAGCGGATCCTTGGGGGCTGTATGTCGGGGAGGGACTGTACTGCATAGACAGATGCAGAGAGGAGAGACAGACAGGCAGGCAGACAGACAGAAGGTGAGGAGCCGGCTCGTCGGCAGATGAACCATAGATCATTACCTTGTGCCAAGGCTCTGGGACAGGATTCTCTCTGCCTACCACTGGGACAAACCACTTGGCCCTTCCACTCCTCCTCAACCCTTACCTTACCCTGCAGTGGAGCCCAGAGGACTCTACAGTCCCTCAGTGCCCAGAGCAGTAAGCACGGCCAGCGGGCCCTCGAGAACCTCACCCTGAGCCAGGCATGGATAACCTGTTAATCATCACAACAGTCCCATGTGGTATTCACGCCCACTTTAGAGATGAGAAAACTGAGGCACAGAGAGATAGAGGAACTTACCGAAGGTCACGTGGCCAGGAAGTGCTTGAAATGCAAAGCAGGCCATTTGACTCCAGAGCTCTTACTAGGCTACAAAGATTCCAACTGAATGAATGAATGGTTGAAATTTAAGCAGCAAGACACATAAAGTCCTTTGAACTCTCTTTGTGAGTGGAAGGCAAAGTGGCCAGAAAATAACTGTCATGGGTTCGGGCTAGGTCTCTGTATCATCAGCTGTGTGACCTCAGGAAAGTCACTTGCTAACTCCAGGCCTCAATTTCCTCACCTATAACATGGGGGTAAATGGGGCTCATCTACTGGCCAGATATGAAGGCAACGGTAGAGTGAGGTTCTGAGGATGATGACAGGGCATGATCGTGATGTCTGTGTATACGGCAGCCAGGATTTCCAAACCAGAAGCCTGTGTGCCTGCCCTGGTGGGAACCCCAAGAACAATAGACAAGGGGTCTGAAACCGTGGCAGCACATCGACCTCTGGGTCTGGTCAAGCCCTTCCTGGGCACCTACCCTGTGTGCAGCTCTAGGCTAGCCATGACGGGGTAGAGGCATGGGAAGTACATAGGCCTCATGAGCACAGGGCCGGGTGCAGACCCTCCAGGGCCTTCGACTTGGATTGGGGGAGGGCCCCTGCATAACGGACAAGGGCCATCCAAGGAGCACCTGCTTCATTCCAGCAGGAGCTTGTGGACCCATCCCTGGCTGACCACCTTGCCCGGCACTGGCGGTGCACTGTGGACAGGATCCAGCCTCAGGCTTGGGGGAGCTCGTGAGTGACAGAAAGGCAGGTGTGTCACCAAGCTTCATTCCCACACCCAGGGTGCCCTTACCAACAAATCCCCACACTCCCCTTCAGAGCTCAAACGTGACTTCAGAATGACTTTTCTAAACAGCCCTCCAGCCTGTCCCTCCCAGATGGAGCATAAAACAAAACCTACAGTATCTGACATCCCTGTTAGGGGAGCGGCTACTACACCCTGCCAGAGGTTGGCCACACCTGGCGGAGGTAAGGCCTGGACCCTGGGAGAGGGACACCTGCAGCCCTCCGCGTGATGGAGTTAGTGGTCACCTCTGAATATCGTGCCATTGGAAGACAATCCACCAAAACGTCCTCCCAGTACTGCCCCCTCACTCCCCCGCCATCCACTCCTTTACAAGGAGATACAAAGGTAATGGAGATAAAAAGTTCACAGAGGTGAACGGGAAAGAAAAGGGTAACCCAGTTTGCAGAGCCCCCCATGTTTCCTAATCAACTTCCTGGCTTTTTGTCAGTTCCTCCTGCCATCTAGCCTGCCATTCGTTTCCTATTTTTCTTGAAATCGATTCACAGTTTTTGCTAAAATACCTATATTAAAAAAAACTTTATAGGATTACCTGAAGTATGAAATTAGCCTCACTCACCACAAGTAGAAGTTAAACATAAAAACAAATGCAGGGAGAAGAAGCGCTGGCATTATTTTGCTGCCTGCCTGCTGGAGGCTGCAAGCCCCACCGGCTCTCTCTGCGGGAAAGAGAGACCAGCAAGGGGCCCGGCGCCTGGAGGCTGCCCTCCACACAGCCAGAGGGCTGGACAGGCCTGGAGCTGAGGGTTTTTCTCAGTTGTGATGAATGCAGCGGCTGAATCCTGACGGTCTCCTCTGTGTATCTCTGAGGAGCACAAGCGTCACCTCTGAGAGGTGGCAGGTGACGTGTCTCTGTGACACAGATGAGGAAACAAGAGGATCAGAGAGGTGAGCCCACCAGCCTGGGGTCACACAGCAGTGAGTGGCCGAGCCAGGCCTCCTGACCGAGCACAAGGTTCTTTCCTTTCTGCTGCTGCCGCCGCCGTCTCAATACCACACAGAGTCACTTAGGCAGAGCAGAGTCACTCTGACCCGCAGCTGGCGTGGTAATGGTTTTTACACCTGAGGTTAACACAGTGATTTAAGAGGTTATTTGTCTTAATTTTCAGGAATCAGTTTCTCGGGGAGGAGATAACTAACACATCGTGCTTGGGAAGCTAGTCTTTTTAGAAAATATTTATAGCATTTCAAGACAGTTTGGTGGCAAATGGATAGAGCATCTGCTATTTTCCTCATTTTCTACCACAGCTCTAAAACCCGGAGCAGTTACAACACACACACACACACACACACACACACACACACACACACACCCCACAACACAACTACAGCAACCACGTCAATGCTGACAGGAAATCAAAACCCACCTCTTCTTTGAGAAATAAAACACAAAACTGGCGTGATTTCAGAGCTCATTACCGCCTCTGGTTAAAGCCCCAGTGCGCCTCTACTAGCAAAACTGAAGGCTGATGCTCAGAAGGCCGTGGCCAGTGGGCCGGTCCTCAAGGCCATGGTGAGGTTCACTGCCTCCACAGTTAGGTTTGGCAGGACTCCCAGGCCCAGGATTGTGGCTCTCACAGGAAGCCCCAAGAGCAAAAGAGCCCTCCCCTGAATTAGGATTCCGGCTGCAAACTGGAGAGGGACAGGGAGAGGGCAGCCATCAGAAATCGAAGACATTCCATGAGCAAGGGCTGAGCTGACCTCTCCTCATGGTACCTCAGTAGTTATTCATCCCTCTGAGGTCAGCGACGTTTATCACCCCCATTTGGCAGATGGCAAAACTGAGGCTTTAAGAAGCGTAGAGAGTTTCCCGAAGGCACAATTGCTTGTAAGGTAAGCTGGGCCCTTTGACCCTCTACAGGCAGCCTGGCGTCCCCACCTCATTTCCTGTGACCATCCTTCGAGCGGCCTCTCTGCCATACTCACCTGCTCCCCAGGGCCCTGCAAGGCGTCTCCATGGTCCAGCTGCCAGGCCTTTGTTCACGCCATGACCCTTCATACCAAGCCTCTGCAATCAAACCTGGAGGCAGTGTCGCTATAGGACCCTGAGGACCTTCTGCTCCATCCTGGTGTCTCAGATGGGAATTCTGAGGCCCAGAGAGGGGAGGGGACATGTTTGGGGGTCACACAGCTGGCTGATGACAAAATAAAGGGGAACCAAGTTTGCTGTGAAAAAATCCCAAAGGGAGGGGCCTTTGCTACTTCACAATAAGAAGTCCATCTACCTGGGCATGAGGCATGGGAGTGACACGCAGGGCTCAGGTCCAGCCAAAGGCAAATGATGCTCCACTGTCCCCCAGCAGGGTGCCTTCTGGTCCGTCCAGCCCAAGCTTTTGGGCAGAGCCCTCAAGCCCCTCTGCACTGAGGCTGCAGGAGCTGCCCACGCCCCACCCAAGCCAGGGGACCGGAAGGCCCTCATTCATGATGCACTGGGACAAAACCCCAGGCCAGGCCCCAAGGGAGTGCCCGCCCACACAGCCTGGCTTGAGGCTGGCAGAGAGCCTCTGGGAGGAGAGCCGTGCCAGGCTGGGGCCTGGTGCTCCCCCTGCGGCCACTCGCCTGAGCAATCCTCTCCACTTGAACTTCAACAGATATCCCCAATGCACGTGTCCAGAAGAGCCTCCGTCCCCCCGGTCCTCTTCTCCCTCCACCCTCCCTGCACCGGCCCCTTCTGATCAACTGCCCTCTCCCCGCACAACCCAGCCGTCAAATCCAAAAGTCAAGAAGCCACCCTTGATTCTGACGCTACCGCTCAGCCAAGCCATCTGCCACCTCCACGGTTCACCCTCCCTGTGCTCTAATCTGCCCACCGCTGGCCAGCTCCTTTGCCTGGGGGAGCGCAACAGCCCCCCACTGGCCTGGCACTCTCACTTCCCTCATGCTTTACCCTGTAGCTGTGAAGCAAATCTTTTCCTGTTTTCAGCCCTCTCCAAGGCCTCCCCATGACCCACACACCCCATGCATCTGGCCCTGCCCACTTTACCAAGTATACTGCTTACCTTCCAGCCCCACTGGTTTTCCTGCCCCAGGGCCTTTGCACCTGCTGTTCCCTCTCACTACCTCCTCCCCCCACTATGACCGGCTCTGTTTTATTTAAGTTTCTCAGGGGTTCCTTCCTGATTGCCCTTGTCTAAAATATGTGCCCCCTCCCTCACTCCAATCACCCCCATAACACATCACTCCATATTATTCCCATATTGCACGTACTGCAAACTGATCATTGTTTATGCACGCGCTTATTTATTATCCGTCTCCTGCCCCCACCCTGATGATGTTAGCCCCAGGAGGGTCAGCACCGTGTCAGCCTGGCTCCTTGTTTTATATCCAGTGACCACAATAGTGTCTGGCACAAAATCGATGCTAAGTGTTTGTTGAATGAGTGAGTGAACAGCCATGATCTTGTTAAGCTCACCCCCCACTCCCACCAGCCAGGTTGGGAACTTATCCCACTTCAAGGATGAGGGCATGGATGAAACGCTGAGAGGTGTCATACACGTCAGAGCACACAATGGTGAAAGTGGCAGCACGTTCATTCGGGACCAGGCCTCATGACGCCCAGCCCAGAGAAGGTACAAGGATTAGGGAATAAGAGCCCGTGGAAAAAGCCTGAAATTGTGTGGCTCCAGTATCTCTCTTGTAACGTGAAATGTCGCCTCTCTGCAAACCACATCCTGCCCCTTGTGAGCTGGTCTTGGCCTCAGCTCCCGGCCGTGGGCAGCCTGAGATTCCCCCGCCCGGCTCCTTCTCTGGGTGGGCCTTGAATTCACTGGCCCAGCCCCGAGGCTGGTGGCAGGGGAGGGCGGGGGGGGGGGGGCAAGGGGGGCCTTTTCTCCGGGGGGGGGGGGCAGGAGGAGGGGGCTGAGCCCAATGCGGGTCACGCTGCTGCACCCACAGCCCTCCCAGGGCTAAAAATAACCATGTTTACACACTTTCAGAGCTGGGATTTCTGCCTCCCTGTCAGGAGGCGTTCAGGACTCTACTCTGTCCACGCTCACCGCTGTACATCTTCCACTTGGGCTGGGTAATGCTGGTCCAACAGAGGCGAGGACCAGCGCTTTCTGGGTTTCTTTCCTTGTGTTGTTTTAGGTGGGGGGAGTGAAGAAGCTGCACGAGCTGATTCCATCAGGAGAAAGCTTACTGTTGGCAGACAGCTCCTCTTCCCGGGGCTCAGAGATACGGCTAGAGCAGGAGTTAAAGAGGGGACCAGAACCTGAGCCATGTGGTGGCCCAGCCAGTTCATCCCAAAGCTTTGGGGCCATGGGGCCGTGGGGGAGCCTGTGAGCCAGTTGGTGGTCTAACTCGCTGTGTGACCTAGAGCAGGTCACTTCCCCTCTCTGGTCTTCAGTGACCCCTATGTGCTGCGGCAACTGGCAGTCCGTAACTGACACCCTCCTGGTTCCCTACGTCACGTCCTCAGTGTGGAGGGCTGACAGTGCGTCCTCAGTGTGTGTGTGTGTGTGTGTGTGTGTGTGTGTGTGTGTGTGTGTTTGGGAGGAGGGGACAGTGTGAGGGATGGTGTTGGCACCTGGGGCCCCATGGCTTGTGTTCATGCAGAATGACAGGGCACACCTGCCAAGAAGGCCGTCACCTGGCCACCCTCCTCCCTCCCTGCCCTGGTTCGCCCAGATGGACTTTAGCACTGGAGGGACAGGTGCCAGTCACCTGCCTAGAGGCGGCCTTTCGCTCTGGACAAACGGGCTTGTCTCTGACCCTACAGTTCCCGTGAATGTGGTCTTGCCAGAAGGAAACGTGCAGGCTGGCAGAGGGCTGGCACATTGCTCAGTCACCTTCCTTGGACAGGCAGAGCCCAGCAAGCACTGACCACCCCCCTTACCCTCAAACACCCACCAGGCTGAGGACCTCAGGCCTCCTAGGATCCAGCAGCCTCAGGCTTTTCTTCTCTGATTTGGGAGGCCTGGCTGACTTGCTGCCCCTAGATGGGAACAAAGTCCAGGCCCACTGGCCTGACCTTAAGGGCTGTGCTCCTCTGACAACATCCCTCTCGTACCCTGAGCCTTTGCAAGCTCTATTCCCTCTGCCTCAGATGCTTTTCCCTCACTTCTTGGCCTGGGAATTTCCCACTCATCCAAGATGACTGATTCAGTTCCCTCCTTCTCCAGCAGAGTGGGCTCAGTACTTTGTCAGTGCCGTGTGCACCCCCCTCCATTAGAAAGGACCTTGCCTGGTCACCTACAGGGCTGCCATGGGACAGGCGCTCTGTACCTGTTTGCTGAATTAACTCTCAAGGCAAGAGCTCACTCCTTTTCTCTCCTCTCCGCAGCCCAGTTCACCCCTGCAGCACCTCCCTGTATCCCTTCAAGAGTCTGCAATCAGCTCCATCTACCCTCTTCCTTCAGAGGTTCCTGTCCTATTGCAAACCCCTCAGAGTCCCTGCCTCTGTGCTCCTTATCAGACCTGCAGTTCTCAACCAGGTTTCCAAATGCACCTGCCCAGACATGATGGGGTGAGGCCCGGCACCTGCATGGTTAAACAAGTGCCCAGGGGTTCTGTGCACAGAAGCCCCAAGGGCCAAGGGCAACCCCCCATGCCTCAGTGCTTAGAATTCACTTCCCTCAGATACCACAGCACGCAGTGTCCCCACCAACCACCATCCCCCCGCATACAGCACTGCTGTGGCCCCTGCCCAGGCCCAGCCAGCGCCGGGCCTCACACCCCCTTCCCTGGATGGTGGCAGGCCTCCTCAGGGCCCCTGTGAGGACACCCTCCAGGCAGCCCCCACGGTGATAATTCTATCAATCAGATCTGGCTACCTCGCTCCTCACCCCAAATCTTTTCTCACTGACCCTGCGTCAAGGATAAACTCTAAGGCATGGATGGCATTTAAGGCCCTTTGGGATGTAATCAGGATCCCGCTGAGCAATGTCGTCTTGCCTCCCACCCACCCAGGCCTAATGCCCTCCGCTGCTCCTTTCTGCTGAGCATTCCCTGGCTTGTCCTTTGGGGTGCAGCTCGAAGGTCACCTCCTGTGGGAAGCCCTCCCTGAATGCCCTTCCCCAGCAGCCTGACCCGAGCTAGTCCCCTTGGCAGGCCTCTCATCATGGCTACGAGGCCTTCCTGCTATGGCAATGCTGGCCTGTCTTGTTCCCTAGTGAGGCTTTGAGCTGCTGGGGTCAGGCCAGGACAGGTCAGCCAGAGCCTGGGACAAGGTTGGCACTCAGCAGCAGGCAGGTTCCGAGCATCACGGGACGTGCCCACCACACCCCCAGTTAGGTGGGCATGAGGACCCCCATTTTGGTGATAAGGGAAGTGATGCTCAGAGAGGCTCAGGATCCATTCAGGTCATTTAAGCAGTAGTGGTGCGACTCAGGCAGGGTGGGACCAGCCAGCATCCGTGCTCCTACATGCCTCCGGGACCAGGCCCTCCAGGTAGTGAAAAGAGGGCCACCTGTTCTAACGCACCTGCAGCTACTGCACCTTACAGCTTCCACTCAGCACCTCACACAGCCCCCACCCAGCTCTCACTCCCACAAGGGGACACTTCCTCTAAGCTTAAGCCATGGGTAGGGGGGTGGGGAGAGTTACGGGCAGAGATTCTTCCAGGCAAGTTACCTGCTAAATGCAAAGCCAGCCTTCCTCTCAGACCTAGAGCAAGTGCCAGTGTCCCAGCTCAGCAGCAGGACGGCCCACAGGGGTCATGGGCGCTCCAAGAGGGGCAGGGGAGCCTGGGGAAGACCCAGGCCCAGTCGCCACCTCTCCTTGCCTGAAGTGCAGTGCAGGCCCCTCTGTCTTTTGCACACCCCAGTCTAACTAGATCGCTTCCTCTTTCCTGAGGCCCCAGGGGGCCTCACAACCTGGCCTTCCTCTCAAAGCAAACAAATACAGAACCAGTGAGTACGTCCTGGGGTTCCCGTGAAGCCACGGGAGGGAGCAACACGATAAAGGCAGACTGGGGGGACCGCTGTCCAGTGGAGTGAGGGGCCCTGAACCCAGAGCCCTCCCAGGAACACAGCCTCCAAGCATGGGTACACCCAACCCCCAGGCCCTCAGCGCGGCTCTGGCAGCCATCGGAACACCCCCAAGTCCTTCCCACCGCTCAGGGGTCCTCTCACTCTGGTTTCCAAGGCCGTGGCTCTGGGCTGGGTATCAAGGAGGCTGCTGGCTCTCAGGGCCCTATCCCTGGCAGGGGTCACCCAGGAGCATTTGAATCCCAACCTGCTGCTGGGATTTGCAAAGTGGTTCCCTACTGGTTCATCTGACAGATGCAGCCGCCCTTCTCCAGCCAAACCCCAGGAGCCAACTCCAAAGCTCCACCGTCAGGTCCGGAGTCTCAGAATCTCCCCAGGCCCCAGAGGCCACCAACAAGTGAGGCCTGAGCCCACCCACTGCCCGCCTGCTAATTAACCTCCCTGCTAACCTCCCTGGTGACCTCACAGGCCCAGTGCTCTGAAAGCTGCAGGCCCTGACACCTCCTCCCAGCCTCAGTAGCAGCTGGGTTCAAATCCCAGCTCTGCTTCCTGCCAGCTGTGTGAGTTGGGATGCCCTGCTTCACCTCTCTGAATCTCGGTTGTAACTCAGACTGAGTCAACTCTCAGTTACTAGAGGGTTAACTGATAACTGAGCAAAAATAATGCCAGTGTTGGTCAGGCGCTCACAAGGTACCAGGCCCTGTTCTAGGCTCTGTACTGGGATTCATGCATTATGCTCCCAAGATCCCTCCAGGTAGGTGGTTCTGCTACGACACCCCCCATTTTACAGATGAAGAAACTGAGTCTCTTCTCCTCGGTTGCCCTGTGGTAAGCACGGGAGCTAGGATTCAGCCCCAGCAGGCCGTCTCCAGAGAGCACGCACTAACCACCACGCATGCTGCCCCCAGGAAGGTTCCACCGTCTCTCCAACGCTGCTGGGGGCCTAGCCTCGTCAAATTCCTCACTCCCCATCAACTCCAGGGTCCTGAGTGTGCCCCCTCCCCGCCTGTCTACTGGCAGACACTGCCACACGAGCTCAGGCACTTCCTCCACTTGCCTTCAGACCTTTGACCTCAGGTAGAAATGACCACCTGACTACTCTCCGCTCCCCAAGCCCTAGGCTTCCATCGCAGTCCCTGGAGCTCCCAAGGGCAGGGCCCAGTGGTGTCCTGGACCCAGCAGGGACTCAATAAATGCTTGTGGAGTGGCTGAGTGACCCATGGGGTCAGGTCCAAAGGCCTCTGGCTGTGCCCATCCAGCCAGTCCTTGTCACCTGAGAAGCTCTCAGTAATGAGGCCCCACAGAAATTTCGAGGCCCGGATGTCAAGTTCCCCCCAGCAGGTGTTCTTCCTCACACTGCTGGGGGCGAAGTTAGCATCCAGGCAGCCCACAGAGAGGTGCCACGAGACCACATATGTAGTGAACAGAAAGGCCCAAAGTAACAGAAATTGATCAAAACTTCACCACACCACTGACACCCCATATATCAAAGGCCCCAAATCCCATTCTCTGCTTGCCTCCAATTTCTATCAGCGCTTGCCAGCTGCACATTTATTGAGAAGTTTGTGATCTGACAGGCACTGTATTACCAACATTAATGACGCATCAGTCTCTAGAATTACTGGGGAAACAGTCCAATTGATTTTATTATTATCTTGAGTTCTTCACATTTCGTTCCACGCAGCTTGCTACCAGAGTTTTTGAGCAAAGACCAAAGCAAATAAAGAAAGGTTTCGGGGCCAGGGCTGTCAGGTGGGAAAACCTTGGCTTGTCCTGGGACCCTTGGTGGCGGTCCTCCCACCCCTCTGCCTTCTTCCTGTGTGACAGCAGGGTGGGGTCACTCAAATGCCAGGCGGCGGAGAGGGGCAAGCGTGGCTTCCTCGTGGAGAGGAGAGCTGGGGGACAGATCAAGAGTTGAGGCCAGGCCTCCCACTCATGCCACAAAGATGGAGGTGGCCGGTGGGAGGAAGAAATAGCCACTGATGTCACCTGTCATCTGCCCCTTGGCTGGGACAGGGAGCTGGCCCCAAATGGAACCCGCACGCAGCAACGGGCCCACGTTCCGTTAGGCCCTCTCCTTTCTAGCTCCTTGTGCAGACATCTACCCACCTGGACTCACCTTCTGCCTTTCCTCTCCCAACTCAGCCTCCCCCTCAGCTTTCTCCAGGAGCCCCGAGAGGCCACAGGGCCAGTGGGAAGCTAGGGCTGGAGGTCAGGCCGGGAACCAGGTTCAAATCCCAGCCTCACCACCTGAGCAGATCATGTAACTGACTGCACCAAGTTTTGCCCAACTACCTTCCTACAAAACATGGGCGAGGAGCTGACAGAGGTTCAGGAGATGAAAGCGATTCAAAGTGACCATGAGGACTGAGGTGCAGGGACCCCAGGTGGCCGTGAGATGTGGATTCCCCAAAGGCTTGGAATAATAGAAGAAGTGGCAGGTGCCTCATGGGGTGCAGGGGCCCGGGCAGTATCTCTGGGTACCAAGGGCCCTTGTTCACATGGCAGGATTATTAGGTGCGTTCCAGGCCCAAGGCAACAGACAGGTGAAACGAGAAGATGGGGGAAGCAGCACATCTGCCCTCAGAGCAGGCAGCTAAGAAAGATATGATGATCCTTATCTGAGCAGAGAGGCGAGCTGGATGCTGGAAAGGCTGAAAGGCCAGGTGAGAACTGGTTCAGTTCAGTCATGAATGAGGGTCACTGTGAAGGTTCTAGAAGCTCACAGGGCCAACGTATGGGCCTTGTAGGGGTAGAGTTCTAACTACTGGAATTATGGTTATTATTGTTACTTAATATTTTCTGAGATTAAATCAGAATATTTGACTTGATAGGTAGTGTTCTGATTTGCAAGTAGGTTTTCCTGAAATAAATATTTCAGATATCATTGGTCTATGAACATTTACCATGTGCCCAGCTCTATGCTAAGCACTAACCCTACATTTCATCCTAACAACCCCCTAGTCTCCCCACTTTATACCCATGAAGACTGAGGTGCTCAGAGGGGACGTCGGAATACCTGAGGTCCCGTAGGTGGAAGATGTAGGGTATGAATCCTGGCAGATCTGAGAGTCAGAGCTCCTGGACCCCATGGGGCAGGAGAAGCCCCTCTGGCCAAAGGGTCCCACCCCCTGACCAGCATCCAGGCCCCATCAGAGGGCCTTGGACATGCCCCAGATCACGCAGTTATCCCAGGCAGCGCAGGGACAACGGATAAATCTACTGTGAACGTCGCCTCACTTAATTCTCAAAATAACCTGGGAAGAGAGTACTACCAATTTCATGGCCAAAGAATTCAGTCTCCAGAAAGCAAAAGGACTGCTGGGCAGAGTGAGGGTCTGGACCCAGACGGGAGGCTGTCGGGTAACCCCCATGCCACCAGGCCAAACACCTGGAACCTGGCCCTTGTGCCTCCCTCCGGGCTGCCCGGCCCCAGAGCTCGCAGCCTTCTGAGCCGCCCGGCTATCACCGCCGGCGGGCTCTGCACCTGGCACGCGACGCCAGCAGCCACGGTAAACAGGCCCGGCTGCAGCTGGACTCACCGGGCTGGCCTGTGCCCAGGGAGGCCGTGTCCGGGGACGGGTTCCTTGGCATTTCTAGTAGCGGGCTCTTACTCAATTAGGCCCTTTCTGTCCAAAGGGCAGCTGTGACGTGCAGAATGGTCTATGGTGTCAGTATGAGCCCAGCATTGTACAGCTGGGAACACACAATGCCCTTGGTCGACTGTTTATTTATAAATCCAGCCAGCACTCACCGAGGCCCTTACACTCAGCTCTTTCCCAAAATGCAAATTGGCTTCCTCCTGTATGTCAAACCGGCTTGCTCGAGCTGATAAAAATCATCCCACACGGGCTCTTTTATCTCCTCAATACAGAAAGTCCCATACCTCCTAGAAAGAGGAAGACGTCTTCTCTCTGCTTCACGGGGGCTGGCCCGGGGACAGGCCATGCAGAGGCGTCCAGGGCATGTGAGGGGGTCAATGAGAGCAGTGGGAGAGAAGGTTCTAGGCTCTGAGACTTGTGTTCAAATCCTGCCCCTGACACGTTCCTAGCTCTGTGGCCTTAATCCCTCTGAGCATCACTCCGTGTGCCCGTGTGTGTGTTAAGTGGGGATAAAAATAGTCCCTTCCTTATAGGGTTCGCTGGAGAATTAAATGAGATAATGTATGTGAACTGCTTGGCACATTGCTGAACCCTAGTAAGTCTTCTGAATAGGGTGGTAGTGGTGGTGGTGGTGAAGAAGGAGAAGAAAATAGTTGCCATTCTTATCTGAAGCTTGGAAGTGCCACCCAGTTACTCTTGCTGGGTGGCTTCAGGATGGTCCCTTTTGCTCTCTGAGCCTCAGGTGCCCCCACTGGAAAGTGCGCCCACAGCAGCCTTTCTCCTATTGGTTGGTCGCCCAGCCCCTCGACTGCCTGCATCATATTCAAACAGCTTTGGGAATGCTGTTTCCAGTGCCCTCTCTCTTCATTCTCTCAAGGGCTCTTTTATCAGAAAAACAAAATCTGTTCTAAAAAAAACCCCTCTGTGTTTTGTAGAAAAGCAAACTATCTGACCGCCCCTCTGCCAGCTGGTGTCAGGAGGTCTAAACAGCCGTAAACATCACTTAAAGGCACATAACTTGCGCAAGGCTTGCGGAGGGATAACCAGGAACTGATAAGGGCTTGCTACCTGCTAGACTAATAAGGGGCCTCCAGGGAGTGGACAGGAAGTGCAAGTAACCTCAGTACGGTCCTAGAAGTCACCAGAGACCAAGATGTGCACTGGAAGCTCTTGGTGGAGGTTCCAAGGCTTACAAGGAGGCGTCACGATGCTGTCGTGACAGCTGGGCTTGGCAGGCAACGTGGAGCCCTGCCCACAGAGTGATGCCCAAGCCTCGGTCTCCTAGCAGGGAACGCCAGCAACGGTGTACATGGCATGCATTCACCGCAACGCTTAGCACCTGGGGAGACAGGGGTTACCAGGATGGACCCATTTACAGAGGAGAAAGCCGAGGCCTGGAGGAGGGAAGTGACCAGTCCAAGGTCACACAGCTTGTTGTTAATGAAACCAGCAGCCATGAAATGGCCATGCCACTGCAGCCAGCAATTTTCCCCAATGGGATGATACCTGATGGACGATGTCAGCTCCCAAAGACCTTCACCTCCCAGTCTCATTTACTGCTCACAGCAGCCCAGCAGACAGGCTGGGTGGGGGCTGTTAAATCTCCTCACTTTGCAGGTTGAGGACAGAGGCACACGGCCATGTCACCCCGTCAGGGAGTAGCTGGGCCAAGCCTGCCCCCCGCCCTACAGAAACCCCTGCTGCTCTCACCTTCTCCTCGCCCCCTCAGCATGGGCGGGCCCAGCTGGAGGAAGGGCCTGCCCCCTAGGCCCTGACCCCACCAGCCCTCCCACCCAGCTCAGGTGGGTTGGCCCTGAAATGCAGGTGAGGGACTCCACTCACCTGTGTAATCAACACATTCCAGTCTCTCCCTCCAATCCAAGCAGCACCCTGCCCCCCCCATTAATCTCCTAAAACACTGCCCTTCCCTGACCTCCCTCGCCTCTAGAATGTGTCCCCTCCCAACCCTGCCTTCCCACTGGGGTCCCAGTCATCCCTGGAGACCTGGCCTCAGTTACTCCCCTGAAGACACAGGCACTGGCTGGGCTCCCCCGGACCCCCGGGGCATGCACACCTCTTTCCCTCTCTTCATGCCTTTCCGCTTCCCAGAAGTGCCTTTCCTCCCCTGTCCTCTTCGCCTTGTTCTAGCTAAAGGCTCTGCATTATCAACACCACCTTTAAGTTCCCCCTCCTCCAGGAGGCCCTCCCTGACTACTCTAGCCCGTTCTCATCGCTCACTTGTTTCAAGGTCTCCTTGGAACCTCTTAGCAGATTTCTCTGGCACTTTCAGTATGTATCATTCCTATTCTGCCAAGCAGCCAAGGTTTAGTTTCCAATTTCGACTGTGAAACTCGTTGAAGTCAGGGACTCGGGATTTTCGCTTGGCCATCCTTCTGCTCAAGAAATATTGCCTTAGCCTGTGCTCCTCTGCCCACGCCACCTCCCTGTGGCCCCGTGCTAGGGGATACAGGAGACAGGGCTCTGGCTTTCTAGAAGGAGCTCACATCTAGAAATGGGGAAAGAAACAGGCAGTTGCCACCTAGCTTAGTAGGGGCTGCAACTGGCAAAGTGGGAGGCCGTGGGACCGCTGCCTGGTCCAGGTGCTGCTCTCCATCGGGAGCCCTCACCATGCCAAGCACGGGGCCCTACCCTAAGGAGACACTCTAGCCGGTCTCCTGCTGGACTGAAACTGCAGGCGAGTGATTCGTCTGTCGGGTTACAAGACAAAGGAGGTCTGGCTGGGGGCGTTGGGGAAGCAGGCTGGGCGAACGCTGCCCTCCAAGGCCGAGCCCTCTACCAGCAGACGGACAGGAAGAAGCGCAGAACCCAAGTGACAAGAAGGAATCCCCTGGCCTGGGGGAAGCCCGTCCACCCTGATGGAAAAGGCAGGGAGAAAGAAGGCTGAGCCCGACCCGTCAGGGCTCTGCGGGGCATGGACATCCCTGGCCCCTCAAAGCCAGCGCCCCAGAAGCCTCAGCTCCCTAAATGTGTGTCAGCCTTGCGGTGGGGCCTTTCTGTTTTCTGTTTTTCTGAGCAGGCCTCTCCAGATGGGCCAACGATAGGAAATGCACCACCGCACACTGCTGGCTCTTGGCCTAGTGGGCCCTGGCCACCGTCTGCAGCTCTGAGCATCTCAACGAATGGTTGCATTGTTCTTCCACCCTGAAGCCTTCTCTGGAGAAGCGCATGGGTGTCTAGAGATATAAATAAATGGGGGTCCTACATGCCAGCGGGGGGGCCTCTGACCACACCCTCACATTCAGCTCCTTGTCACCCAAGCTCGTGGCCCTGGCCCTGTACCCCAGGAAGGGACAGAAGGCTCTTCTCTGGCTCCGAGCAGACCCTGCCTCCCTTCAAAACCTCTTCCAAGCTGGAGCTCTCTGTGGGTCTCACAGCCATGGCGGGGTGGGGCGCTCCAAGCCCCCTAGGGGATGAGGAAAAGCCCTCCATCTGCAGCGCCCCGGGTTACCGTCAGCAGCCTCCCTCCCCACTGCTTCAGGGGCGGCAGAAACACCCAAGCATCCTGGGCGCTGGGCCTGGGAGTCCCTGCCCCTCCCCCCGAGCTTGTTTTCCTGTCAGTAAAATGGGGCGGCTAAAGTCAATGATGGGCCAGCTGTCTCCCAGGCCCCCACTGTTGTTCTAACCAACCACGCCTGAAGAAACAGCAGCAGGACCAATGCCCAGAGCAGTGAGGGGCGTTCAGAAGGCAGGATGGGGAAGAGGTGGGGCTGTCGATGGCTGCAGAAGCCCTAAAAGCTGGTAAAAGGCTTAATCCTGCATAATGATTTACAAAGTGACAAGTAAAATGGATTTACCGTGACAGCTTGAAAGGTGAACCACAGAAATAAAATTACACTCGGGCTCATCCTGTCTCTGCCACCTGTCCCCTCCCTTCCAGAAACCAGAAGTCCTGTGCACACACATGGACACATGTGCATGGCAGGGGGACAAAGGAGGAGGCAGCTCTGGCCCCTGTCCTGGGAAGGGCTGGCGGGTTCCCTGTTTCAGGTGCAGCCCGTAGAGGTGATGCTCACAGCAGCCCTCCAAAGCCAGGGGGCTGTCTCCATCGACAGATGAAGGCATACTGGCTAGCATGCCCCGCGTGAGATTCCACCTTCAGGAGCACGCAGCAGGCACCCCAAGAGCCTGAGGGACCCAGCACTGCCAATTTCTACCGAATCTGTCTGATCAGACGTCGCAGTCCTAGGAACGGTTCCTAGGTTTTCAGGGGCCAGGGAGAGGGGTTCACTGCTTCCCCTGGCAGGAGGCGGGACTCCAACAGCACTGGGCCAAAAACCAGACAAGAGGAAATCAGGGAAGACAAGAAACACCTTCAGCCAAGTTCAAGTAAGCAGATGCTCCCGCCTGCAGTGCTGGGTTCACGGCCGGCATCTGGATTTCTCTGTCAATACCACGGCCCTCGATCTGTGCTTACAGAAGTACCATGGGGTACATTTTCCTCCACTGAAGCGGGCTCATTCGGCATTCAGCTGTGTGGGGGAGAAGGATCCAGCATGTCAGTGTGCCATCCGTGGGCCACAGAGATACTCTCCCTGGTGGCAATGAACTCCACCAGCTGCTCCAGGCTCCCTGGCTGCCTGTCCACCTCCCCCAGAGAGGTGCCGGCACAGGCACCTGCCCAGGCTCCACAGTCAGAGGCAAAGCAGAGTGTTTACTAACCCTCCCTGCCTTTTCGGCATGAGAAATCTAAATAAAATGAGAGGTGGGCTTATTTACTCTATGGAATCCAAAAAGAAAAAGTAGCTGCTCAAACAAGGTAAATAAATGACATGCAAAAACACAAGTCAGAAAGCACCAGTTTTAAAAGACAGAGATTGGCGAAAACTATAGAAAACCAATTCTGGCCCTGGAGCTTACTAAAAATTTGATTTCTTTTAAAGGATTCTATACACCGAGCAAAACTCCAGCAAGTGAACACAGCGGAGTGAAACCTCTGTGCTGAGAAAAATCGGAAGTATCTGGATAGCTGAGGGTTTCTATTTCATTATCCATCTATCTGAGCTTTACTGAACACCTTCACAGATCCAGGCTGTCGGGATACAGGAACGAGACCCAGCTGGTACCCTCATGGAAGGGGCAGCCCAGGAGAATGCAGACGGCTGGGGGAGTAAAGGGGGGCACTGAGAGACCCCCCAAGAGGAGGCAATGACAAAACTGAGGCTTGCTGGTAAGGACAGGCTGGGAGACCTTATGCCACAGTCCACATGATGATGTCCAAAGTCCCATAGACAGATCTCTGTTTCACAAACGTGAGAACTTTGTGAGCAGAAGTCAGATAGACCACATTCAATCTTGGGGGGGCTGGTATAGAAAGTCTTGCCTATCCTGGAGGTACAAATGCTCAACCAGGCTTCCAGAAGTATCCCAGGTAGAAGAGGCCTCAATGCACATATGGGGAAACCGAGGGCAGACAGAGCCAGGGCCTTGACTAGGTCAGGAAGCTGCTCCCCAGTAGAGATGGGAAATGGGTCTCCTACACTGGCCAGAGCCCCTTCCAGTGCCCAGTGCTACCCTGGGGGTAGCTATTCAGCCCAACATCAGACACTGGTGGAGCAGTGACAGGCTGGGAATACACATCTGGATGGCCACATGAGTCCCTGACCACTGGGAACCACTTAAACATAGAGGGGGAGGTACTTCTCCTACACAGGCCAGATTCTCATTCTTAAAAAAATCGGGCTTTCATTTCTTGAAAAAGATGTTCACAGGGGCATCCCTCTGGCTAAGGCCTGCTCTTGCCTCCAGCTGGCAACCTTAACAAGTGTGTTTATCGGGTATAAACTGCCTTCCTCAGCCTCCCCTCCTGGCAGCCCTGGGAGGCGGGCACTCTCCACCCATTTTACAGGTGAGCAGGCAGAGCCAGAGACCCCTCTCAACCCGGGTTCCTCTCTTTCTGGGCCTGCTGGGAAGACTGACCCACTGCTAAGTGCCAGGCGGGAGTTGGGGTGGGCTGGTACAAGCTGAGTCCTCTGCCCACTGAGCCCATTGGCAGGTGTGGACTTGGCTCAGGGTCAGGCCTGTGGGGCATCTTGGACCCTCGACCTCAGCAGTCTGAGCCCTGTCTGGCTGGGGCAGAGCCCCGGAACCACCCTGCCCAAGTGCTGCTGGGCCACGGAGGGTGCCGACAGCCAGGCTGCGGTTTTGCGCTCAGCCAATTCTTGGCTTCTACGCGATGAAGTGGAGAAGACTCATGGCGAGAAGGCACTGTCCACCCACTCACCCTGCCACTGCGGGCAGCCTTGGGGCCGCCGTGGACCGCAGGCCCAGCCCTCTGCTCAGCACCAGAATGCTGAGAGGCAGTGGCCAGCGGAGGCAAGGCCCACCGGACAAACACTGGCTCTAGTCACCTTCAAGGTGAGGCAAGGAGACCCAGCAGCCTGCACAGGTTCAGACCAGAGCGAGCTGGCCTGGCTTCTCCCCCGCAATCCACCCTCCTGCTGCTTCTGCCGCCACTTGGGAAGCAGGACTTCCCTCCTGCTGCCTCTGCAAGTCAAACGAATGCCAGTTTAGTTATCGGGGGCCTCCCGGGCTGCGGGAACTCTGGGATACTGGAGTGGCCTGACTCAGGCAGATTATCCTGTTAGAGGAGAGAGATGAAGAGAATGGGGAAACGGAGGCCCAGAGGGGACAAAGGGTCTGCCTGCGGTTACGAGGCAGGATTGGAGGCACAGGAACAAGGAATGTTAGGGCAGAAATGGCCTTGGTGGGCCAAGCAGTCCCAGTGCCCCCATGTCACTGACAGGTAAACTGAGACCCGGGGGTGGGAAAGGACCTGCCGAAGGCGGCTTTGAATCAATAAGAACCCCAGGATGATAATCCTTGGTAGATCCCGTGGGGCCAAGATAGAGCTGCCCTCTGTGACCCCAGCCTCAAAAGTTAGGGAAGTTGCAACACTTCCTTGTTTCCACAGTGACTAGCTACTGCTCCAGGAATACACTGAAATGTTTGTGTTCCCTCTTCTGTGCCAGCCCTGGGCCAGGCTGTAAGGACACAGAGCGGAAAGAGGGGGTGTGAAGGGAGGCACAGACCCAGCCCCCATTCCAGTTGATCCCAACAATGGAGGGCAGGAGGGAGAGGAACAGGAGAATTTTCAGTGGAGGAAGAAATCCCTATCCTAGTGTCTGAGAATGTCAGGGGAGGGAGGTCAGAGGTGGCAGCTCTTGAGCTGGGCTCTTAGGGATGCAGAGGAGTTAACCAGATAGGATTGGGGAAGGAACTGACATAGGCAAAGCAAAGGTCCCAGGGCTTGCGGGTGATGGCACATTAGAAAGGGACAGTGCACAGAGTGGAGAACATGAAAGTGGAGGAGATGGATGGAAGAAAATCACGATGGAAACCAAATGCAGAATGGCAAAATCACAAGTGTGACTAGGGTGTGACAGACACCTCCCCATGCCTCTGTTTTTCCAACTGTTAAATGGACACCTTATAGCTATATGGAAGGTGACAAGCACAAAAAAAGTCCTCCCACAGGACTTGGAGATCTGGGCCAGCTCTCCAGTCCCAGCCCTCAGCCTGTTTTGCAGAGGTAGGCAGGCATTCCCAATGGGCTTCTAGGCATAACCTCGGTCAACCTTCAAATACATCCAGGATCTGACTCTGTCTCACTAGGTCCACTGACCATTCTGGTCAAAGCCACCAGCATCCTCATGTGGGTTACTGTAAAAGCTACCCAGCTGGTCTCCTTGTTTCCACCCTTGTCCCCTAGAGTCTATTCTCAGCTCACTAGGCAGAGGGATCTTCTTAGAAGGTACACCAGATAGTCTCAGTCCTTTAATTAAAATCCTCCAGTGGCTTCCAAATTACTGAGCATGAAGTCAGGAGCCCTTCCCGTGCTCCATAAGGCCCTCTGCGACCTGGTCCCTGACCATCTTGCTAACTTCCTCTCCTATCTTCCTCCCACTGCATCCAGCTACTCTGGCTTCCCTGCCTTTCTTAGAGCATGCCACAGGACCTTTGCACATGCTGTTCCCTATGCCTGGAATGCTTTTCTCCCAGATGTTCATGGGGTTCACTCTCTTACCTCCCTGAGATATCTGCTCAAATGTAGCCTCTTCAGAGAAGCCTTCCCTGGTCACTCCATCTAAAGAACCCTGATTCTCCCATCTCCTTATATCACCTCATCCTGACTTATTTTTCTTCAAAACACTTATCATAACTCAGCATGACATCATAGATAAAGTTGTAGACTTGCTGACTATCTCACCTAGGAGAATGCAGCAAGGCCTCTGTCAAGTTCACCACTATATCCCCAGGGCCTGGAATAGTTCCTGGCACATAGTAGGTGCTCAACAAATTGATAAATGAATAAGTAATCCATCTTTCTTGGAGAGCTGGGTAAGGAGAGGCACAGAAAGACCCCAGGCCCTGCTCCCTCAGGGGCAGAACACTCGAGGCTTCCAGACCAGCCAGAAAAATTTGTTCTCAGGCTGGCCTAAGGACCCACCAGCAGGAAAAATGTGCTGCCCTCCCAGTGCACAGGCTCCCAGACCTGGAAGGGAAGCAGGGCCTGGCCTAAGGGTCTTCAATAGTTCTTTCCATACACACTAGACTTGAGCAGCCCAAGGAATCAGTCTCAGGGAGCAGTGGATGGAAGGAGGCCAGGCTGGCTAGGGCAGGAGGAGTTAGCATCTTGCTGGCTTTGCAGCCAGCTTCCTTCCCTCTCTGGGCTTCAGTCTCCTACTCTGGGAAATGCGGATGAGACAGGGATAAGATAAGCTGGTTGCCCAGGTCCCTCCTGCTCCAACAGTCTGGGCATCTTTGGGTCTTCAGAGCCCCAAGAGGGATCAAACCAGGTTGAAACTAGGGCCACAGATTCAACCCACGGTCCCAGGCCAGGGTAACATCCTGCAGCCAGTTAGAATAGACACCTGGGCAAGGGGTCTCAGGTGGGCTCCTGGAGACCCTGTTTCCACCCAAGGTGATGGCTGGCAGAGTGCGGGGCAGCCCTGTCAGAGCCAGGAAGTGAAGGGGAGAACACCGTTACAGGGCAGCAGCCCCAGGCAAGGGCCCCAGGCTGGGGGAGCCAGCTGTCTCAATGAAGACCCCAGGGGACACCTGCCTGCCCCCAGGCCCAGAGGTTCTGATGAGCGTAGCCAGAGACACGAGGCCCAGGAGCTTTGTGAGATGAGGATGGTAAATCCCAGGCAAGCCAGGCGCACCATCGCCACAGCCATAAGGGACCTCTCCCTGGGTCTCACTGGAGCAAAGGGTTTCTGTCAAGTGACAAGGCAGAGGATGGGCACTGGCGGATGGTCGGAATGCCTGGGTTTTAGCTCCAGCTCTGCCACAGACTGCCCTGTGACCCTGGGGAGGCCTCTGTACCCTCTGGGGTCAGACTCAGCAGCTAAATGAAAGGGTTGGCCTGGATAATCTCCAAGGCCTTTTTGTGCTGACACTGTCATCAAGGCACACGGTAATAAAACATTGCCCTCCCCGACGCCATGACACTGTACAGCATGCAAAGTGCTGGCCCTCCCCTCTGACTCCTGCGACAGCCTCAGAGGATACTGTCGGTGGGTGGCAGAGCCAGAAGTTCTGGCTCTAAGTGCAGTGCTCTCTGTAGACACCCAAGTCTCTGGGGCCTCGGGACACTTAGGCAGGAGGTCCCCTTGACAGAGTGGCAGGGGGCAGAGAGGGGCTCGGTGAGGAGGCGGATGGAAGCAGACAGGGAGGGAGTATTACCCACAGCCCCCTGGCTATCCTCCTAGAAAGGGACCCCAGTTCCAGTGGTAGGTGAGCCTGCTGGGAGAGGCTAGGAAGACAGCCTTCTCGAACCATCGGGTATGTCTGACCCTTGAAGAGCAGATGCCAGGCCACTTTCTTTCCCTCAGACCCTACTGAGCCACATTTAGGACCTCCCCAGCCTAGATCCATGTCTTACGACCTGGGTTAGACCGTTTTCAGGTCAGGCCTGAGGTCTCCAAGCTGCCCAGGCTCTTACCAGAGGCAGAGATAATAAGGAGGCCCAGGGAATCGAAAAAGGCCACCTCTTTCAGGAAGCCCATTCTGCCCACTCCAGCCTCAGACTCAGCCTAGCAAGAAGTCTCTGGGGATACACCCATGACGTGGAGCATGGAAGGGAGCTCCCGAGAACTGACTTCCCCATATCTGCATTGTCCTGAGAAGAGAACTAGCAGGAAGCATCCTTCCAGGCTCCACACGAGGTGGAACTTCCTAGATGGAGGAAGCTGCTGGGAGGCAGGGAGTGCCCCTTCCCTGGAGGTGTGCAAGCCCATGACAGAGGGTGCTCTCTGGGGATGCTGCAGAAGGGCCAGAGGACATCTGTGTAACAAGGCACCAGATGAGGGGGCCGCCAAGCTCCCTTGCAGTCCTGAGAACCAAAGGTCCCACGGATACCCAGCATAGTAGTGTCCAGAGCCCCTGGAGGGGGAGGTCTGGGGGACCATCACACTGGCTGGACAGCCACACCTCTAGGGAGCTGGCTAGGAGGGCAGCCATCCACAAGGCAGAAAACGCTGAGAACTCTGGTGCCCACAAGGATTCCAACCTTCAAAGCAGTTCCACTCCTTCTGCCTATAGAAATCAGCCTCACAGACAATTCACGCACAAAAATGAAGGTGTCAACCAGGGCCGGGGTGGGAGGAATCACAAAGCAGTCCTGTTGCAGGAAATAAATCAGTGTTGAGCTCACAGCTTCAAGGAAGCTCCTTTCACAGCCAGGCCCCATTACCAAACACCAGGCAAGAAATCACACCTGAGGTTTCCTCCCTTTTTCCAGGATCAGAAACACAGGGGGGTCCTGGAACTCGGGGTGTGAGGTGGGGTGGTGGTGAGCAAACTGGGCAGGGAGGCTGAGAGCCAAGGAGCCCCCTGACTCGCCCCCTGCCAGCCACAAAGCCCACTCCTCAGAATCCCACAGAGTCAGGGACAAGAGGAGTGCAAGCCCAGAGAAAGACACGTCCACGGTCACAGAGTGGGCCTGCCAGCATGGGAACCCAGCTCAGGCCCAGGGCTCTCCCCAGGGCCCCAGGCCGCCTCGCCCTCTCCGACAGCAGCACAACACCCACAGCTCACAGCTGATTCATACCAACGAGGCATCCTGAAGACACGGCGCACTCCTCTACAGGTAAATGCCATTGGGCCCCTCGGTCCAGGAAGAGGAAACATTAACCGGGGCAGGATAAACAAGCAGTGCAGCAAACATGGTTGAAACGGGCCTCCTGACCCAGAGGAGGTAAGCCCTAAACCGGTCCTGGTCAGCCTTCCTAGAAGAGGGAGTGGGCGGGGCCTGGCTCCCTTCACCCTAATCTGTAGCTCTTTCTGGGGATTTTGAATCCTGGCGCTGACAGAGGATGAGACGGAATGGTTTCAGCAATGAGGTCGGCTGGCACAAGAGGCCACCCCCTGGGGCCACCCAGTCCCTGTGCCAGGCTTTGTGTCCCGGGGGCCCTACCGCTGTTAGTGACCTTGGTCAGGTCCCTTCCCTCCCTCGGCCTCTTTTCCTCATCAGCCCAAAGTCAGGCTGGATTAGGAACAGGGGTTTAAACACAAATGCCTCCAAGACTACGGAAGTGACACACAAAAATGAGTAGGAATCAGAGGGTTTGTGGGCAGGAGGAAGGGAAAAACGACCCAACAGTCATGCTCACTCCAGGGCCAGGGTAATTTTAGACCCTTGGATGAAGGCTGTGGTTCTTACACTGCTTTCAGGTATCCAAAGTCATTCAAGGATGGGAACAAAGCTGGGGACCATATCTCTCCAGAAAAAGACATAATTGCCAAGGCGTGCACGCAGGCTCAGCGCCCCCGCAGGTCGGGTACGAGGCCCCTCCTGCCTCACAGCTGGCAGGTCTTTGAGGCCTATCTCTAGGGACATGGCAGGGGCCCCACCCCTCTGCCAAGCTGGCCTTGCTTTGGGGCCTGCCCAACCACAAACGGATTTGTGGTCTGGTAACAATAAAAGAAAAGGAGGCCAGCAAAAGTGACAGAGACCTGCAGGCTTGAAGGGGGTAGAAGTCAGGTAGAACCGCCAAGAGGGCAGGCTGGCGGGGATTCTGTCCACAAGGAAGCCGCCCTCGTCCTCCCCATCGTAGGCATCCCTCGGGAAAGGCTGTTCTTCAGCAGGGAAACCATCCACTGGGCCGGCTGAGCGGTAGATGCCAGAGCTGGAAGTGACCACCCAGCTGCACATTTCCCAGGATGTTCCACTGGTGTCTCTAATAGTTATTTTGCATTAAAAAGGGAGACTGGAGGAGTGTCCTATAGCTTGGGAAACCCTGGGTGAGGCAAAGGGGCTGGTGATTTCCCAGGACAGGGTGTGCTCTGCCATCTGTCCTTCCTTTTGTGGACCGGTGTTCCCGAGGACCCACTTTGGGAAACCTGGATGTGGTCTCAGCTCAGGATTTTCGGGTGAGGAAACTGAGGCTCAGGGCATCCGTGACTGGCCTAAGGTCCCAGAGTCAGTTACCATCCATTGTGATTGTGCACAGTAGTTGACGGTTGACAAGGCTCAGCCCCTCCATCCTCTCCTTTTCTCCACCGGGGAAAAGCCTGCGAGGGACGCCTCGCCTCATCCCTCGCCTCAATTTACGGGTGAGGAAGATGAGGTTCCAAGGCAGGAACCCAGATTAGGTCTCCACCTTTGGAACATCTCTCCCAGGGAAACAGGATTCCCTGATAGGGTGAATGAAAACTTGGGTTGTCAAAGGGGGCATCTCCGAGATGTCCCAGCAGCCCTTTCTGCTACAGAGGGGAGAATGGCAGGTGTCAGGAAGCCTGGATCCCAAGCCTGCCTTTGTTGGTCCTGAAGTACCAGATGACCTTGGGCAATCCCCCCGACCTGAGTGTCCTTGTCGGTCAGTTGGAGGTAACGCAGTGCTAACAGCTGACCAGGTGTTGTGGGAAGCAATGGCCATGACAATGACTGAGGCTGCCGTGTCTTGGGCACTTACTATGTGCCAGAGCCTGCATGTGCTCCATCTTCTCAAACTAAGGGAAAGGTAATATGTTCTTTTTATACTATTAGTGAGCCTGTTGTGCAGCTGTGGAGCTGCCCAAAGTCACAGATGTCACAGAGGGTGGAGCTGAGAGTTGATCCCAGGCAGTATAAGAGCCTAAAACAAACGAGTTGCCCAAGAAATGCTGGCTATTAGGATATTTACGGAGGACTTTGGTTAGTTGTTTTAAGATGTAAACAGCAGAAGCACCAAAATAATGACATCAATAAGAAAAGTCCACCCCTCCGCACCCAGAACACTCAGGCCCCCTCAATGAGACACTCTGGTGCAAGGGATCCATTTCGCTGTGTGATGTGTGGCCAGTCCCTTTACCTCTCTGGGCTCTGGGTTTCCCCATTGCAAAACAGGAAGGTGGGACAGAGACCTAGAAGGGTCGTCCCCACTTGCCAATGCCAAAGGGTTTCAGGACCCTTCCCCAGAGGTCTGTGTGCCCCATTTGTCCCTCAGCCAGAGTGCTACCTGGGCTGAGCCGAGTGCCAGGTTTCCTAGTTTTGGCCAAGGTCTACCAGGGAGTAGGACTGGAGTTTGGACAAAAGCCTGGACACGGGGTGAGGCCCAGGCACCTGGCTCTCCTCCCTCATCCTGAGGTGACACGGGTGACTCCCACAGCGGACCGGGCTCCCTCCCTGCTTCTCCATCCACAGAGGAAGTGTTAGCAGGCCATTCTACAAAGAACAAAAATCAGCCCTCAGAGGGCCGGGTGGGGCTGGGGGACAGGCAGAGGAAGCCACCCATCTCCTTGGACTAAACAGGCCTGGGCAGATGAGAAATCTTGTACCCTCCCTAAAGGGTTTTTGCTTTACTTCCCTCAAATCTCCAATGCAACCAGACTATTATTACCTTTCAAGAAATATGCTGCTGGGTTGGGGCTCCATTGCCCATCCTCCTCCAACTGCACAGGATCTGGGGGTTCGACTGAAAATGCCCTCCCCAGGTTCATCTGGCCCTTCCCAAGTCAAAGGTGGAACAGCATTCATTTCTGAGCTCCAAAGGGTGGCCATCGGGGCTGCACCAGGCCAGCAATAGGTGCTCAATAAATGTTTAATGAACTAATGGGCTAGAGAGACAGGGTTCCAGGCCTGGCTCTGCCATTAATTCGCTGTTGCCCTTGGATACAACCAATTGTTTCTTCCCATAGTTGGGTTTCCCGGACTGGAAAAAAAAAAGTCAGACCAGGTAACCCTTAGGGCCCCTCAATTCTACACCACATGCTTAAGGGTGCAACACACAGGCAGGGAGCTTCCAGGGTAGAAGGAGGTTTCAGACATCTCTTCCCACTGCTCCAGAGCGAAGAAGAGGACAGGACGTGACTGCTGGGTGGGAAGCTCTCAGTAAGGGGTTCTGAAGGCATCACAGCCATCCGTCCCGCTCCCCTGCAAGCGCCAACCTCTGTGGGTGAATGACTAGAGATGCTGAGGAATGAGAATGGGGACAGGGTAGAAGAAAGGATAGAAAGTGGGTGCAGTGTCCATTTAAGACAGACACCAAAATAATTCCAAAATAATTTTAGAAGAGCCACTGAAAGTACAAAGAGACTATATTTTAAATGACACGCCCCCACCCCACCCCCAACATTCAGATTAGCTCTGTTATTTTCTGGCAAGGCTATAATCTGCATTGAGGTGGACCCTCCAAGCAATCAAGAATCTGGGACAGACTGGTGGGAGAGGCAGGAGAAAGCCCTCATGTCTGGGAGCCCTGGGAGAGGCAGGCCTGAGTCCTCAGCAGAAACCCTGGCCAGCAGAGGCCACAGCATTGTGTCTGTGTACAGGTAATGCCAACTGGGGAGCCAGCTTTGAGACAAATGAATCCCTCCAGCCCCTATCTCTGGAAGCAGACTTCTCTGGAGGGTTTACTAGCCCCTGGACAATTCCAAACCTGCCCTGAAGTCTCCAGGTACAAAGATTACAAAGCCAGAACAGAAGTCCCTGCCACCCTGCCACTACCAGCCATCCAGGCCCTAGGCCAGTCCCTATCCGTCTGCAGGCCTCAGTTACCCCACTGGCACAGTGAAGGGTTTGAGCTGGATGACGTCTAAGGGCCATGCCTGCTGTGACAGTCTGCAATGCTAAGACTCTACGGAAAAGCACAACACCTACATCACTCAGGCCTCCACCCCGGAGACCTGGGAAGGGAGTCCCCAGTCCCCAGCCGGCTGGTTAAGGCTGGGGGCTGGGGCCTAGTAGAGTCCCCACACCGTCTGTCCTCAACAGCCTGCCACGGCTGAAACCTTTGAGTGGTTACAATTACAGCCGGGCTAACAGGATTAGGGGAGCATTGAAATCTAAGAAATCTAATTAGCTCAGACACCCCGGCCTCCCCCAACACAATCCTGCAGTAACCCCAGCAGCTGGGCCTGACAGGCGGGGCCCGGGCCCCTCCTGGGCCACAGTCGTTACCTGTGCAGGTGTGCCAGGCTGGGCCAGGCTTCCTGGGGAGCGGTCAGTTCAGCCTGCCCGGCTGCTCCCTGCTCTGGACACCACCACCTGCAGCCTTGTCCTGGGGTGGCACTCAGATGAGCTCCAGAAAACGCGGGGCAGGGGCCTGGCCTGCAGGCGGGCAGTGTCAAGGGGCAGAAGGAATTTAAGGGCCCCTACAGGGCGGCTACCCAGCACGGCCTGGGGACTGACTCAGCCAGAGAAGGGGCAGGCAGGCTGAGCCAACGTCTGTACCTATAGAAACCATCGCAGCCCAGGGAAGAGCCTTGGGCTGCACGGGGATCTGGGGCCTGGAAACATCTCTGCTTCCTGCTCCAGGGCCAGGGATGAAGCCCCATGCACAGACACGTGTGCCCTGGGTAGTCATGGCAGGATTTGGGGCTCAGAGCAAGCTCTGGCTGTAAGACACTGTGCCATAAGAAAAGGGTGCAGTTGCTCGGGGCATGGGCCGCGTGCTGCCGAATGGGAAGAGCAAGTGAAGCCCCACCATGACCCTTCCTGGGCACAGCTCCTCCACCTTAACCTCAGTCCCCGATTCCCCATTCTCGGGGGCCACGTGGATTTCTGTACCCCTGTCCCTGCCTTGCTGGGGACTGCGAAGGCAGTAGCACAGCTGGCATCTATCTGTAAGGCCTGGGCTTGACTCCTGGCTGAGGTACAGGTCATTTCACCTCCCTGAACCTCAGTTTTCTTCTCTGCTAAATGGGGCTAATTCCAAATAGTAGCTAGCTTCCGCTGCTGTTCTTGGGGTTAAGCAAAGTTGGAGAGCGCTTCTAAATCCACCAAGTGCCATACAAAGGCGAGGGGCTGTGGTTATTACTGTCATCGTGCGCCCCGTGGCAGGCAGCCAGCTGGTGCTGGTTAATTATTTATTTGGACTGATCTTCCTGCCCTTGCTGGACTGTGAGCTCCTAAGGAACAGGAACTGTCTTACACATTTCAGGGTCTCTCACAGGCCACGGTCCTCACACTGTGGACTCTCAGAAAGTATCTGTGAGATCAATGCTGGGCCCCTGACCCAACCCCACCCCCTGCTATCTATCTCCTTCCTTCTCCTCCTACCCGAATCCAAGGAAAGTGCCAGGAGGAAAGCTGGCACACAAAGACAGATAACAGTGAGCCCCTCAGGCAGACCCTCTCCTACTCCCCACAGGTCACTCCCAATGAGGGCTGGAAGCAGCCATTTGAAGGGTGTCCTCCCACCCCACAGGGGTGTGGCTTGCCTGGGCACTGGTATTGAATCTGGGATCATCCAGGAAAGTACAAGTCTGTGGTCTGGAGAATCCCCAGCTCCTCAAGCCCAGAGAGGTCAGGAGAGGTTGATTTCCAGAAGGCATGCAGCTGAGCGTACCAATAGTCAGAACTGTGCACCAAAGGCAAAAACTGCCCTAAGGTAGTGAACTCCCTGTCATGGGGAGCATGCAAGCCAAGGCTGGACAATAAGCTGCCAAGGAGGTAGCCTTGGATGGGAGAGCAGTTTCTGGAAAATGCTTCTAGCACCTCCAATCCAACCCCTTTGTGCCTCATCCATTCTGTACGCAGAGCCTGCCAGGCCTTCAGGGCACACACACCCAGGGATCTCACGCCCATATCTGCCTCATCCTCACAGCAAGCAGGTAGGATTGGGGGGCAGGGGGGGCGGGTGTCCTGCCCTTGGGCCCATTTTACAGATGTGGAGACTGAGGCCCAGCTGAGTGAAGCTATGGGCCCAAAGCAGCCAGTCAGCTACAGCCTCCTGACACCTCTCCCCTACCTCCTCAGGTAATAGCAAACGCCCTCATAATCGTGACGGGTTTCTGGACTCTTTCCTCATAGCCTGCGCTTGGGACTGGTTTTCTCAGTCTTCCTTCTTCTTCCCTGAGGGCAGTGTCCAACCTACAGATCACCCCTGGAGCTTCCAGCCTACACAGGCTCTGCCTCCCCCTTTCCTCAGGGTAGAGCTCTAGGGACAAAGAGCCCCCCTCCTTAGAGGGCGTGGACAGAAGCCACTGTGTCCTGCTGAGAGGTCAGAGCAGTCACCAGGCAAGGCTGCAGCAGGGTTCAGTGTAATTACAGCAGCCCGGCCTTTGTTGTCCACACAAAACCTAAGGAACCTCATAAAGATGAGGTGGTGATAGGAGCCAGGCTAGGGCCCTGGGGAGCAAAGTTATGAATGAAAAGTATGGGACTCAGGACCTGGCAGGCCTGGCTTCCTGGTTCTGTGACAGAGTGCCCAGAGAAGCTTCCGGAAATTGACTCGTTGGTGCCTGAATTTCTTACAGCAACATCTCTCCATGAGACTAGGGTCACAACTGCCTGTTGGATGCTGGCCAAGGCTAGAGAACTCAGTATCTGTGGCTTCACACACGGGTACTCTTACGACAAAACTCTTGGGACACAGCAGGCCTCCAAGTGTCTTCCTCCCTTATCCACCCCGATCTCTGTCAATCAGGAAAAAAGTGAAGTCTGCAGCTCTTAGCTGGGTCCTTCCCTCTGCAATTTTCCATTGATGGTGTACACCTGTCCTAGGCTGGGGCACATCTCTGGGGACCAGGGATGGAGACAATGTTGTGTTACTGTCACTAGGCGTGTGTGTGTGTGTGTGTGTGTGTGTGAGAGAGAGAGAGAGAGAGAGAGAGAGAGAGAGAGAGACAAACCCCAAGTCTCTGGACCTTTCTTTGCTCCTGGCTGAGAAAGGAATGAGGCTCCTCCTCCTCTCTCCTTCCTTAGGAGAAAAAAGGGACATTTGTCCCCATAAAAAAGCCAGCAATCTTTTTTTGCATAGACAGGACTAGTTATCAAAGTTTCCAATAAGTCCAACAATTACTTATTCCCAACTCTTCTCTGTGAGCCATACCCTGAATGCCTCAAAACCCCAATCCAAAAACCATTTACAACTCTTGAAAACTCCCTACCGCTCAATCCCCACCACCCCCTGGCCACCACAGTCACTGCCACCAACTCAGAAGTCTACAGTTTTGAGATTTACATGTGAAAACAGCATTTCATATCCTTGTGACTTGGGACAAGGAGATGCTTCTGTCCTTTTGGAGAAAACAAAACCCAGCCGAAAACACAAAACTCAGAAGAAAACACCATCGCCCTCCCAATGCACTCCCTTGGCCCCAAAGTCACACGTGCTCTGTGGCAGATTCGGCTTTCAATGTGTCTTTTGTTTGATGCTGGTGCTTCAATATCTTCAACCTGAAGAGCGGAAGGTCAGCACAAGGCTTGGGGCATATTCACAAACTGCGCCACGAGGGGCAGGCAGCGGGCAAGTGAGGGGCCAGGAATTCCCTGGACCCCCTCAAAAAGCAGCCGGGACACAGAAAGTTACGGATTTGCTCCCTCATCTGAACTTCCCTGAGAGCAACTTTCAAACTCCCGGGACCACGCTACAAACGCCAGCAAAGGCTAGTCAGACTTCATCACCAGCCAAGCTGCCCATTCTCCAGCTGCAGCGCCTGCCTCTTTTTCTCTGCCTTCAAGAAACAATAATAAGCAAACCCGCACCTCTGGGAACAGCCTCTGGCCTCCTGCCCTGCCCTGTGTAACGAGCCTGTCTTCACACCCACGAGGGAGGAGGAGACGGCACTGGCTAACCCTCTGGTCTACCAGGCCCTGTTCCCGGGGTTGCAGCAAGGAGACAAACTGTTGCTCAAGAAAATCCTCCAGAAAACCCTTGGCACCAGAAGGCAACTCCGGGCAGCTCCTGCCCAGTGCCAAGCCAGGAGCTTCCAGAGGTGGCTTCCCCCTGCCCTTTTAAATCTGTGGGGCTGGGCCCTACTCTCCCATGCCCTGGGCTGTCCACCCAGGGGGCTCCGAATGGCCATGGCAGAGCAGGGAGGAAGAAAAGGCTGGCCGAGCAGTGCCCTCACCCTGCCAGTTCAGCCGCCAGCTTCTTGGAGGACCTCTGAGAGAACATTTGTTTGGGCTGCCAAGTTAAATCTTCCTCCCTCATGTCAGGGCATTGGAAAAGCAGTCGGGGGGAGGAGAAGGCGGAGAGCGGGGGTTAGGAGCAGCGGGAAGGAGGGAGGCAGGCGGGCAGGCTCACAGAGCCCCAGTTACTCCGGCACTGCCTGCGCAGGAAGCTTGCGGCTCCCAGGCAGGCGCTGCCGGGACTCCGGACACCCAAGCAGGGGCCGGGCCGCCAGGCCTCCAGGGTCAGGCGCCGGGTGCCAGGCGCCCTGGGCTCCCGCCCAGGGAGAGGCCCTCGCTCCGTAGCCCGCCGGAGGAGCGAGGTGGGAAGGGACGGCAAGGGAGGAAAAAGTTTGCGGCAGGTAGAGGGGTCGGGCTGAGCGGCCCTGCTGTCGGGCTGTCCCCCGGGGAGGGGTGGGGGACCCGGGCCGGCTGCCCTGGCTTGCACCCGCCCGCCCTCCCGCTCGGGTTGTTTACATTCCTGGAGTGTCTTTTAAACCCGGGGCTGAGGCCGGCTCCCGGCCTTCTCCGGCGGCTCCGGGGCAGTCTCCCGTGAAAATCTGCTGGCGCACAATGGCGGGGAAGACGGCCGCCCCTCGCCCGCGCCCCCGCTGCTCCGGGGCGGGGAGCCTGCCCTCCGCGCCGCGCCCTCTCCTCGCCCGGCTGGCTTCCTGGACAGATGTCCCCGGCGAGGGGGCGACGCGCGCCCGCTGCCCGCGCCCCAGACGCCGAGGCCGCGCTCCCCACTGTTTTCTACCCAGCCCAGACGCCAGGAATGTGAAACAAGCTTCCAGAGCCCGCCCCCCACCCCAGCTCCAGCCCCGGCCCGGCCCCCCAACCTCCGCCCGGGCCGGCCTCCCACTCCCCCGGGGCCGCCGCCGCCGGAGACGGAGAGGAAGAAAAGAACACGGGGAAATTACTTTCGTATTTGCAACGCGCGCGCACACACGCACATCTTCCCCCTGGGCTGCCCTCTTGGCCGGGGCAGCTCCATCGAGGCATTGGCCTTAAGGTTCCTCGGGCTTCTAAAGATCTACTGGAAGACCCTACACACACCCCTTGGCGTTCCCCGCTAGTATGGTGCGCCGCGTCTCCCTGGGCAATTCCCACACAAACAACTTAACCGCGCCCCCCCTCCCATTTACAAAAGTGTGTGTTTTCCCTGGAAATTCAGATGCACAACTTAACACCACCACCCCTTGCCGCCACGAAATCCGGCGCCTTCCCTGGCGGTTCCCCTACACACAGGCGCACAACTTCGCGTCTTTCCAAAGGAGACGAGGGAAACCGAGGTGATCCTACGCCGGTCCTTCCTTCCCTCCCTTCCTTCTTTCTTCCCTCCCTCCCTCCCTCCCTCCCTCCCTTCCGAATCCCGGTCCTGCACGGCCCCCGGTGTACTGAACCAGGGCTGCAGGCGCGCCGGCAGGAGGCGGGCACCAGGTCCGCGCGCGTACAACTGCACTCACGCCCCGCGCACCCGAAGAGCCCCGGCCCCCGCGCGCAGACCAAGACGGCTCCGCGCAGCCCGGCGTTCGCCGGTTGCCTGGGCCTTGGCCCCTGGTAGCCAAGAAGAGCGCAGCGGAGCCCAGCCGCCGGCCACTCGTCCGGCTCGCCTGGTACCGGCGGAAATTAAAGGGAAAAACCCTAACGCCCAGCGCCCCACAATCGCACCCCAAGAGTCCACGGGGAGCGGGAGGAAGGCCTGGGGCCAGCGGACGCCCGGGTCTGGCCCCAAACTTACCCGGAGCTGCGAGCGCCGCTGCCGCCGCTGGAGGACGCGCCGCTGCCGCCGCCGCCGCCGCTGCCGGGCAGGGCCGGCTCCGGCCGGGAGGAGCTGCGAGGGCGCCGAGATGGGCTCCGCGCCGGCTTCTGCTCCGCGCCGACCGGGGCTGGGGTCACCGCGCTGCGCCGGCGCTGCTCGCTCGCTCCGCCGCCCGGTCGCTGCTCTCCGCCTGCCGCCCGGCCGCTCGCTCTCCCGGGCGCCAGCCGCCGCTCGCTTTTTTAATGTCCACAGACAGTGAAAAGGAACTCGGCGTTAGGGGGTGAGTAAGTGAATCAACTCGCCCGGAGCCGAGCAAGTTGAAGTGTCAGATTACATTGGCTATTCTATTTCCAAAGGGCCCCGCGCCGCCGGCCGGCCGCAAAAGCCGGTGCGGAACTAGGGGAGGAGCGGAGCGCCGCGCCACCGCCACCGCCGTCGCCGTCGCCGCCGCCGCTGCCAGCGCTCAGCTCCGCTCGCCTGGCGCTCTCTGCGCTCTCGCCTCTCCCTGTCTCTTTTCGCCTCTCTTTCTCTCCCTCGCCTTTCCTTTCCCTTTCCCTCTTTTGCTTCCTTTCTTCCCAGCTCCTCGGTCTGGGAGCTCTCCAAGCTTTTTCCCCTCTATGGCTCTGATGGGGCTTCGCGCGTCACCCACTCCCACTCACCTTCTCTCTCCTGCCTCCACTACTCCCTGGCCGCTCCCCCCACCAACCGCGACCCCACCCCCACCCGCTCCAGCAAGTTTGGAGCAGGAGAGAAATGCTGAGGATCACATTGGAGAGGGGGCTAAAATCACCTGTCTCACCGGAGTGTCCCCCGCTTTGCTCTCAAGCCCCCGACTGGAGTGCGTTTGGGGCCGCGAAAGCTGTCAGGTACCCGAACTGGGGCTGAGCGAGTTGCTAACGAGATTGCCAAAGACTTCCGTTGGAGGAGGCTTTGGGGTTGCTCCTAAAGCCCGGGGGCTGGCGGGTGGGGCGAGCAGAGGACCCCTCCCCTCCCCGCCAAGGGCAATGTTGAGGTAGGCTAGAGCGCTGGGTAGAAGCGGTGCGCACGGTCTGTCCCCGGCACCCTGCGCGGTCCAAAAGCGCTTGGATTCCCCGAGGCCCGGCGGGAAGCGTCCCGGGCCCAATGTGTGCGGGCGGGGTGGGGGCCGCGGGATCCCGGCCCAGGGCTGTGCACTGTCCCAGGAGCCACGGAGAGCGATGGCACTCACAAGGCTTAGTTGGGTGAGCCCGGTCGCGGGGTTCCCCTGGCAGACCCACGCCTGAGAGCATCTAAGTGCGCGCCCACTTTGGCTCACGTCCGCTGCCCCTCACACGGAAACTCCTACACAAACGGCACACACATTCGCTCCCACACTCAGTATTACAAACACGCTCTCACACGCACACGCACCCACACACGTACACTTTCGCTCACAAAAATGCCCGTGTACACGGCAAGCGCGCGCGCACACACACACACCACTGTGCAAACCCACATACATTCAAAAAACAAAACATCTCCCTGTGCACTAAATCCTCACGTTCATGTACACATACAAACACATCCCCTCTCGTTCTCTTCCACACCCCTTCCCCAAGCCCCCCCTACTCATGATTTGCGGTACCCTCAGTCCCAAATCATAATCAGCGCCCGCGCAGCCCGGGTTGGACACACACACGCGCGCACGCGCGCCCTCCCTTCCCCGCACAAGCTGGGGAGGCTTCGGCCCGGCTCCCGCTTCGGATTCCAGGTGTGGTGGCGGCTCCACGCTCCGCGTTTTGCAGTCCGCCGCGGTGTCGGAGGCGAGGCGAGGAAGGGAGCTGGAATAACAAAGGCAAGTTGGGGAGAGCGCAAGGGGGCGCAGCCCCGGTCGGGCCGCGGGGGGAGCCTTGGTCGGCCGGGGCTTTGGAGGCTGCAGGGTCTCGGGCGCCTGAAGCCGGAGATGGGGAGGGAGGGTGGGGGTCGAGGGGCGGGGACACAGCGTGACGTCAGAGAACAATGACACCGCCGAGTGGTGGGGTGGGCGGGCACCCGGAGACAGCCGAGGCGGGGGTCTTCCCCGGGCCCTGAGACTAGCGGAAGACGTCCTGGCCCGGCCAGAGCCGCTGTCTGATTGACGAGGCCCGCTTGGGAGCGCGGATGTGCCACGCAGACTCGAGGATCGCCCCCGGCCTCCTGGGCAGTGATCAGCGCGGACCCTGGGCCAACGCGGGAGCAAGCCGGAGTACCATCCCCCCAACCCCCATTTTAGAACATCCTTCAGAGGGCTTCTCTGACCTTGGCTTGAACTCCTTCAGAGCCGGCGAGATCACTCCTTCCAGCACCGGAGGGAGAAGAGGCAAAATGAATTTGCCAGCCCTGAATTCATTCTCAAGGCTACAGTATTCTGACAGCCAGCAAACTCAGCTTGAATTCCTGAGGGCTCAGAGGACTGCAGCTCAGGGCCACAGGGGCTGGGGGACGGAGGGAGGATGCTGGGAGCCTGCTTGATTTTCCCATGGGAAATTCTGCCTCGCTATGCCATTAGGCACTTCTTTCTGGGCCTCAGTCCTTCGACCTGTCACATGGACTGTTACCACACTGCTACTTTGCTACCGCTCTCACACAGGTGTCAGCTGAGCGTCCCCTGGGGAGGGTGGATGGTATGAAAGACTTCCAGACCTCTAGGGACACCAGGGAGGCACGGTCCCAGCACATTCCTGTGGGAGGGAGCCCCAACCCCTCGTCATCAAAGTGGCCCAGGTTCATTAAGTTGGGACATGAGGGTAGCCTGAGAAACCCTTGAAGGCCTGATCCAGGGCTGGAAGGTGGGAATTCCACTTGCTGAAAGGTGGCTGGAGCCACAGCTGCCCTCCCTCCACCCCCACCCCACCCCACCTCCAAGAATGCATAGCATTGAGGCAGCCAGAAAGCCATCCCCACCCCAGGTCCAAAACCTTAGGACAGAGTTTCTGGGTGTTTAAGGACCTGGAGGGCAAGAATTCAGCCCCAGCGGAGAACTAGGCCAGTTCCTGTTACCTTGATGACCACCTACGTCAGAATGTTCAGTCCTCTCAACATTTTTGTCCAAATCTCTCAGTGAGTGACAAGGTATAGCTACCTCTAGGAAGTGGGGGGATGCAGGTGACCTTGGGGATCACCACTCATGTTCAAAAGCTCCTGTCCAGAAGACACCTACCCGCCACCTCCCTTGCCAGTTCCTTTGGCATCTGGAAACTAGGAAGTGGCTGAAGAGGGCAGAGGAGCCCAGCCCAGCACACAAAGCAGGCCCAACTCTCTGAAGCGTGGAGCCGGGGGTTAATCTCCCCTCTTCCCAGCTGAGCAAGCATGGCACTTGGTGGCAGCAAGTCCAAGAAATCTCGCCTGGGCCCTGAGTCTGCCCGGCCTCCTGGGGACCCTGGGCTCCAGTTCTTGGGACTCAGGCCCTTGCTGTCTCTGTTCCACTTTCGAGAAATAACAAGGCAGGTTTGATCCCTGTGGGGTCTTGGAAGTTGCTATGACTTAGTTAGTGCCTACTGTGTGCTGGATACTGTGCTGAGGGCCTCTGAAGCGTTAGTTTATTGAATTCTCACATTGCTTTGAGTTAGGTGCTATTACCATCCCCCGTTCAGAGAAAACTGCACCGTGAGGGACTTGTCCAGGGTCAACAGGAGTCGAACTCAGGTCCTCATTAACAAAGTTTCCTGCTGGTCCCTCAGTCCCAGCTCTGTATCCTCAGCCTTAGACTCTCTGTGTGACCCTAGGCAAGTAGCTAGCCCTCTCTGGGCCTCTGTAAACCAAGGGCAAGTTCTTATCATGGTGATCAGGCATCTTTGGGGACTGTGTGTTCTGAGCCCCCACCCTCTTGGCCTTGGCCTCTGTGGGCCTGGAGGTCTGGGGTGAATCAGAGAGGTTAGTGCTTTCACTTCCCAGCCACTGGGAGCTGGAAGATGGATTCCGCTCAGCCCGTGCAGGCCCATAAGTCACCTGGCTCCAGAGGCGGCTTCAGCGGCCATCAGGAGGATGCAGGCTGCACGGGGCCTGTCCGTGGGCACCAGTATGGGGCCCAGCCCACACCCACCTTCAGAACAGACTTAAGTGCTATTAATTCCCTCACCCTCCACCCTCTGGGGAGCTATCAGCAGGAGAAGAAGGCCATTGCTTAGGCCTGGGAGGAAGGTGGTGGTGGGAGGCTTTAGGTCCTGTGCAGGGTGTCATGACTGTGGTCCCCTCGGGCAGGGGCCCCTCAGTGGGCTGGGGGTGGTCAGGGGACTGACACATGTGGGGGGTGAATTCCTGCTTCTACAGGGTTGTCTCCTCTGTCTCCACTCTCCACAACCCCCTCCCCAAAAGGGAGCCAGAGGGCTAAGGGGGCAGGAGGAAAGTTACATTCATTGAGTGCTTACGCTTCCCCAAGCGCTTGGGAAATAATCTCTCCTTACATCCTCTCCACAAGCCAGAAGGTGTAATTTGCCTCTGAGGAAAGAAGCTCAGAGAGATTTAAGTGACCTGCTTAGGACCTCACAACTACTCAGTGGGCGGGGCTGGGAGTGAGCTGTAGGTCTGGGCTGGGCCTCTGGGTTGAGAACGGGGACTTGCCTTATCTCATCCCCAGGCTATGGTGCAGACAGGGTGACCAGCTGGGTACCTTGAGGTGGAGTAAAGACTCTTACTCACCAGGCAGTCATCAGGCCCTCCCATGGCAGTGGAATAACAGGGAGGACCTTTAGTCTTCACACCTTGGTTGGATCCAGGAGACATTTGGTCCCTGCCCAGCTCTGAGGCCTGTGCCTCTAAGGGTGGGTGGTGAGGTCCAGCAGAGAGCAGATGTGCACAGCAGGCTCTCCTGGTCTGCCTCCTCTCCGTGTACCCATCAGATGGCTCCCTCCATTCTCTGAGGCCACACCTTCCCAGCATCCAGGCCCCAATTCTCCCAGGCCCTTCCGCCAGGCCTGTTATCTTCTCAGTTTCCATCATGGAGCTCTGCCCCATAGTTCCAGCTCCAGCACCACTCACCTCTTCCCATCGGAGGCCCCAGAGAGTAAACCGAGAGCCTGCTTCCATGTCACAGACTCTGTGCCTCTGTTTCCCCATCTGCCAAGCAAGAGAGCATGGGACACACAGGGGTTGTCCAATGGCACTTGTGCCTCTGATCGTCCTGTGATTCTGTAGGTCTGAGCTTTCCAGCCTTGGGCTGAGCTACGGTGCACTTCAGGGTTTCGGGGGAGGGTGGCTGCTTTGGGGAGTGCTCTCAGAGGCCCCCTTTTGGCCAGGTAGGGACAGGAAAATATCTATACTCCAGGGAGCTGTCCAAGACTGTGAATAGGTAACAACCTTAACACCTCCCTTCAGGGGGTACCTCTCACTCTCTGAGCCTCACAACGGCCCTTTTATGGGTGACGAAACTGAGCCTCAGGTGGAGGTGCTGGCTTTCCCATGGCCACACATCTGGGAAGTGTCAGAGATGGGACAGGAACCAGGTCTTCTAATCCTTCACCTGCACGAGTGCTGCCAGAGGGGAGATCTAGAACGTCCTGCACTGCAGGGTGGTGGTGGGGCGGACTCTGGGACAGGCGATGGGAGGAAGGTCAAGCCTCCTACCTCCTTCCTGAAAGCTCCCGTGCCCCGAGGGTTACCTCCTTTCTGGCGCTGGAGGGGGCGGAGAAGATCTCAGAGCCTCAACATCTCCCCTCCTCACCTGGATAGCAGTTGCCTGGCCTCAAGGCTCACACCTCTTGCCCTGACCCCGTCATGTAGCCATTCTGGGTGGCTTTCAGAATCGTCAGCATTATATACTTACTGTCCTTCTCATGCTCTGCCTACCTCCTGGGACGCACCCCTCCCAGCCTTCCAGGCCACATCTACAGCCACCTGCTGGGAAGCCTCTTCTGATTACCTCTAGCAGATGTTCTGCCTACCTCGTCTCAACCCCGTATGCTGCTGTCCCCACAGCATTGTCATCGTTATAGCAATTACTGGTTAAGTTCTTACTATGTGCCAGGCACTGTGTATAAACCCCTCCAGTCCTCACTTGAGCTGATTATTAGGATTAACGTCTCCATTTTACAGATGAGGAAATTGAGGCACAGAGAGTTTCATTTGCCTGGTGTGACACCTCACTAGTCAGGGAAGTTATTTGGTATGCGCCCCTCTCCCCTCCCTGGGGACTGCAGGCTGTAGGATGGCTCACTGTTCTATCCCATCACCCAGCACAGCTGCTGGGTGACTGATGGCCGGTCAAGTGCCGTGAGAGATGCAGGGGGCACACAAGATGAACCAGACCCAACCTTCTGGGAGCTCACAGGCTATCAGGAAGGACTACCCACACCAAATGCCACTCTAAGAGTTTGGGGAAAAGAGACTAATCGTCACTGTGTGAGGCCTGGAAGGCCGGCTTCGTTGGGGGCCTTGGAGAGACCATAGACCAGAGTGAGGCGTGGGCCTGCCCAAGGTCACACAGCAAGTTTGAGGCAGCAGTGGGGCTGAGACCCCAGGCTGCCAGTATGATGTGCCTTCTTGCACCTTGCAGCCAGCTGTAGGGCCCCTGCGTCTGTGCTTTTTCAAGGACACATGGTCTCAGACGCCTCCATGATGCTGAGCTGTTCAGTGAGTGGCTCTGGTCCTTCTCTCCCCTCTATTAAAATTTTTAAAAAAAGAAGAAAGAAAGAAATCCAGGCATTGTTCCTGACTGCAGCTGGTGCCAACTAGAATCCTGCCGAACAGAATGGAGCCGAGAGCCCTGCCGCCCAGGGGCCTGGCTGCTGACACAGGGCCTTTCTCTTTTGCTTCCCAAGGGGGGCCCAGGCTGATGCTCCATGGGCACCCTCTCCACCTGCCTCCCTGGCCACAGCCCTGAGCCTCCTGCTGCCCTCACCCTCTTTGCGAAAATCCGAAAATCCGATGCCACTTGGGAGGGCCATTAGCCCCCTGCCTTCCTTCCTCATCTCCCCACAGCCTGGGGTGAGCTGGGCCTCCCTCCCTGACAGCCCGGCCCCTCACCCTACCGGGAGGGGCCTGCGATGCCTGTCTGGGAGAGTGGCAGAAATCCTTTCTCCATGGAATCATTTGGAACGCTGGGTCGATTTCAGAACATACCAGGATTTTCCATCTTCCCCGCCCCCAACCTGACTTGGCAGGTACCAGTCCTCAGCTCACCCACTAAGGCAGTAGGGAAGGCCTGGGGGGGTGGGCGAGCGGTGACAAACAGCTCTGCAGATACAGAAACGTGCTTTTTAAAGTCACTGGTTCGCCTGCTCCCTCTGCTCAAGAGACTTGATCTTAGGAGAAAAAGGCTTCTCCAAAGTCTCCCTTACTATCTTTATTTCATTCCCCCTCACTTGTCCCTTTAGAACTTTGAGCTCTGGTTTACAGCCCCTCCCCCTCCCCCCGACACACACACACACACACACACACACACACACACACACACACACACAGTGAGCTGATCTGGCGCAGGTTTCCCCAAATGTCAGCCCTGAGAGAGCAGCAGCCTCGCCACTGCCCAGTGTCCGCTGGGAACCCTTGGGCTTGACCCAGCCAACAAAGCCGGCTTTCCAATCTCCGACTCTCCTGCAATGGGCACGGCACTTTAGAGTCTGTGAAGAGCACTTTCTGTCTCACCTGAGTGCCGCGGCAGCCTCAGGAGGCAGGCAAAAGTCGACCCACTTGGCAGAGGAACAAACTGAGGGTTCAAGAGACCCAGTGGTTTGGCCAAGGCCATACAGGAAGGGGCAGAGTTGGAATGGGAAGCCTGATCTGTTGATCCCAT
The DNA here is from genome assembly GCF_005190385.1 of Monodon monoceros. NCBI lineage: Eukaryota > Metazoa > Chordata > Mammalia > Artiodactyla > Monodontidae > Monodon > Monodon monoceros. Next base: position 28,579,861 of record NW_021703781.1, on the reverse strand, counting down.
GTCACTAAGTGGGAGTGGGGACCCGAGTGGTAATGGCCTCAGACGACGGCATTCCCAGCTCTCCAAATGCTTCCAGGAGACAGGATCTCAGACATAGTGGTGCTTGCAACAAATATTTATCACATACCTGCTATGTGCCTGGCACAAAACTAGGCGCTGGAGATCCAACAGTGAGCAAAACGGATGTGGTCCGTGCTTATATTCTTATGTGGAGGAGACAGACCCCAAACAAACTGTGCAGGAAGATGTGCCTGTCCTCCCCTATCCCACCCCAGCCCATGTGCCCTGGAAGGAGCTCTGGCCGAGAGGCTGGGAGACACATGTTCTGGTCCCAGTGTTGCCACGGACTCCCTGTGTGACGTTAGACAGGGTTTTCCATCTGTGAAATCTGCAAGCATGTGGCTCCTCATGCCCTACTCCCAGCCTCTGAGTCAAGTGGTTAATAATTTCCTGGCATGAATAATTACCCTGATTACGTTTTTTCTTAAATCTGACTTTTCATAAGTTCTGGAGCCAAAAAGGGGCTTTTGATGTCATCTAATCTGAGCCCCATCACTAACAACGAACCCCTTGGTCTCATTTCTTCCCAGGAGGTGACTGTCTCTGCTCGCATCTTTCTGGAATTGGGGAGCTTGCTCCCTCACGTAGCAGATAACACCTAGTGATGTGCTGCTAAATGTTTAACAGCTGGCTCTCCAAAGCAGGGAAAACCTGATTTGTAGCATTTGCTGATTTCGCATGGTGTAAAATACTCCCACCACGGCCAATTTTAGGCTGCCACCTTAATATCAACTAGGTCAGGCAGTTCCTGAAAATTTAACAATGGGCTCCTGTGAGCCAGTCCAAACTGGCCCCAACACACCACTGCCCCGCCCCACAGAGAAGCCCTGTCCAGCTTTACTTGCTGGGAAGTTCTTCCTGTTATTGAGCAAAACATCTAATTGTCAGGAACTCCAGCCTGGAAATGCTGAGCTACTTCTCTGGGGTGTCGTACGACAAGGGGGACCTTTGGCCCCATGAAGCCCTTCAGAGAATTGGAGGAATTGACCCTGTCTCCCCGCGAGAAGGGTAGTTCCTGGGCCAAGTGGGGTCAGTGTATATTCACCCACCCTCCCTCCCTCCCTCCTTTCTTCTCTCCCCCTCCCTCCCTTCTTCCCCCCTCCCCCTCCCTCCCTTCTTCCCCCTCCCCCCTCCCTTCTTCCCCCCCCCCCCCTCCCTTCTTCCCCCCTCCTTTCTCAAATATTTATTGGGCCTCAGTGACATGACAGGTATTGTACTAGGTACTGTGGACACAGTGACCCATGTCTGCTCACAGTGGCCCCCTCCAGCTGGAAAGTCTCCCCACTCAGCCTGTCCACCTTTGAGGCTACGCTCAGATGTCACCCACTCTCAGAAGCCCGCCCTGACCTCCACCCCTTCCCTTCCCTCCCAGAGCCCCACCCTCCCAGAGCCTTTATCAGTCCCTGTTTGGCACTTATCACGTTCTACCTTGGATTACAGCTATTTGTGTACGCAGCTTATCTCGCTGCCAGACTGAGAGGCAGCGCAGGCTTGTTGAAAGAGCATGGACTTTGGAGCCGCACGACCTGGCCCTGCATCCCAGCCCTGCCACTTAGGGCTGTGAGCCCTTGGGAGCTTACACACACCACCTCTTGGAGCCTCAGTTTCCTTATCTGTAAAGTGGGGCTGATGATAACTACTAAGGTGGTTTGACCATTAAATGAGATTAGAAATGTAAACCTCCTTTCCTGTTCCTGTCTGGACTCTCATCCTCTTAGGGACAGATTGTGTCCAGTGCCTCTTTGTATTCTCCTGGTTATAACAATAACAGTATAACTATTAACAACAATGGCAAACACTCACATAGCACTTACTGTGTACAAGGTCTTATTCTAAGAACTAACATAGGTTAACTCACTTCATTATCACAACAACCTGGTGGCCTTGGAACTATTATTATTCCCATTAATAGATGAGCAATCTGAGGCTCAGAGAGGTTAGATAATAAGCCCGAGCTCACATAGCTAGTGAGTGGGAGAGTTGAGATTTGAATCCAGGAAAATCTGCTCCAGAGCCTTAGCTGTTGAACGCTACATCACATGGCCACGGTACAAGGGCTTGGAGGGGCTTCTGAAGTGGTGTGGGAGGGTGAGTACCCACAGTGCACCCCAGCCTGTGGACATCTTTTCCTTGACCTGTGGGGTGGGAGTGGGAGTGTACCAAGATGCTCCTGGTCTGCCCTCTAGGACCTCCCAACAGGTAAAGTTGTTTGTATTGATGAGAGGAAAGTCTCTAGGTCCCTGGGGGAAGGGGACCAAGAGGCCACTATTGGACAAGGCAATCAGAGAAGGCTTCGTGGAAGAAGTGGCATTTGCCGTGGTCCTTGACAGATGAAGAGGACTTGGACTGGGATGGACAAGACAGAACAGCAGGAGTAAAAGTGTAGAGGTGGGGGAGGTACATTAGGGGTTCATTTAAGTGTCAGGCTAGCCATTTCCCCTTGTTCTTGAGGGTGGGATGGAGCAGACAGGGTGAATGTGGGGAGGCGTGTGTCAGTTGCCCAGTCTGAACTCAGGAATAGTCAAGGGAACTGTTTTAGGGGCCTTGAAAGCCAGCACAGACCCGAAGGAGCTGAGAGCCAATTGGGCTGCTCCAGAGGCCGGACTGGCATTTTGCCTCTCTGTAATCTACTCTGAGATTCCTGAGTCCAGCTCTGCTCCCTGCTCCCATCCCTCCATTTCTCCAAGCCTCAGTTTCCCCACCTGGAGAATGGGCATGAAGAATGGACCTTTTCAGCCAGTTGAAGGATGAAACAGGCCTGGTTGGGGGGATGTGCCTCACACTCAGGGGGCAGAAAGTAGGTGGGAAGCATGGGGGTGGGGGGAATGAGAAGCTAAAAGGGGAGGGGTGGGAGGAGCTCCATGTACACGGCCGGTGAGCGCCAAGCCTGCCAAGTTGGCTGAGGTTGTGCCTCGTGATTCCTCCAACACCACATGCTCCATTTTCCCGGCATTGCCAAAGGCTGCCCAGCTCTGCTGGCTTAGAAGCAATCTTCCTTCTAGGCTTCTGCAAGGACAGCTCCTGGCAGGCTCTGGTCTGACCCTGTTCCTCTGGTTCAGGCCCACCATGCCCCCTCCAGGTAGCATTAATTGTACTGACAAATCCCTGAGGGCATTCATTGTGCGCCAAGGGCCGTTTTAACTGCTTCTCTTATATGAACTAATTGAATCCTCACAAACACACTGTAATTACATTTCAAGCGAGGAAACTGAGGCACAGAAAGGTTAAGCCAGGTGGTCTCAAGGCGGTTCCCTGGTAGGACAGGTGAAGCCTGAGGAATGGAGTCAGCCCGTGGAGTTTAGAGGCAGGCCCTGCGAGATAGTCGTCTGGACACCTTCTAGCTGTTTCCCTGTGGGAAATACTCCAATGCCAGCCCCCCTCACACTTTTCCTTTCTGCTCATTTCAGAGTTCTCAGGCAGCTCCTCTGTCCATACATGTGCCCATATGCCCACACGTTTGACACCTTGGTCACCCAGACTCACATAGACATTCACACATGTGGTTCACTATCGTAGATTCACAGACACACACACACACTTTTATGTCCCTGAAATGACACAGTGGGGTCTGTGAACTCACACTGCATTCCCCTTGCCCCACATCCAGCCTCTGAGGATGTCCCTCCGGCCCAGGCATTTGCATTCTTGTCCGTTCAAACCGATGGGTCCAGATGTGTACACAGAGCATCCCCCTTTTTACAGCAGGTCCCGCCCATATCATTGCCCCCGCTCCGCTCCTCCAGTGAGAACTGGCCTGGGGGTGCGGTTGGGGCTTGGGGGTGGATGGTTACCCTTCCCCCAACTCCACAAGCTGCTGGAAAAACAGCAGGAAGAGGAGAGTGAATTAATCCTGGCCTCCCCTCCCCCGGGCTCTCTGTGATGCTAATTCCCTCCGCCTTTGATCCAGCCCAGGCCCCTAACTCTGAGCGGGGAGCCGGTGCTGGGCTGGCCTGAGATTAGGGCTGCCTGGGTGAAGCCCCGGGCGCATCCCCAACGTGGCAGACTGGGGTTTCTCCTCTGGGGAGGGGTCTTGGGGATTAGAGCTCTGGTTACTGACCCTGGCATTCACAATGCACTCTCTTTTGCCAGAACTTTCTCATTTTCTCTCCTCTTCTGAAGGGGCCCTGGGGTTCCCATTTTACACAGGAGCAGAGTGCGGCCCAGGGTGGAAGGACTCCAGAGGCTTCTGGGCCAGTGAGTGGTGGGTCCAGACCCGGAGCACAGGTTTTCCAGTCTCCAATCTCGCCCTGTTTCCAGTGAGGGTCTTTGTTTATTCTGGTGACTAACCCCCGCCCAAAACAAAACCCAAAAAACAAACAAACAACGATATTTATGGAGTAGTCACTACATGCCAGGAGCTGTGTCTTAAAGCATCATTCTGTTCATTCCTCACAGCAGCTTTGTCATGGTCCCACTTTCCAGGTAAGGAAACTGCTCCATGTAACTGTTGCAGTGGTGACATCCGGATTCAAACCCAGGACACAAGCTGGGCAGAGTCCCTCACTGTACAGAGAGGACACTGAAACCCAGAGAGGAGGGGAAGGACAAAGTCCACAGAGGTAGTTGGCTGGGCATTTATCTCCTACCTTCCTAGCTACATCTGGAAATGACTGGAATCTTCTATGGACGCAGTGGAGCTGGGACAAGAGTCCAGCCCCTACACTGCCCTAGAGTCGGAGATAAGGTACCTGTGAAGATGCCAAGCATAATCACACAGAGGCGTCTCATCCAGCCAGGCCTTGGGACAGCCTTGTAAACTTGGGCATAAACACAATTAAAACTTTTATTACATTATATTTCATACATATAAAAGACTATTTGTAAGCCATGAAGCACATTAAATGAACCCTCATGACCCCTGCACTTAAGAGCATGACAGACACCAGTGAGGATCTGCCCCTCCCAGCCCCTCGCTTCCCAGAGGGAACCACTACCTGACGTTCATCCATTGCTCCCTTCCTCGCTTTGACACATGGTTTTAGCACAGGTATGGGACCCCTGGGCTAACTGCACTTTTGAGACATTGAATTTTACGTATGCTGCATTCGCAGGGGAAGTGACTTCTTTAAAGGGAAAGAGGAGGAGTTTTGGGGGCCACTGACACCCATGTGTCTCTTTCCTTCAGGAGCTGCCTTCTGCAGTAGCTCCTGGCTCTGGGTCTATTTGCAGTGTGGTGCCCCATTTTGCTCTCTCCCTCCCGAGAGTGCTCTGAAAAGGACACTTCTTCCTGGTGCAGCCAGCCAGCAGAAGCAGGGCAAGTACCCGGGCAGCTGGGCATTCTCCGAACAAGGCATGCCAGTACGCCTTTGCATAAGCTCTTCCCTCCACCTGGAATGTCCTGCCCACCTAGTCTGCTCAGGAAACCCAGTTCCTTCTAGGTCCCACTCCAAGGTTCCATTTGCTGGGAGGTCTTCCCTGTGATCCCCATCCCCTCAGCCCCCAGCAGAGTTGGATGTGCCCTCCTCTACCCTGTCAGAGTCCTTGGACATCCCTCTGTCAGCCCTTATCCCAGGGCAGATATTCTAGTAGCTCCCAAGAGCAGCCTTTATCCCCAGATCCCAGGCATAGCCGGTGTCAGACCTGGGCAGATGTTCCCAGAGTGACCAGGATAGAATCTGGGTGAAGGTGACAGCAGATGGATGTCCCTGTTGGACCCCATGGCCTGGACCTCCAAGGTCCTAGCCAGTTTGCTCCAAGGCCCGTCTTGATGGGGGATTTGGATGCAAGGCTGGGAGGAGACTGTCTGAGGCTTGGGGCCGCTGTTTACCCATCTGCTGTGTTGACGGGTGTGTGCAAGACATGTGTGCAAGCCAGTGGGTACGTCAGCTGGTGGGTGTGGTCACAGGAGTACATACGTTCACACACGTGCTTACTCACGTGTGCATACACGTAGTCCCAAGTCCACAGGCCGCGAGGAAACAAGCAGGGGCACTTCCTTTTCCTGTTTTCAACTCCCCCTCCTGCACAAGCCTGTCTTCCCTCTGAGCACCACACCGCACACGTTTATGGAGTGCCTGCGGTGTGCAAGACCCGAGGGGCTGGACAGAGCAGAGTAGGGGGCAGCTGGCCCCTGAGAGGACAGAAATGACAGGGGGGTTGCACACCAGCTACCCGTCCTGCTCTCCCTTATGCACTAGCCCTAGAAGCCAGATGCCACTGTCTCCTCTTCCCTTTAGAAGCCCCTGAAGTTCAGAGGCCAGACAGGGGAACCAGTGGAGACAGGTGGACGAGACCAGAAGCTCTGTGCTCAATTCCCAGTCCTGGGTGCTGGATGGTACAGGGCCTGCCAGAAACCCCTACTTCCCAGGGAAACCTGGTTTTGGGAGGGGCTGCCCAGAATCCTCCCAGTCACTCTGCTTTCCCCTTGTTGGAAACCACACTTTCTGAGTGACATTTCCCAGAGCGTCCTGTAGGAGGGCGCCATAACTGTTAGCAGCAGCGGGGACTAAGGGTAGCTCTGAGCTGAGTCAGACAGGACAGTGTGGAACAGGGCCAAAGGTCTGAACTGGGGACCCGGCACTGCCCCCCCCAACACTCACACACACATGCATGCATGTGCACACACAAATACACATGTGCATACACGCACGCACGCATGCACATGCAGAGAGGCGATGGCAGTAGCCTAAGGTCACGCACAACCAGTGCTGGCCCTCTGCCTCCCAGCCCTGTTTGCTCCTTTAACTCAGGCTGCCCTAAAGGGGACCTATGGCTGCCAGGCTTCCGGCTTGCCTCCATCTGAGAACCAGGACCCAGTGGCTGAGGGAGATGACCTTGGGGGTGGTTAGGTGCTCCTTTAGCCTGTTGTTCGGGTGGGAGGGGGAAGTGGGTTACCCAGTGTGAATATGGAGGCCAGAGGAAGGGAAAATCCCTGACTTTCCTCCCCTTAACGCCCAAATGCAACCCGGAAGGCCCTGCGTGAAGGCCTCTTTCCTGTGATGAGGATGCCCTGCGGCCTGGCAATCAGGAACTGCCTCTGATGGCCCTGCGCACACCCTGGATTCCTCGCTTCTAGCTGCAGGGTTGCGGGCAGGCCGCTTCACCTGGCTGGAGCACAGTCCTGAACCTGTACCAAGAGGAGGAACACGCTCACTTCCAGGTGTTTGGGGATGGTGGCCCAGGCCAGTGCCCAGGAGATGGCCGACACGTGGTCAGCGCTTGTTCTTGTAAGTGGCCCTGCAAGGCCAGGCTGCACTGTGTCCAGACTGCCTGGTCCACAGGACTTGGGTCTGGCCTCCGGAGAACCAAGCTCTGTCTTGGTGCTGCCTCACCAGCTGGGTGAACTTGGGGGCCTCACCCTCCTCAGCCCCGAATGAGCACACCAGTTTGAGGGGCTAGAGAGACCGATCAGATGGGAAGGGCCTTGCAAATGCCCACTTTGGGGATGCTGGGGTGGGGAACAGGCACCTGGGTGGGACCTCTTCCTTCTGGCCCCCAGCTGGGCTGAGAGCTGCACGTCCCTCACAGAGGGGAGAGCGTGTTCATTTGGGGACCCTCTCCGAGCCCTGTGCCTGCCCTCCCCGCAGGCCCCTGAGCTGCCTGGTTGGAGAGCTCTCCCTTGGGGAGTCTGAGGCCCCTTTGAAGCTGGGAAGTTTGTACTGGAGGGGCAAAGGCAGCCTGGAATCAAAGCATCTCTCCTGGCCCTTAATTACCCTTCTTCACCCATAGGTGGAATTTCCACTCAAAGAGCTAAAAGAAAGGCACCCGCTCTGCCGCAGGGGACTGGGTTTCCCTGTTGCCTTTGTGTGACAGCCGCCAGCGGGGTGGTGGCAAGCCGCTTGGGTTTCTGATTTTAATGATTTCCTGAATTCATTCTGTTTCCTACCTCAGGGGAAGGAGCAGAGGTGATCCTTTTGAAAATTCACATAATTGCTTTTATTTGATTTTTATTAAAATGCATTCAGGAATGATGTGATTGCCCCCTTTATTACGCTGTTCATCCATCTGGCCTGGGGAATCAGCCTGGAAAAAGAGGTGGGTGCAGGAGCCGGTGTGTGGTAGGGAGTGGCGACAGCCCCGCACTGGCCAAGTGGCACTGGGGGAGCCCAGCCCCGGCTGCCCCTGGCCTGGGAGGTGAGGTGATGACCCTGCTGCGCCCACTGCGTGGCGAGTTGGAAGATGGAAGGCAGTGCCGAGCGGGGAGTGCTGTGAGCACACTCTAGATGTCCTCCCCACCCCACCCTCTCCCCCTCTGTGCCTCCTCCTCCCGACCCTGAGTCCCCAGAGGCTGAGAGCCACAGCGGTCTGCCCTCCCAGCGTCCCTCGCACCCACACTTCCCTCGGCTCCCCCAGTTGCCTGCACCTTTACTGTAGCCTCCGTGCTGGTCTCGCTGGCTCCGGGCTCAGGGCCCTCAGTCCAACTTCCCACGGGCCCCCCTGATCACGCCACTCCTCTGCTCAGGAACCTTGGTGGCTCCCGAGGGCCCCTTTCCTGCCAGGGCCTTTTGCTTTGGGACCTTCGCCTGCAGTGGAAAGTACCTTGATTTCTTGTCAGACTCGGTTCCGAAGTTGCTCTGCTTTATACTGGCCAAGTCCCTGCCTCTCGGAGCCTCAGTTGACTGATTAAAGAAACGTGAGCACCAAGGCCTTCGGGATAGGGTCACTGAGAGGGAACCACGGGGTATGTAACTCACACAGCGTGGTTTGGGGGGTTGGGGGGGAGAATCATGTGACTTGGCCCGGTGAGGGGTCAGAAGCGCTCAGCAAATGCTTGGGGTGAGAGGAAGGGCAGATTCAGCCCTGGCCCTCACTGAGGCCTCAGACCAGCTGAGGCAGCCATGGGAACAGCGATAGCATTTACTGCTAGCGCTTCTGCCCTCATGGCCCGCGGCCCTTCCCTCCTCCCAGCAGAGAGTTCTGGACAGGACCGGGCCCAAGCTTTCAGCCTAGCAGGTAAGAGTGGGACTCACTGTTCTTCCTGCCTCTCGCTGCCCTTCTAGGGGATGGGGGTTGCGGTTTCCGAGGAGGGTCAGAGATGCCTTTGCTGGGCTTCCTGGAAGCCCTCTCCCCGCTGAACTTGGCACGTGCACCAGATGCCCTCCCTCCTCCACCCGCGGCATGTCTTATTGCCCTCCTCTAGCAGATGAGGTAACTGAAGCTCAGAGAGGGTAAGTGACTTGTTCAGGGCAGCTCAGCTAGGAAGTGGGGGGGCTCTTGGGCACAAGAAACTAGGATGGGCTCGTGACTTCCCTGCTATCCCCGAAGCTGTTGGTGAGATGTTTTGAGGGGGTGGGTTTGGCAGCTGGGCCGGGCCAGGTGGAGCCACCCTGTGCTCTGGGGTGTGGGTGTTCGAGGCAGGCCCTCTCCACTCAGCCTCCAGTCTCTCTAGGGGGTCTGCCTCTGCTGGGTGGGCTGCACAGGGAGTCAGGTTAGCATGCGGGGCGTGGGCATACGCATCCAGAGCTCCGGTGGGTGCTTTTCATTTCTGTGAAAAGCCCATCTTCACTGAAAAAAAAAAAGACAAACTTTTGTTGTCTGTTGCCGGTTTTCTTTTTTATGTGTTTGCTTTTATGCAAATCATTTGGCGGTGGATACAGCCGGGGGAATTCAGACAGTGGAGGCCGTACATTTAGAAATTCAACTGTGTGGCCCCTGAGGGCCAGCTGGGGCCCTACCACCTAGGCCAGCACTCAGTACAGGGTGCTGCGCAATGCTTAGTGCAGCATGTGGCCGCTCAGCCTTGGGGAAGCTGTTACCCCCACTGGAGTGCCCTTCCCTGTTCTGCTCTGCTTGGATGGCTCCTCCGTGAAGCCCGTGCCACACCAAGCCTCCCTGGATGCGCTCGCCCTCGGGTTCTGATACCTGCTCACCCTGCCTGCCTGTGCCTGGGTTCCTTGGCACAGGTTCACATCCAGTCTCTGCGGTCAGTCTGTGAGTCTGTGTAAGAGGGCAGGCCCAGTCCTCAGTCATGGGGAGGGCCATGCCGGGAGCTGGGAAAGTCCTCTAGTCTCAGCAGAGGAAATCCCAGCCCAGAGGGGCAAAGGGTGACCAACATCTTCCCTAGGACCAAGGGGTTTCCTGGGATGCAGACTTTCATTGCTAAATTGGGACAGTCTCCATCACCCTAGCTAGGGCTGCTTGCTCAGGGCCTAATAGCAAGCTCAGACCCTGAACCTCCTGATTCCCCATGGCTGGTACCATGTCCTGATGCTGTCGCTATAGACAGTCAGTACCTTCTTTTGGGGGAGGGGGACACTGAGACCCCTTGGGTGTCCAAGAGATTGGCCCAAGGCCATGGGTGAGTGGCTACAGAGCCAGACTAAGGGACCGCCAGCCCTTGAGCCTCTGGTTGGTTCCTGCATCCAGGGAAAGGGCTTTGACCCAAGGGAGGGGAGAATGGCTGAGCTTTGTAGTCCTGTGGCCTGAGTGCCACTCCCCAGGCCATCTCAGACCCCACCTCCCAGCTCCGTGCTTGCAGGGCTGAGGAGGGGCTGAGCCTCCCTCCCCCACTGCACCCCAGCCTCCCCTCCCCCCCAGCCCCCAGGCCCCGAAGAGCAGAGCTCCTTATCAGATCTTGGTTCTCTCCTCCGCTCTGCTGCCTCTGCCTGGCCTCCGCCCCCAACCCCTGTAGCCCTTTCCTCTCAGAAGCTCCTTTTCCGTTACCAACACAGGCAGCCTGCAGAGATGTTGGTTTCTGTTGCTTTAAAAAAGTTTCCTTTTGGTGAGGGCGGTGAGGGGTTGTTTACTGGGCCTGCAAAGCCTCACCGTGGGCTGCAGCTGGGGGGTGGATTTGGGCCCGAAGGCTGCACGCACAGCCCTGAGCCCCTGGATCCTGTGCAAAGGCAACCAGTGTGGAATAAACACCTGCTGTGCCCCCAGCTCGGGGCTGGGCTCTGCAGCACCTACTGTGTACTCACACTCCCTCGGGAACCTGTGCACCTGGGCCGGGGGCTATCATCCGTTTCCCACAGGAGGCAGCTGAGGCACAGCAGAGGTGGCTGGGCCCCAGGCCTCTGCATTCATGGTCCGGACTCTGCCCACCACACCGTGCTGCCTTCAGAGCTCCCCATTCCAACCTCCTCCTTCCTGACCTGCCTTTCCCCCCACACACAGGGCCCAGGCTCTCCCCACCTGAGAGACAGAGCTTCCTGAAGCTTCCGTCCTAGCATCGTGGCTCCTCTGTAGGTAGGGCCTGAGCTCTAGCCATGCCACCAGAACTGGATTTGAATTTCAAGTCCTCCTGCTGTGTGACCTCTGGCAAGTTGTTTAGCCTCTCTGAGCATCAGTTGGCTTGGCCATCAAATGAGAGAAACTTGGAGAAATCCCTGAAGAGATTTCTGAAGGTGGACTCTGAAGGCTGTCAGGCAGGGGCTGGGGTCTCTGTCTGCTTAACAGGGGCCTCAGGAAGTTTCAATTGTCAGCCAGGTCTGGGGAATTGGCAGACGTGGTGGGGAACTGCTGAAGGTGGGTGAGTGAGGGAGCACCACGATGAAGACCATGTTCCAGAAGGATCACGTAGGCATCAGTGTGGGTGAAGACTGCAGGGGAGAGGTAGAGGCTGCGGGGATATTGAAGGGGGCTTTGCCTTCCTTTTCAGAAAAATAAGGTGATGTTCTCCCTACCCCACACCCCTGCCCATGCTCACCCCCTGCAACCAGGAGCAAGAATCATGGAGGCGAGACCATGATGGTGTGCCAGACTCCTGCCCAGGACAGATTCCCCCCACTGGCCTCCTCCCGGCTTCAGCTGTCATGCCCTGTGGGAGGAGGACCTGGAGGTTTAAGGGGTCCTGAACCCCAGCCCACACCAGCGGCCAGGTGTGACATAGGGTGTCCTCCTCCTCCCAGCAGCCCCAGTGTCCCTGAGAAGTGTTGGCAATCCAGGTCCACCTGAGAACCACAGTTTCCATTTCTCACTGACCGCTTCCCCTGGGTTTCCTAAACCTCTTGCTTCAAGCCTCCTGACACTACCTGAGTCCTTGAGAAAACTCCCTCCAACCCCTCACCTTACAGGTAAAGAAGTCCCCCCAGAGCAGGGCAGCAGCTGGGCTGTCTGTGTACACTTCCCCTGCCGCAACTCCGGCCTCCCCGCATCCAGGACATGGGAGGGAAGCTCCTGATGCAGGGAATCGAAGGCCATCTCTTTCTGTGAAGGAAGCACCTTTTCTGTGAAGTGAAGAGTTCCCCTGACATGTGTCTCCCTGTGAGTGTCACAGGCATTCTTAAAGATGAATGATCCTCCGCCACCTGTACTAGGTTTCCCTGGGGATAAGCCACAGCTTGGAGGAGCTGAGGAGGCCGGGAAACTTTACTTGAGGAAACTTTACCGTTCCCCCTTCTCCTGAAGTTTGTTGGATGGAGAGTGTGGAGAGTGGGAGCACCTTTATGTGGGTCCATTCAGGCTGCTACAGTAGAATACCATGGACTGGGTGGCTTATAAACAAGACATTTATTTTTCACAGTTCTGGAGGCTGGGAAGTCTAAGATCTAGGTGGTGGCAGATTCAGTGTCTGCTGAGAGCCTGCTTCCTGGTTCATAGACAGCTGTCTTCTCACTGTGTCCTCACATGGTGGAAGAGAGCTCTCTGGGGTCTCTTTTATAAGGGCACTAATCCCACCCATGAGGGCTCCACACTCAGGACTTAATCACCTCCCCAAAGTCCCACCTCCTAATACCATTACCTTGGGGGTTAGGATTTCAACCTATGAATTTCCAGAGGAAGCATTTGGACCATAGCAATCTTGTTCTGGCAAAGGTTCTTTAATGGCAGGAAAGAAGGGTGTTTGAGTTTCACAGCCCTCCTGTGGCCATTGTACCCACTTCCGAGACAGGTACACTAAGGCCCAGAGTGAGAGCCTAGATGTCCTTGCTCATATTCAGAGCCTGACTCTCTGGACTTTTGGTCAAGAAGAAAAGTCTCTCTCTCCTTGCTTCCAAGGTATTGTTGCCCTGCCGCTTCCACTGTCCTCAGTTTCTGGCCAGCACACAGTCTCTTGCACAAGAGGAGGGATGCTGTTCCTTGCTAGCCCTGTGGCTGCTCTTGTGATGCTGGGCTCCTCTGCTGTCCACATGCTCAACCCTGTAATAAAAATACTTCTCCAGTTAGTTCTAATTTTAACTCGCATTAGGACCGGCATTGCCTATAAGGCTGGCAACCAGATACCCTGGGGGATGTGCCTGCCTCACCCTCTCTCCTGGTGATAGAGGCCTCCAGGCAGGGGACGAGTGCTCACCCTGCTTTGCTGTGTAACCTTCCCCAAGGCTCTTACCCTCTCTGGGCCTCTCCTACATCATCTACAGTGCCTGCTTTGTGGGATTGCAAGGATCAAAGGATGTGAGTGCAGGGGATTGGAAGCCCTTTCTGTGGGTCAGCACTGGGCAGCCACCTTCTGTGTGTTTAAGTTGTCTTCACAGCAGCCTAAGATGTCTGACACAGACAGCTTCACGGACCACTTACTATCTACCCACCATCTGAGGGGGTTCTGCGCAGCAGGATTTTTATAGATATTATACTGGTATTCCCCTGCTGACCAGGCCTTTGCATCCTTTTACCCAGGGGTTTGGGGCCTATAGTAGAAATGGCTCCAGATCCAAAGCTCTCTCTTGTCATCTCAGACAAGATGCTGTAAGGGGGCCTGGAGGGCCTTCGAGGGACAAGACTCCAAGGAGGATGGGACAGACTGAGAAGGAAGGTGGGTAAGACAGGCCCAGACTCGGGTGTGTGACCAGGCCTCAGCATTTCTGGGAGGCCAATCCTGCACCTAGTCCAGCCTCATGCCCAGCGGAGTAGGAGGCCACAGGACGTCAGGGACACGCAACTCAGAGCACGAGGGCCTCCGCAGTGGCCAGGACAGAGTGGAGATCCAAGGCCCTGCCCTACTTCCTGGGCACCATGGGGCCTCCCTCTTCTTGAGGCCGAGGGTAACAGCCTGATAATGATGGAGGTGAGATGGTCAGAATTTAGTTTCTTGAAAGAAAAATCCAGAATGTGCTACTTCTTGCAGCTGTACATGTTGGTATAGCGTCGTGCCCTAGTAATAGTTCTATTATACCCACTGCAGAGATGAGGAAAGTCAGCTCAGAGAGTTTATAATCGTCCAAAGACATCTTGCTTGGAACTGGTGGATCAGAGACGAGAACCTTGGTTTGTTGATGTCAAAGCTTCTGCAGCTTTTGCATTTTTTATGCCTACTTGACTGGCAAGATCACCCCACTTGGGGGACAGATAGGACAACAAGGCCCACATGGGAAAGTGACACAGCTAGGAAGTGAGGGAGGACTACCCAGCCTGTGCTTAGACGCTAAGCTGCCCTCCTCTCGGTCCAAGCTGCCCACGGCCCATCCAGCATCCCTCTTCTTCAGCCTAAGGCCACCCACACCAGGCCTCCAGGTCCTGACAGTGTGGAGAAGTTCTGGCCTCCTCACCTGCTTCCCACAGCCCTTGCTGGCTGCAGAGCCTGCCCTGGACCCACTGAAGCCGTGGCTCAATCCCAGATGTAGCAGCAGGCACAGCCCCGGCCCTGCCCAGGCCTGCCGTGGGCTCCTCCTCTCCATGGGCTCTGGGCCTGGGAAGTGATGCCCGCTGGCTCAACCTGAGATTCAGTGGGTGAGGTTATGTTTTGGGTCAGCAGATCCAGGATCAATGCTTTTGATTTCTAGCATTTCTTTTTCTTTTTTAGAATTTCCATCTCTCTACTTGTATTACCCATCTGTTCATCCATGTGGCCTACTTTTTCCATTAGAGGACTTAGCATACTAATCGTAGGTGTTTTAAATTCCTGGTCTGACAATTCCAATATTTCTGCCATATCCGAGTCTGGCTCTAATGCTTGCTCTCTCTTCAAACTGTTTTCCCCCTTTTATCACGCTTCGCATTTTTTAAAAATTAATTAATTAATTTTTGGCCGTTTTGGGTCTTTGCTGCTGCCCACGGGCTTTCTCTAGTTGCGGCGAGTAGGGCTACTCTTCGTTGCGGTGCACGGGCTTCTCGTTGAGGTGGCTTCTCTTGTTGCGGAGCATGGGCTCTAGGTGCGTGGGCTTCAGTAGTTGCAGCACACGGGCTCAGTAGTTGTAGCTCGCGGGCTCTAGAGCGCAGGCTCAGTAGTTGTGGCACACGGGCTTAGTTGCTCCGTGGCATGTGGGATCTTCCTGGACCAGAGCTTGAACCCGTGTCTCCTGCATTGGCAGGCGGATTCCTAACCACTGTGCCACCAGGGAAGCCCAAGCAGGACTTTCTAATGATAGAAGTCTCAGGCTTACTCTGTTAACTCTTTCCTGCACAAATGTTTAAAAGCTTTCATTTTATCTGATACAAACACTTAAAGCTATACATTTCCCTCCAGCCAGTCTTTTAGCTGCATACTACAACAATTAATATATTGTGTTTTTATTTTTTCATTCAGTTCAAAATATTTTCTAATTTCCCTTGTGATTTCTGTTGCCCTGGCTTCAACTTGTCTGCAGCATCTTATCTGTTATTAATTCCTTCCTATGAAATTTTTATTTTATAAATTGTATGTTTTAGCTCTAGAAGTTCTGTTTGTTTCTTTTTATGGTTCTCATCCATCTCTTCACTATGTTTTCTCTTAAATCCTTGAATATTCTTATAATAATTATTTTAATGTCATTGTCTGCTAATTCCATAATTTCTGTCATCCATGTCTGTTTCTACTGAATTATTTTTCTTCTAGCTGTGGGTTGTATTTTCGTGCTTTCTTGCGTGTCTAGGAGTTTTTGTTTGGGTGTTGGGCATTTTGATGCTCCATTGCTGAGTGTTTGGATTTTGTTGTCTTCTTGAAAGATTACTGAAGATATAGCTTTGGCAGGCAGTTAGTTTACTGGTGGATCAAGTTGCTCCTTATGAGGCTTATTTTTAAGCTTTATTAAGCTGATCAATGAGGCCTCACTGCTCTGCTCCGGCTGGTTGGAACTCAAAGTCTTTCAGCTCTGTGTGAGCTCTGCAAGTGGTTAAACTCAGTTCCCTGGTAATAATTTTTCTCTGATAGTTGGACTTTGCCTGGCCTCATCACATCTCACCCCCAGACAGGCACAGTTTATAATTCATTCTAAGGCTCAAGAGGACCTCTGTGAAGATTTCTGGAACTTTCTCTGCCTAGCTCCCTCTTCGCTGGTACTCTGCCCGTGACTTCCTCTACAGGCTTAGCCTCCCTGTTCTCCAGCCTGTCTCATCGGCTCAGTGAGATTGCTGTGCTTTACTTAGATTCTCTCTCTTCGTTCAGTAGCCTGGAACGTGTGTCCAGTTCGACAACTGAGACAATCATAGAGCTTACCTCATCTGTTTCCCTTCTCTCGGGAATCACTGACCTGTGCCTCTATGTGAAAATAGGTGTTTCTATGTTTCTTCCGTTTTCTTTTTCTATTTCTTTTCATTTTTTATGGTGCTGGTGCTAGTGTTAATCTGATTACCAGTTACTCTGTCATGGCTAGGAATGGACAGCACTGACTCCTGTCCAATGTTCATGTTGAGTAGAAGTTAACCAGGAAGAGGTGTGTAGGGGCATCTTAGGAGAAAGAGCTGCACAGGGGGAAGTTGTGAGTTTGGGGCATGTTCAGGGATGGTGTTTGTGGTACGTGTGTGGGGAAGGTTATGCGGGAGCAGACAGATAGGCAGGAATGTATTTGCAAAGGACCTGGAATGACATCTGGGAGTTTGCACATTATCCCAGAGGTCTTGAGGAGGCTAGAGCAAGAAATAATTATAAATACAATAACAATGACATGTAACTGGTGTGTTTTCATGTACCAGGCAGGCACTGCTCTAAGCTCTTTCCGTGGATCATCTCATTTACTCCTCTGTCAGCTCATGAAAGACTAGTGTTACTAGGAATTGCCTTGTGCCCTGTGTTTTTCTAAGCACTTTACGCAATCACCTCATTTAGTCCGCACAAGAGCACTACTTGGTAGGGAATATAACTATGCCTATTTTATAGATCAGGAAACTGAGGTACTGAGAGGGGAAATGACTGATGGTAACACAGAGAGTAACTAGCAATAGAGGTGGTTTTCTTTTCTGCCAAAATACTCTTTCAACATTATTATAAACATTATTATAATAATGTTCTTAAAGCTGCCTTGGGGTCACCCAGGTGTCCATGGTACCCCGTTGCCTGCAGATACTGGGAATGCTGGGGCGTGTGGCCACCGTGCCTGGTGGACACGGCATTGCCTTGTGGTCAGGTGGTACCTGTGATACTTTCAAATCACATCCGCAAATCCTTTGACACTTTCCATTGGAAGGTGGACTCTAATTCCCCTCCTCTTCTGGCTTTAGTGACTCGCTTCTAATGAACAGAACGTGGCAGAAGTGATGCCTCATGACGTCTAAGACTGGTTATAAAAAGACATCCCTGCTTCTGCCTCACTCGTTCTCCATGACACATGCCTTGGGAGTCCCAATCTGTTTTCTGTGCCTATAGTTTTGCCTTTTCTAGAATGTCATATGAATGGAATTATCCAGTGTGTCGTCTGGCTTCCTTTATTCAGTATATTGCTTTTGAGATGCATCCATGTTGCTGTGTATATCGGTAGTTTGGTCTTTTTTATTTCGGCAGTGTTTTGTTAATTCACGCACCTGATATTCATTTGTCCATCCCAGGGCTGGGCACACGTTGGGCACTCAATAAATGGGTGTTGAGTAGCTGAGGGGGCGAATGGAAGCTGAAGGTGGGGACTTTGCAAATCTGTTAAAGCCAGGCTTTGATGGAGGTTGGAGGAAGCAAGGTGATGACATTTTCCCAAGACTCAGTTATCATTCATTAATTCACAGCTACTTACTGAGTAGCTACTCTGTGCCAACTGTTGTGCTAGGCAGTAACGAATGGTTCCTGCCTGCTCCAGAGCTGACTGTTGAGCTGAGAAGACAAATAACTCACCAAGCGGTTAACAGCGAGGGAGATCAGTGCTGGGAGAAAGGAAGACAGAGAAAGGGTGCGAGATGGGGAGGGCAGGGCAAGGGCATGATGGGGTGGACAAGGCTTCCCAGGGAAGTGAAGGCCTGAAGGAGGCTGTGTTTGCTGGACCATGGAGGAGGGAATGGTGTGCCTGGCAGAAGGAACATATGTGAGCACACAGAGTACACAGCATGTTGGAGGAATGAGGCCAGTGTGAATGTGGGGACTGGTCAGATTTAGGGCTGGAGAGGTGGTCCTAGGGCCCATATTTTGCATCAGTGAGTTTGGCTTTTAGTCTAAAGACAAAAGGGATCCACTGAAAGACTTTAAGTTGCGAAGTATTAATCAAGGTCTCTGTACTTCAGAGTGGAGAAAGGATTGGGTGCATAAATACAGGGAGAAAGGCCAGTTGGGGGGTTGTAAGTATTCCAGGGAAGGGCGGTGGTGACCTGGCCAAGGGCAATGGGAAGCAGAGCTTTTAGATCAACTTAGGGGAAACCTGCCAGAATCTGGTGACTGATTTTATGTGGGGAGGAGGCAGAATGAATTAAGACTGGATCCCAAGTTTGGGACTTGGGCAACCATGTCCCTGGAAGGGGAGCAAGTAAGGAGGGGGCAGGGGGTGTAGAGATGATGAGTAAACATGGGGACTGTTGAGGTCAAAGATGTCCAAGTGGAAAAGTCCAGGAGGCAGCTGGATATTGTGGTCTGGAGAGGGAGTCGGCTGGACATGCAGAATTGAGAGGCCCTGGCACGGAGCAGGGAGTGGATGAGCATGCCCATAAATGCGTGAAGAATGTGGAGGGCCAAGGGCTCAGGACAGGGACCTGAGGAACACCAGGATTTCAAGAGAAGGACAAGAGGTGTCCAAGCGAGACTGAAGGAAACGGTGTGGGAAATAGAGATGCTGACAAAGGAGGGTTGGAGGAGCCTTGGGACGAGTGTTGAAAGGCATGGCAGCGGGCACCAGCAAGCATGCTGCCCAAGGGTAGTGAGATAAAGGGCAGGACTCAAGGACGGCCAGCCCCTGGTGACCTACGAGATGACCCCCTTGGAAGGGTGGGAGGGGCAAAAGCCGGAGAGCTGGCTGGCGGTGAGGGGTGGATGGTGGGGACCGACAGGGAGATCGTTTGCAGCGTGGCGTCTCTGTCTCGTTTTGCAGTTTGGTGGGGACGCGTGAGCCAAGGCTGGAGCTGGTGAGGGATGTGGGACCCAGGGAGGATTTTAGATGAGAGCAGCCTGGATTCGTTTAAGCGCTGATGCAAAGCAGCCAGTAGAGAGGGGTGTTCTGCTTGTCTACTGCTGTGTAATAAACCACCCAAATCGTAATACTTTAAAACAACAACCATTTATTATCTCTCGTAATTCTTGGAATAACTGGGCTCTGCTGGCTCACATGGGGCTTCAGTCACCTGTATGTTTGACTAGAATGTGAAGATGGCCCATCACGTGGCTGGCGGCTGGTGCTGGCCGTTGGCGGGGAGTTTGGCCGACAGGAACATCGTGGTTCTTCTCCGTGTGGCCTTTCCATCTTGGTTGGGATTGTCACAACATAACAGCTGGCTTCCAAGAGTATGCCACGTGCTCCAAAGAAGCTGCAGATATCTTAAGACCCAGTTTTGGAAATTACCCAATGTCACTTCCACCACATTCTATAGGTCAAAGCAAGTCGCAGGCCAGCCTCGAGTCAAGTGGGAGGGGGCAATAGACTCCATCTCTTCTTGTTGGGAGGAGCGGAGAAGAACTCTGGCAATCTTTAACATAACACAGGAAAAGGAAAAGGTGAACCTGTACGGGAATAATTGATGGATCTATCGAGAAAATGGCAGGGCTGGAGGCCCAGGGCACATGCAGTGGGACTGGCTTTAGAAAGAAGAAGGGCTTGGAATGGGCTTCCAGGAGGGTAGGGTCATCTTATATTTTCTCAAGATCTGAGCAGGTCAACCAACCACAAAGTTCTGGGTTGTGTAAACCACTTTGAACTTCCCCTCCCTTTGTAGAATAGCAGAGAGACTCCTAAGAGCAACACTTATTATTGAGTGCTACTTTGGCCTTAATCAGTTCTCCCAGTGGCCCTGTTTGGTTGTATGAGGTCAATGTGGTGATACCCGTTTCACAGGTGGAGCAACTGAGGCTCAGCGAGCCTCTCTCTGTCTTTGAGTTTGTGTGAATGGGT
Organism: Monodon monoceros; assembly: GCF_005190385.1. Lineage (NCBI taxonomy): Eukaryota > Metazoa > Chordata > Mammalia > Artiodactyla > Monodontidae > Monodon > Monodon monoceros. Next base: position 28,559,777 of record NW_021703781.1, on the reverse strand, counting down.
TGATTGTCTGCACATAAAACACGTTTGCTCTCTCCTATCTGAGGAACATGTGGACGTTATAATAACTCCTTAGAGGAGGGACCCCATATGGATGTGAAGTGAAATTCTCACTCAGGAGAGGCGAACAGGGAGTGGTGGCACCAGCTCAGGCCCTGGCAACCTGAGGGGATCTTGGGCTGGAATGGAACCTGGGACTGTGAGGTTCAAACCCCTCAGGACAAGAAGACAGAGGAAGGAAGCGAAGGTTGGCTGCAGAAACCTGTACTGGTGACCAGCATTCCCGCCACCCTAATCATGCACTCGTGATATTAATAAAAATAATTTATGTCATGTGACTGCTTTTTAACTACCTGCTTTCAAGACTTAAGACCAGGATTATAAAAGGCGTGCATTTATAAATTATCAGCCCAGAGCTCATAAGCACATATACATTGGGGAACACTTTGGTAGCACTTTAAATTAATTTATTGTCATTCATTCCAGCTGTCTGTGATGTAAACCTTCAGCTATAAATTTGTACCATCATCTGACACACCATTAACTAAGGTGCTGCCCGAGCCAGAGCACATTATAAAACATTCGAATACAATTTCTGTAGGGACTTAACAGCTCCCCTCTCCTTCCTTTCCTCTCTTCTCTCTTTCCCCTCCCCTCTCTTCCCCTCTCCTCCCCTCTCTTATTAATGACAAGCAATATGGAGAGGAGGCAAACACTTGAGAGTTGTGTTGGCAAAGGAATCAGGGCAGGTAAGACTCACTCTGCCTTGTGGCCGTCCAACGGAGCTCATGGGGTTTCATCCCATTTTACAGATGGGACATCAGAGGTCCAGAGAGAGCATGGGTTTGTCTAACTAAGATCACACAGCCAGCAGAGACAATGACCTCCATCCTACCCCAGTGCCTCCTTGGCAGGCAGGCTGAGTCTCTGCTCCTGAGAACTTTGGCCTGGGCGTGAGTGACCCCCAGAATTCAGAAGAAATGTAGGAAGAGGGAATAAGATTTCTTTGAGAGGAGTTTCTGGTGGGGCAATCAGAGAAGCTTTCTGGGGATGCCGGGCAAAGAGAAGGAAAGAATGGAGGGGGGTTAATCCCATGAATACTGTTTTTAAACATTATAAAGGCAGAGAGTGGCTTGTTTGGGGGGGCCTAGAGGGACTGAGCTGGCAAATTGGAAAGCAGTCCCAGGGGACAGCTTGGATCCCATGAGGAGGGATGTGGTAATGGCCAGAGCTGGCTGACACTGGAGGGAGCTCCCTGTCACTGGAGGAATGCAGCTGGAGGGCTTTGGGAGACATGGAACCGTGTATTCGTTTCTTATTGCTGCTGTAACAAAAGACCACAAGAGTCATGGCTTTAAAGAACATAAATCTATTAACTTATAGTTATGGAGGTCAGAACTCAAAAATGGGTCTCATTGGGCTAAAATCAAGGTGTCAGAAGGACTGCGTTTCTTCTGGAGACGTCTAGGGGAGAGTCCAATTTTTTGCCTTTTCCAGCTTTTAGAGGCCGCCCACTTTCCTTGACTCACGGCCCCTTCCTCCATCTTCAAAGCCAGTGACACCAGGCTGTGTCCCTCTAGTGATGCCATCTTGCTGGCTCTCTCTTCTGCCTCCCTCTTCCATTCTATGTACCCTTGTGACTACATCAGGCCCACCCAGATAGTCCTAGAACATCTCCCCATCTCAAGGTCAGCTGATCAGCAACCTCAATTCCATCTGCAACCTAATTCCCCTTTTCATGTAACCAACATATTCCCAGCTTCTGGAGACTAGGATGTGGACATTTTGGGGGGTGTGATTACTCCACCTATCAGAGATGACGGGTAAGACCTCTGAGGTCTCCGTCACCCAGAGAAATTTTCTAATCTGGAGCCAGAGGACATTGCATTGCTTCTCTTAAGCAAGATAAGGTATGAGGTAGAAGAGATAAGGAGAGGAAAAGGAGGAAGAGAAAGCGGAGGCAGGGCTTGGGGGCAGGACAGGAGAGGAACATGGGGCAGGAGGAGGAGTAGCAAAAGAAAGAGGAGGAGGATGGAAACTTGACGTTCATCCCACGTCAGACGCCTCAGCCACCCACTATGTGGTCAGGCTGAGCATCAGGAGACTTGAAGTCCAGTCCCAGTCCCACCATGCGACCAGGAGCCAGTCTGCTTCCCGCTCGCACTGGCTTCAGTTTCTCCCTTGGTCCTGGCCTTTGATAGTTCTCCCAATTACCCATCTGGAGTGAGCCACAATGAGGAGGCCACAGGAAGACTATACTGGGGCCAGGCCAGGATGGTGGGGATGTCCTAGAAGGGCTGCCTGGCAGGATGGAGTTGGCATCCACCCCCAGCACCAACTGGCCATCACTGCTCCTTGAAGGGAGAACTGTGGACCTGAATGGTCCCTGGACTCCAAGCCCCAACTGCAAGGGCCTGTGTGTTTGCCCTCCTCCTTTGTCTATCCCCCTCACCTCCCCTGTCCCAACCAGGCCTTCTTGCCCTCATCCCAGGAAGCCCTGACCATCCTGAGGATCAGTCCCGGGAAAGTTCTGGGGCAGCCTGGGAGGAGCCTTGCTAGGAGCTGCCTGGGGCAGCTGGGCGTTCTTGCCTGACAATCGTTCACCTTCCTCTTACACACTGAAATGCAGGGGCTGGGTCTTTCTAAAACCGTATCTGTCCACCTCCCTCGTTCCTCTCAAATCCTACGGATAAGGTCCTTAGCTTGGATAAAACAGTATTTACCCCACAGGGCTTTGGACAAAGTGGAGTGACCATCACTCTAAATGGCTCCGCGGCACCGGGTCTGGCACATAACAGGAAGTCAGTGGTGGGTGGTGGCCTTCCCATCGGCACTGCCCCCGGCCAGGCCAAGTCCATTCATTCTCAAACATGCCTTCCCTCCGGACCCTGGCCCGATAACTGCAGGCCTGAGCTCTGAGGCTTCTCCTAATGTGACCAGACCGTTGGGGTTAACGTTTCTCTCCCCTGCCTGTCTTGCTGGCCTGGGGCGGCCATGCAGACTGTGATGTCCCCGAGGCAGGGCCTGGGTCTCCTTGGCCTCCCCGGCTCCAGGATCCAGCCCCAGCTGGGCACTTAGTAGGTGCTGGGTCAGGTGTTGGAAGGAATGAGTGGATGCTGAGCTGAGAGCTAATTCACTCAGCAAATATTGCTCAGCCCTGCTCAGTGCCAGGCCTGGTGGGCACCTCTGTCCCAGCCCCCACCCTCCAGGTGTTCACCGGGCCTCTTTGCCTGTCATGTGCTACTGGGGTGGGTGTGTGGATCACTGGCCAAAGAGGGAGGAGGACAAAGCCTCCGATGGTTGTCCTTGAACCCTCAGCACCCACTCTGCTGGTACTCGCGTCTCCTCTTATCTCTGGCCAGACCTCGAAGAGCCAAGAACCGGTTCCATTCGTCAATGATCTGCTGTCTGTGCTGAGAGCAGGGCTGCCTGGACAGATAAAGCCCCAGGGGAGGGGCAGGGGGCCAGGAAACACACAGGGTGCAGGCGTGGAGCCCCTTCATCCGGTGGGCACACACCACGGTGGGCATGCACCCTCACACTCTCACACACAACGATGGGGACATCTCTGACACACCTATCACCCCTCTCACATATACACGCAGCCCCACACCCTCAAAAGGCCCTCCTGCGTGCACCTCTAGCGCACACGAACCCATAATCACGCCTGATCACTCCCGCAGTGTGTCCCCTACACACATTGCTTCCCACACCCACGGTCACATGCACCCTACGTGGACACACCCTCCCCCAACATCAGCCCGCGGAGCCTGCTCCCATCTGCCCCGCCCACCTCCGCACACACATCCTCCGCCTTGGCGATCACACACACCTCTGGCATGCACGCGCGTCCATACGCACGTTCTCCACGCACACGCCTCGCCAGCACCCATGCTGAGGGCTTCCTCCACGTTCCCCAAGGCGGAGGACTGGCCTTACGGGGTTCTGAGGGCAGACGGATCATTACCTGGAGCCGGCTGGTTTGGTCTGAAGTTTTGGCTGTGGAACCAGGAGACCTGGGTTTGAGTCAGAGGTCTAAATTCACTAACCATGCGGGCGCCTGGATGAGTCCCTTTCCCAGTCCAGACCTTGGTTTCCTCATCTGTGAGATGGGAACAATACCAACCGCAGTGGGTGTTTCCAGGATCCAATCAAGTGCTGTCATGGAAGTGAAAATGTGAACATAGAGAGGGTCAGTGTGTATTATTATTGCTGTTTGCTGCCGTTGTTGATTAATCGGGTAATCAATCAAAAAATCCTTTGTTTTTAAATTATTTTTTATATTTTTGTCCGTGCCACGCAGCATGCGGGATCTTAGTGCCCTCACCAGGGATCCAACCCCGGGCCCCCTGCCATGGAAGTGCACAGTCTTAACCACTGGACTGCCAGGGAAGTCCCAGCAGTTCATTTCTTTTTATTGCTAAGTAGTATTCCATAGTCTGGATGTACTAGAGTTTGTTCAGCCATTCACCTCATGGAGGACATTGGGTTGTTTACAGTTTAGGACTAACACATAAAACTGCTATGAACATTTGTGTACAAGTCTTTCTATGGACAGTTATTTCCTTTCCTTATGGGTGAGTAGGAATGGAATGGCTGGATCACATTGTAGATAGATTTTTAAAAATAATTTTATTTTATTTTATTTTTTAATTTTTGGCTGCATTGGGCTTTATCTAGTTGAGACAAGGGGGGGGCTACTCTTCATTGTGGTGCGCGGGCTTCTCATTGCGGTGGCTTCTCTTGTTGTGGAGCACGGGCTCTAGGCGCGTGGGCTTCAGTAGCTGTGGCACGTGGGCTCAGTAGTTGTGGTACATGGGATTAGTTGCTCTGTGGCTTGTGGGATCAGGGCTCGAACCCGTGTCCCTGCGTTGGCAGGTGGATTCTCAAGCACTGCGCCACCAGGGAAGTCCCAGTAGATAGACGTTTAATTTTTTTTTAAATTAAATATCTATTTAAAAAAATTTATTATCCATTTATTTACTTAATCTATTTTTGGCTGTGTCAGGTCTTAGTTGCAGCACACGGGATCTTCGTTGAGGCGTGTGGGATCTTTCGTTGCAGCGCACGGGCTTCTCTCTAGTTGTGGTGTGCAGGCCCCAGGGTGCATGCGCTCAGTAGTTCTGGCACGTGGGCTTAGTTGCCCCGGGGCATGTGGGATCTTATCTCCCTGACCAGGGATTGAACCCGAGTCCCCTGCATTGTAAGGTGGATTCTTTAGCACGGGACCATCAGGGAAGTCCCAATCAGGGTCCTTTGGAGGACTGGGAGACCCTATCAAGGTGCTTGTGACCAGGAAAACCCGGCCTGATCCTGGTAACCTTGAGGGTTCGACACCCTCCACCCCAAATCACTGGGACCCTGCCTGGGTCTAGTGCCTCACCCAGGATGCTCTGCAGCAAGCCTATCCCCCCGCATGCCCTCAGCTGGCCCACAGCTGCCCCCCGACCACCTCCTTCGTCCACGCCCAGGCCCCCCTACACCCAAGACGTTGGGGTAGGTTTCCTTGCAAGACTTTCCAACCCGATTCCCAGCATTACAGCGGAGGGTGACAGCACCGCTCATAGCAGCTCTGCGGGCGGCCTGGGCGCGGGGCCGATGTGGGAGCACACGGAGGTGTGACTGTGGGGTGTCCGTGTGGGTCTGTGAGATAGGAACGTAGCCCGCGGCTGTGCGGATGTGCGGTGTGTGGGCATGGCTGTGCCGTCTGGGAGCGTGTGTGTGTGTGTGTGTGTGTGTGTGTGTGTGTGCGTGCGTGCGTGTGGTGGGTGTGTGGGTGCTAGTGCTTCTGTGGTGCCGGGGAACGTGAGTGTGGAGATGTGTGTGTGTATGCCTGTCTGTGGGTGTGTCTGTCCAGGAGGGTGGCTGCAGTGTGGGTGTGCGTGGGAGTGCATGTGTGTGCTGTGGTGTGTGTGTCTGTCTGGGTGTAACTGTCTGGCCGTGGGCATGTCTCTCTGGGCGGGTGGCTGCTTTGCGGGGGGGGGGCGTGGGCTTCTCTGTGCCTGTGCGGCGTGTGGGGTGAGCGTGCGGGGCGGTGTGTGGGGGCTGCGGTGTGCGCGGGAGTGGCGGGCGGGCGCGCGGGCCGGCGGCCAGGGCGCGTCCCCGCTTCCCCGCACACAGTGGCTGGGCTGACAGCCGGGCGGAGAAGAAAACTAGACGTCAGGGAAATCAGTCAGAGACAAATCGATTCCCTTCAGAGGTGAGAAAAAGCAGCTGCTGCAGCTGCTGGTGGCCCGTTCGGCTCTGAGCCACATCCCTCCCCAGCCTGAGCCCCCTCCCCCAGTGCTCTTGGCTGCCGATGTCGGCCCAACCCCCTCTGCCTTTGTTAGGGGCCCTGCGGCAGGCCTGCTGCCTGGGCTGCCTCCTCCCTTCCCCGGCAGGCAGGCAGGAGCCCGTGCGGGGCGTGAGTGTGTGTGAGAGATGGGGGTACAGACCTAGTTGTGGGCCTTGCCTGATGGCAGAGCCCCCTTGGGGTCTTCAGAGACGTTGGGCCAGCGACTTGGCTAAGGACATCCAGGGAACTGGAGGTGGCACTGGCCCTGAATTCAGGCCTGCTGGGTGCCAACCAAGGGGGATTTTGCCCACCTCCTGCTCCCCCACTCAGGGGCTCTTTGAGCAAAGCCCCCTTTTCCTCCCTCCATCCTGTGTTCAGGGATAGCACAAGAGTTGCTGCCCCTGGGCAGCGCTGGTGCCGCATCCTTCCTCCCGGTGCGCGAGTCGGCCCCCGGGGGGTGGGGTGGGGTCTGGGGCTGTGGGGTGGGGCCCTGACACCCTGCCTGGGTCTTGCTGGCACCCGGCTGCCCGGTGGTCCGCCCCTCCCCGCTCCAGGCCCTCCTCTCTGCCACCCTCTTTTCCACTGGGTTGTAACACCCAGAACAAATCAGGAAACAAGGGCAAAGCCTCTTAGAAATAGACCCATCTGGAGTCAGGGCTCTGTTTTTGGTGTCCCGGGCTCTCATGGCCAGCCTCTGCAGCCACCTGCTCGGCAGACCTGCCGCGCTTTTGTTCTGGGCCAGGGCCTGGGTTTGGAAGTAAGCAAGACAAGCAGGGCCTGCCTTCAGGGAGCCTCACATCCAGCCGGGAAGACACGCCTTGACTCCAGCTGGGATGAGAAGTAGGGGTGGGGAGAGAGGGAGGGCAGGGTCCCAGCCATAGGCAGCCCTGGTGCCCTCGGCTCCACCCTCCTTTCCAGGAGCCCATGGGCTCCTAGCTTCAGCTCAAGCTGGTTCCTCAGCCACATTGCCCCCTGCCCCCTGCAACTGTCCACTTGCCCACCTCCTCCCCAGTGAGTGCTCTCCCAGGTCCCGCCTCTCCTCCACACTTGACCCCTGGCTAGGACGGATGGCTCTGCCAGACCCACGCTCTACCTTCCTTCCTTTTTAGGACAGCCGGCTTCGTCCAGCATGGATGCCCCACTGTTTCGGTGTGAAGCTGCTCCATTGAGCAGAGGGCGGCAGAAGTGGCTGTTCCAGGGGCTTGGTTTCTGGGATGGCTGCACCAACAGACTCCCCCCACCGCAGACCCTGTCCTCTGCCCAAGAGGACCCTGTTCTCTGCTCCCCACTCTCAGGCCCGTCCTGACCAATGTCCACCTGCTGGGGCCCTCCATGGCCATCCCTAGCCACACTCTGGAACCCAGAGCCTGTACTGAGAAGCCTGTGTTCCCTGGCTTTCCCAGACCTGGCTGTGAGTCCTGGGCCAGGCACTAAACCTCTCCGGACCTGTGTTCTACCTAGCTAAAAGGATGAGGAATCAGGCCTTTTTCAGCCCCAGAGGGCCCCAGAGTGGGATCTGCTCGGAGTAACAGCTGTGTTTTTGTTACTGCTGGTCGGGGGATGGCTCATGGAATCCTTTCCAAACCCCACCCCTGGCCTAGATTCCCAGTGGCCAGCCAGATGGGAGAGGCCATGGATTGATCTACAAACATTGATTGAACCAATTTGGGGCCAAGCCCACGGGCAGACAGCACCTGGCCTAGTGCCTGGCCCATGAGATGTGTCCAAAAAATTAACAGCGGAGAGAAGGAATGGATGGAGTCGTGAGTGTGGACATTGCTGCCATGTCCCCGGCCCCCAGGAGCTTTCAGTCTCACAGGGATGCATTGGGTTTCTGACTCCAGCTCTGCTTCTGACCGCTCCTGGCCTTCCTGTTTGTCCCTCAGTAACATCGGCAGCTCTGTGACCTTGAAGATCATTTCCTGCTGGGATATTAATACCACCACTAATAATAACAGTAGCCATCGAGGCAGGAGCAGGCATACTAATATTAGCTGCACCTGTTGAGGGCCCAGCACGTGCCAGGCCCCCGCATGTGTTCTGATGTCAGTCGTCCCCTGAGCCGTGAGCTGGATTTACCATCTCCATGTTGACAACAAGAGGACGGATGCTCTGCACTTGCCCAGGGTTTCAGAGCTAGGATAGAACTCGAGGCTGTTTTGGTTGGGCTCTGAGGATGGCAAAGCACAGAGGTACTCAGCTGACCTCAAGTAAGGGAGGGCTGAATGAAAAGAGGCACATCGTGGGGGCCTGGGGTGAGCCAGTTCCCTGGGCTGCAGACAAGGCTGGACTGCGGTGTGGAGCCTCAGGAGCTGGGGCCCCGTGCAGCAGAGAACCCCCCGGGGCTGCAGTGCTGGCATCACCCTCAGTGGGCCTCCTCCTTCCCAGCTCTCTGCTCTGTCTGTCCCACGCCGACTCCCACGTTCCCTTCTTCCTCTCTGTGTGTCTGTGCTGGACCCCTGCTCCTCACGGATGTGGCTGCCTGGCAGCTCCACTCTCCACTGGGCCTCTGTCCACACCTCCTTTCAGGCCCTCTCCCCCAGCTGCCTGCCCAATTCACTCCTTATTTCCCAGTTCAAGGTCGGCTTCCCACCCTGCCAGGTCCCCTGCCCCAGCTGCCCGTTGTCAGGCCCCAGCTCTCATGCAGTCAGTGGCGGTTGGATGGGCACTTTCCGTTCACCCAGAGGGTCTCAAACTTGGTCTCAGGACCTATTATGCTCTTAGAAATTACTGAGGACCCAAAAGAGTTTTTGTTTATGGGGTTGTATCTATTGATATTTACCACATTCGAAATGAAGCTGAGAAATCATAAAATATTTATTCTTGAAGAACAACGAGAATAACTCATTACATATCAATCATTAACGTATTTTTCAGGACAAATAACTATTTTCTAAAATGAAAAAATTTAAGAGTGGTACCACTGTATGTTTTCACAGTTCTCTTTAATGGTTTACTGGGACTTCCCTGGTAGCGCAGTGGATAAGACTCTGCTCTCCCAATGCAGGGGGCCTGTGTTTGATCCCTGGTCAGGGAACTAGATCCCATATGCATGCTGCAACTAAGGGTTCGCATGCCGCAACTAAGAGTTCTCATGCTACAACTAAGGAGCCCGCCCACTGCAACTAAGACCTGGCGCAACCAAAATAAATAAATAAATAAATATTTTTAAAAAATGGTTCACTTAAGAGAAGACGGTTGGGTTCTCATGTCTGCTTCTGCATTCAATCTGTTGAAGCCTCTGGAAAACTCCACTGTAGGTTTGCAAAAGGAAGAGGGTAAATAAGGCAAGCAACACCTTCCGACCTTGTAGAGCCTCTGAAAGCATAGGTGTCTTAGATCGTTCCTGATATGACCCCTGCACGGGCTCCTCAACCTGACAAATGCCGCAGGAACCCAGCAATCAGCCACAGGCCGAACACCAGGCCCAAGAGCTCAGTCCTGAGAGCTGTGAGCTGGAGCAGTGGGAACTAGGAGAGCGAGTGGGCCGAGAGCAGCTTCCTAGAAGACATATAAGGTGAATGGAGCCACGGCAGATGGGCATCTTTCGAGAGGCAGAGGGGAGAGGGAGTTTTCTGGGCCCTGGGAAATGATTGGGCACATCTTCAAAGTGGAACAGAGAGGCATGTGGCCAAGGCTGGCTGAGACCTTAAGGGCCCTGAGCTCTGAGAAGATGCTTGTTCCCACCCTGCATAACTCAGGATAAAGTTTACTTTCCATAGCAACACTAAGCTTCCTTGTATGTTGAAATTAAATTAGCCCCTTTCTAGTTTCTGGATTGCAAAACTGGATAAGTGCACAGAGGCAGAACTTGTCTCATTTGGGGAGCCGTGTTGTGTTAGAGCCTGCGCCGTGGGCTCACTCTACCTCGTGGGTCATGTATGGGCACTCGGAGTAGGTGATGGGCAGGGTGGGTGGGGATGAGGGACTTAGAAAGGCCTGCCAGCGCTCCCAGAGCACCCAGTGATTCCAGGCACCCACTGCTGAGGGAGGGTCTGAGCAGCCTAGCCTGCAATCGGTGGAAGGGGGGGCCGTGGTAGAAGCCCTGGAATCCCCAAATCTGGGGCGGGGTGGGAACAGTCATCCCCATGGCTACTGACCTTTCTACTTCCTTGTGAGGCGGTGGACCCTGGAGAGTTGGGGGGAGGAGTACTCTGGAGGGAATGACCCCCACCCAGCAGAGACTGGGAGGAAGTGGGGCTTGGTTAGGGCAGAGGTCTCGGGGCCATGTGATGGTCTGTGGAACACCAGCTCTGAACCCGAGCTCTGCCACTTACTCCAGGCCTCAGTTTCCTCATCTGTAAAGCAGGGATGAGGACATCCAGCTCACGTGGTTGTCTGGAGGTGACACGAGAAGGTGAAGGTGAAATGAGATAAAAGGGATAAAGCAGGCGGTGCAAAGAATTGGGCCAGCTCCATGAGGCACGAGCTTCCTTTCACTTCTGTTCGGTGCTATAATCAGATCCTGGTTCACAGGAATTGCTCTATAGATACCTGTTGAATGAAAGAATTAATAAATGAATGCAATGGTGGCTCAGTTAATGCCAGTTCCTTCCCTAGGCAAGGCCTAGGCCAGCCACCTCAGGCGGGGAAGCTAAGACCTAGAGAGGGGAAGAGACTTGTCTAAGGTGGTGCAGCAAGTTAGCGCGTGAGCTGAATCCTGGCCAGAGGCTCTGCTGCCATCAGCCACGCGAGGAAGGGTGTCTGTGGGAGGGTCTGGGTCCTCCTCTGTGGCACATGCTTGCGTGCATGTGTGTGTGTGTGCCTGTGTGAGTGTGCATGTAAGCAAGCGTGTGTGTGTGTGTGTGTGTGTGTGTATGTGTGTGTCTAGGAAGCCAGGAGACTCAATTCCCTCCTTTCCGGGGTTCTTCCCTCCTGCAGGGAGGCCTGTCGTGGGCGGCTCTTCTGCGTGGCCTCTGCACACCTCACCTATTTAATGGGATTTTTGTGCAGCCTGAACTCCCTGCAGGGAGGTGCTCTCATTCTGGACGTGAGCCCTGTCGGCAACGATGCCATCACAGCTTTGAAGAGAGCCCAGGCCGGCTGCTTCAATGTGGGATGGAGACGGGAGCAGAATATTGGAAGAGGTGGGAGGTGGTGGTGGTATCACATCGCCCTTTGCGTCCCAGGGCTGAGAGGGGCAGCTTTCTCCTCCCTCCTGCAGAAATGCCCCAAGCCAGGGACGCCACCCTGGACACCGGCTTGGCATTCAAAGAGTGTTGAAGTCGGTGGCTCTGCTCTGCTCCAGCCCTTCTCAAAGCATGGCCCAAGGAACAGCAGCAATAGCATCAGCCGGCAGCTGGTTAGAAATGCAGAGTCTGGGCCCCACCTCACACCCACAGCGTTCAAATCCCTGGAGGTGGGACCCAGGAATCTGCATTTTACAAGCATCCTCCTTGGATGCTTATAAAAGTTTAAAAATCACTGCTTTACACACTTGCTCAGCAAAAATATGACATCCAGCAAGGCTGGGATTAAAAGAGGGTGGGTGTTTCCTGGTTAGACTTAGAAACTTATCGAAACTGTTCGGTTGTCTGTTTGTCGGTCTCTCCATCCATCCATCAGCCCATTTTTTATCTGGTAGACATTCAGTTGCACCTAGAAGTTGAAATGGGCAAGGTTGCCCCCACCCTGCCCCCTCCAGCTTGCAGTGAAGCTCTGAGGAAGTGGGCTTCTGTCGCCTTGATTCTCCAGGTGGTCCAGTGCTTCTGTGGGACAGTTGCTTGTTTGAATCTGAGCCTACTGAAGCCACCCTAATGCAAAGTGTACAAGAGGGAAGGGGGCGGACACGACTTTTATTTGGCATCTATCGTGCGCTGGGCATTTCACCCTTCCAAACTCCCTTCCCCCTGGGTAGTGCTATTCTCATTTTACAGAGGAGGAAACTGAGGCTCAGAGAGGTGAAGGGACTTAACTAAGACTGCAGAACCTGAGATATGATAGAGTCAGAATGTGAACCCAGTTCCTCCTGCCACCAGAAGCTGGGCCCTTTCTTCTGTTCCATGTTGCCAGGATCTTGGAGGACCTGAGAATCAACAGCTAGAAGCTGAAGGGCAGTCTGATTTGGGATGTGCTTCTAACTGTCTGGAGGTCAACCAGCTGCCTGTAAGGTAGTGAGCTCCTCGCCACTGGAGCTGTGCAAGCAGAGACCAGGAAATCTGGTGGCCATGGTGGTGGTCGTGTGTGTGTGTGTGTGTGTATGTGTGTGTATATAGGGCAGGATTGAGACCGGGAACTTTGAGGGCCTTCTGTCCTTCTAGGGAGGCCTGCTCAGGCCTGCTCTGGGGTCAATGTCCCCATGGATGGAGGCTCTGCCGCCAGCTGCTCATTATCTGTGACTCCTCTAAGGGGACCCTGCCAGATCCCAACAGGAAACCTGTCGAGAAAGCTGTAATTAGAGCCGGGAGCCACAGGCCCGAGAGGTGCCTGTTGTAGCTTCCAGTGCAGACACGCTACCCTGGTGAAGTCCCTGGGCAAGAACCCCGTGAGTCAGGCACTCAGATCCTCTCCCTGCATGTGACAACCCCCCCCCACCCACCCACCCAATTCTCCCTGGAAGGAGACCAGTGTTCCCTGGGAGCCTACTTGGTGTCTCTGGGTCTCACATATGTTCTCTCTTCCATTCCTCCCCAGAAACCTGGAAGCGAGGCAGCGTTCACCATGATGCAGTGAGGAGTCCAAGGCCCTGAGAGGTCATATGACTCACTCAAGGTCATCCTGCCGTAGCAGAGATGCGATGAAGCCCTGCCTTTGTGAGTACCTGGTCTAACCTTGTCATCATTCTGGGGGAGGCTTCGAGTCAAAGGTGGGGTGCAAGAGCCCAGTAGCACAGGTAGAGGAGGCCTAGATGGTCCTGGCTGGGTCCTGGGTCCGTCCTGACTGAATGTGACTTCCTTCAGCTTCTGTGACTCTGCCACAGAGGGGTGGGTCCCTGCCATGCTCCCCTATCAGGCTGCTGGGCCACCTATGGCGACTGTGGTGGTTTAAAAACATGGCCACAAATTCTTCAACACTCCTCCTATTGAGAAATAACCTCTATGTCCCCTCCCCTTTAGTCTGGGCAGATTTGTTGACTGCTTCACTCCACAGAGAATGGCAGAAGTGATGCTAAGTCAGTAAAGACCATGCAGCTTTCCTTTTGTTCACTGGAGCTCATTTGCTCCTGGAGCCCTGAGCCACCATGTAAGAAATAAGAATCATTGACCTGAGGCTGCCATGTTGTGAGGAAGCCCGAGTCACATGGACAGTCCATGTCTAGGCGCCCTGGTTAACAGTCCCAGCTGAGCCCAGCCATCTAGGCTCTCCAGCTGTTTGCGTTTTCCCAGCCGAGGCATCAGACATCATGGAGCAGAGACCAATCATCCCTGCTATGCTCTGTCTGAACCCCTGGGCCATAGAATCTGGAAGCAGGGTAAATTGTTTTGTGCCATGTTTTCGGGTGATTTGTTACGCAGCGATAGATAACCAGTACAGCTATGCCAGCTGGGACGTACCATGCAGTCATCTCAGAGGTCCCAACCAGGCCATCTTTCCCTCATGGCCCCTGGGCAGCTGGCTGGGCTCACACTCTCCATGCAAATCATTGCTCCAGGGGAAGGGTACAGGATTGGTGGTGGGGGGGGGGGGGCTCTGTATCTCCTGGGAGTTGCATCTGCTCAGCTTCCTCCGCCCACTCCTTTCTCAGAAATAAGTTCCCAACTCTGGATCTGCCTCAGGCCCTCTTGTGTGTGATTAAGAGTCCTGATCCCCACTTTACCTCTTCTTGGCTCTGATGTCTTGGGCGAGCTACTTAACTCAGTTTCTTTAGTCTGTAAGATGGGGGTGATGGTTACATTCGTCAGAGGGTCATTGTCAGCAGTGCCGTGCACATAGCAAGCACGCTGATTGGTGTGGCTCATTATTATCCTTGAAGTCACCCTCTTCCTGGGCCCTTGTGCCATCTCCAGGTGCACAGGACTTTACAGTTTACAAGGTACCCTCTAGTTCCCCCAGCAACCCTGTGGGGCAGGTCAGTATTATTGCCATTGAACAGATGAGAAAGCTGCAAATCTCGGATGTGGCTCGTGTCCATGGCCTCAGATATAGGCCCTTTGTCCTCCTCTTGTCGAGCTTCTTCTGGAATTTTCCTCTTTGTTCCCCCCTAGGGCTCCTGGCTGACTTGCCTGGTCTCCTCTTTACTTTTGCTCTCTCCTGCCTCTGGACTTCTGGACTTCTCAGCCTGTGTGGCTTTGGATAACTTCCCCTTTCTGTGTCTCAGTTTCCCCCTCCATAAGATGAGGGAGTTGGGCTGGCTGATATCGAAGGGCACTTTCAGCTCTAAAACAATCGAGTTTGTTTTCATATCCAGGAGTGGCTTGTTCTCAGGACTGCCTGCTGCTTCTCTCCAAGCTGAGTCTGTCTTGACTGTGAACAAACCAAGAGGGCCTGATATCCATGATTCCTGGGCAGCAGGGCCAAGCTCTGAGAATGGGGGAAGGAGCAGCACCCATGAGTTGGAAGGACCCAGAGAGGATGCTGGGGCATTTGTTCCCAGCTTGGCCACACTTGTAGTTCTGCCTGAGATTGATCCTGGCAGTGGCTGGGTGAGGGACCCAACCCAACCAGGCCTGGCCTCTGGGGCCCCTCCTAAGGCTATTCTCAGTGGCGTCTCTGGGCAATGATGGGTTCTTTGGCATGCTGATTTCTGGTGGTCTAGCCATTGCTTCTTCACCTGCCAGGTATTTCCCAGGCCCACCTCAGGCCTCACTTCCTCCAGGCAGTCTTCCCTGATGTGCAGCATTAGACCTTTTCTCTGTCCTCCCATAGTGACCTGGGCTTCCCATCAGGACCCTTGTTGAATTGTGGTCTGTAACTGCCTGTTTACTTACATATTCTCCTCCAAGACCTTGAGCCTTAGGAGGCCAGGGTTCATGTCTGTCCTGCTCACCTCTGCCTCTCTAATGCCCTGTACAATGCTGGCATTACTTAGGTGCTCAGTAAGTATAGGTGGTGTGAAAGAATTTTAGATAAATAAATAAATAGCAACCAATGCTATTAGCAGTAATAGTAATAATGCTCCCTGCTTAAAATATCCCAGCCTCATCTGCCAGTACCTTAAGCTAGGCCAGGAGAGGATGGCTTCCATAGCATATTAGTTTGGTCCCTGTAGGACTACTTCTCTTGAATTGTCTCTTTGTATGATGTCACTCCCCAGAAAACATCTCCATGAGATTTGTTTCGTGTCTATTCATAGAATTTTATAATGAAGACTGCCAGGAAATATTCCTGCTCTATAATCAGAAGCAGTTATGATTTCCCTAAATATCAGGCTTTATTTATATATTTATATTTTATTTCATGGGATCGTGTAACTGAGCAGGTTTCTCCTTTTGCAGTTGCTACCAGGAAGCTCAGATTGACAATCTGGATCCTCTGAAACAACGTTTAGAACTTTGTAGTCTTCGTTTCTGAGCTAGTCATATTTCTGTCTCATTTAATGTCCTTTCCTCTGTTTTGCCTCTGTACTTTCTTATCAATTTCTAATTTATGTTTTATTGCAGTACTTTAGGTAGCCTTGTAAATCCCATATGGGTTTGTGTATGTTTTAAATCATTTTTCTTGGAACAAGGCAAGATATAACCAAGTGCATACACATGGTACTTCTGAGCACATTGATCCCAGACTGACCCAGGATTCAGTTACAGGCTGAAGAGTGTTGGTGCTGGGTCTGCTCTCGGCCACACAGGCCTGTCTCCCTCCGGGCTCTGGCCACGTGGACTCCTGGCAGCCTGGTCCATGTTCTGTGGGCTGTGGTCTGCCAGGCCTTGTATGGGGTGGATGTCCCCTGACAAGAACAGGGCTTCTTCCTGAGCAGGTGGCCTCACTGCCCTGCTGCTGCTTCCTGACCAGCCTCATCTCTGTGGTTCCTCACCCAAAGGACCAGAGGGCTTTGCCTTCCAGACTGGGGCTGGGTCCACTCTACCTCCTTTCATCGCCGAGCCAGGGGCCTGAGTCTCCAGTGGAGATTGGGCTGAAGGGGTCTCCAATCACTCACTCCCTGGCAAGGAGGCCCTCTGAGGGTCACAGTCCTCTGAGAACCCCATTCCCAGCCAGAGCCATCAATTGCCAACAGGGCGTAGGGCCTGCGAAGTTCCCTGCATTTCCTCCGCAGAGCTGCCTGGTTGTGGAGGTTCAGCCCACGTGATCTGACGATCTGCCTGCTGGGTGCAGAAACGAGGAAGGGGAGGTGGGAGGAGGTGTGTGGGGTGCTGAGGCCTCTGCCTCAGGAAGCTTCATTTTGGTCTCTGCCAGAATTCAGACCCCGGCCGTCTGATCGAGTGAGGCTGCCACACGTTTTCCCTAGAGCCGTACCCTCTATCCTTTTGACGAGGCTGTAGTGTTCAGAGCCGGGCATTTTGGAAGTAGGGGAGCCGGGGAATTGTAAGTCTCCTGTATGGACATCAAGACAGCTGGTGTGGGCCCTCCTTCTCTGAGTGACTGCAAACTGGTCCCTTGACTCTGGGGGTCTGAGTTTTGTCATATGTTAAATGGGATCCGGAGTCTTTGCCCACCTCTCTCTCAGTGGTGTTGTGATAACCAGAACCTATTTGTTCTAGAATGTTTCCCCACCTCACATCTGAGATGCTGTGCAGAAACAGTTCCCCAGGGGACTCTGTGTACCTCCTTGCCGCCCACTCGCGTTGCTGGAGGAAACAAAACCCCTCCAAAAAACAAAAGACATCAGCGCATCAGAATGCATGGAGTGGATGGTGGTGTTTGGATTCTCTTCCGTATAAGAGCTGTATTCATGCAACGAGAATTTGTTAAGGTTTTGTTCAGTTTACAAATATTTGTCGAGTTCCTGCTTCGTGCTCAGCCCTCTGCTCTATGTTGGCGCTGAAGAGGTGATAAAGCACTCTGGGGGTGGGCATGTGGGGAGAGCCGGACCTGGCTCTGAGTCCTGGCTCTGGTCCCCACCTCCTCGGTGACCTTGGGCAAGTCACTTCACCTCTGAGCTTGTCCCCTCTGTGAGCTGGAGATAATGCTAGCCACCTTCCTCATAATGTTGCAAGGATCAAGTGAGGAAATGCGATGTTCTTGTTAGCAGTGACTGAAACACCAAGTGTGGTTATTGTTTTATCGGGAGTGTTGGGAAGACATGGGTCCTGCTCCCGTGGCAGCATGGTTAGGGAAGTTATTAGTTATGGTAACGGGAGATTTGGGCTGGGGGGAGCGGACATAAGATGCTGTGGACGCACAGGGGAGCCGGGAGGATTTGTGGCCTTGGTGATGATTTCCTAGCAAGCAGCTGTGAGCCCTGCCCAGGACTGCAGATGGAAGGCACACATGGGATTTAGAACAGACCCTTCTACATTCCTGGGGAGACAAATCTTGTGTATGCTAGCTCTCTTACTCAGATGCTGCCCTCAAATTATCCTGTTGGCATTTTCTGGAAAATTACAACCATGTGCATCTTGGAACGGGGTTCAGGGGAGGGGGAGGGTGGTAGTGGTGGTGGGTGTCTTAGTTGGGCTGGCTGCTATAACGAATACCACACACTGGTGGCTTAAACAGCAAACATTTGTTTCTCACAGTTCTAGAGGCTGGAAGGCCAAGATCAGGGTGCTGGCTGATTCCGTGTCTGGTGAGAGCCAACTGCCTATTTTGCTCTGTCCACACATGGCAGAGACCATTTCTCTAGTGCTTCGTCTTATAAGGGCACTAATTTCATCAAGAGGGTTCCACCCTCATGACCTAATTCTCTTTCAAAGGCCTTACCTCCAAATACCATCACTTTGGGGGTTAAGGCTTCAACATATGATGTTTAGGGGGACACAAACATGCAGCCCATGGCAGAGGGTTAATTCTTTGAAGGTGCCATGGTACTGGTAGTGTTGGCTGTGTGGTGAGGAGAGAGTTCCAGGTGAGGGGAGGGCAAGGGGTGTGCAGGTGCCTGGTATGTGTAGGGCTGAGTAAGGAGGCCTGTCCCTGCAGGCCCTCCTGCCATCCGTTTCTTTCCCCTGCCAAGTCAGAGTATGCAGCGGGTCCACTGGTCAAGGACAGAGTGCCCAGGTAGTGGGGGTGCTCTGGTTCTCTGGCAGCGTGGGCAGGGCTGAGTCGGAATGGGACGTGGGGAACACAGGTTCGAGACGCAAAAGGCTACTGAGGCAGCTGGGGCAATTCTTCAGGTTAGTGGAACTAACTTTCGGTATAAGAATGGGTTTTCAGATTCTGCCAGGTTGGATGGGTCCTCAAAGCCCTGCCCTATGTGAGGCATCTGTGCTGCTGGGTTTTCTCCATTTCCCCCTCACATTCCTTTTCCACCCTTCTCCTCCCTGTTCTGTGCTCTGGGAACATGGTCCCTATGGACCAAAGCAAACAATTGACATAACTAACTACTCCAAACATTGTGGCCTAAAACACCCACCATTTGATTATGTTCATTGATTCCATTAGTTGGGAATTTGGAAAGTACACAGTAGGGACAGCTTGTCTCCACCCCCACAGTGTCTGGGACCTCGGGCTGGAAGCCTCTAAGGCTGGGGATAGAATTATCTGAAATCTGGAGACTCACTCACTCACCTGTGTGACAATTGATACTGACTGTGGCCCGGGACCTCCGATGTGGTAGTCCACAGAAAAATCTGTGTGTGGCCTCTCCACGTGGCTGCTTGGGCTCCCTCACAGCACGGTGGCTCACTTCAAAGCGTGAGCATCCCAAAGAGAACCAGGTGGAAGCTGCATCGCTTTTTATGACCTAACAGATATCACATAGTGTCACTTCCGCTGTAATCACAGCTGTGCCCAGATTCATGGAGTGTTAAAGTCCTACTATAAGAAGAGTGTGTGCGAGGGGACCTATTGAAGCAGCCATTTGGAAGACGGCATCTGCCTCAGGATAAATCAGCAGATCAGATTCGTTGATTCACTCACTCTCTGGTTCCATCCACAGACATTCTGGAGCTTCCTCCCGGCTGCACCGTGGGTCAGTAATGACTGTGTTCCTCTAGCAAACGCCACAGCTCCTCTTGGTCTGTCTTCTCCTTCATGGCAGCTCCCAGCCTACAGGCGTTTCTGGAATCATTCTAGGGGTGGCCGCAGCTCCCACTGTCGCTAACCCTGGGGTGCTTCACCAGTCCTTTATGCTTTCCTTTAACCCTGCTTACACTTTTAAGAAGCCCCTTCATTAAACTCTCTTCAGTCACCCTCTTGAGTGAACATTCCTGCCAGAACTGTCACCGATGCACCGTATGTCATAGCAGGAAGCTGAGGCTCAGAATGCCTCCCACGGTGAGTGCCAGGAGGGCAGGACTTGAGCCCTGGACTCCTGTCCTTTTCCAGGCACCTCTCTTCCTTTTTCAGGCACCTCTAGTGATGTGTAGTAAGGGAGAGCTCATCTAAGCAGCAGGGCCAGACGAGCCCTGGAGCCCCGTTCCGCTGGGGCCCTCGAGCACCCCATCTTTGCCTGCTGGGCTCAGCTCGAGGCCTGGTGTAGCCTTGTTTGTGGCATCCCCAGGCTGGGGGAGTCCCCAGGCCCCGCCAAGCCCCTGGCCCTCCCTGGGTCAACTAGTAACAGAGGGCCCAGCAGGGTGAGAGACGTGTTCTCCCAGCTGCTCACAGGCACTGGGGCGTCAGGGCCAGGAAGGAAATTGTGTCACAGCTGGACACCCAAGCCAGGGAAGAGAAGGGGCTTGCTCGTGGTTACAGGGCGAGAATTCCTAGCCTAGTGCCAGCCTTGCACACCCTCCAGTCTAGGTCCCTAGAGTTTTTAAAGAGCTTTCATTCCTCACTAGATGAGTGATATCAGCAGCGTTGTTGGTGATGGTGATGATGTTGACGATGGTGATGGTGATAGCAAGTTTGCTGAGTAATTCCCACGAGCCGGGCACTTGACCTACATCATCTCATTTAAACTTCCTCCTTTTTAAGAGGACACGACATTTCTGGGGCCCCTCCTCTCAGGACTGTGCAAGTTCAGGGGCTCCTGGGGTGAGCTCCTGTCTCACTGCTGTGCCCCTGCTCACAACATCTCTGTAAAGCAGGTCGTGTCTCAAATGATGGCATCACATTGCAGGGCAAAGTGACTTGCTCCGGGTCTCACGATTAGTAGGAGGCAGAGCTGGGATTTGAACCAGGCTCTGTCTGACTCTAAGCCCATGTTTTCATTATGTCCTTCCCACCCAGGAATGAACAGACTTGAACAGATCAGGTGACTTGCCTCGGGCCACAGTGGTGTGGGGACAGGGATGCCCTTGAGCCCAGGTCTTCTTTCTCATCAATGCCTTCGTGTGAGCGAGAGTCTGAATTTTCTCTTGGAAGTCCTACTGGTGCCACCTCAGGCTGGGGGGCATTTAAAGGAAGATGAGGGGTGTAGGGCAATACCATGAAGGTGTCAGTTCCTTGAGGACAGGGCTCTTCTGTCTTAGTCACACCCCAACTCACCAGCTCAGAGCCTGGGTACAGCCTAGGGTACTGACACTGGGGCAGTTTGTTGACTGAATCAGTGAAAGAATGAATGAGTGAATGAGTGAGCCCTGAAGAGGAGAGGTGACCCAGTTAGGAGGCCAGCGACTAAAGGTCCTGGGGGCAGATGACTGCCTTTCACCTGGATGGCTTCCTGTTTATTTATTCCGGGGAAAATAATAAAAATACCAATCTGACGATGAAGCAAGGCTGTGTGCTAATTCTATTCCCAGATCAAATCACAGTGCGGGGAATACGTTATCATCAGCGTGCTTACCTTGGGGGAACAGAGACAGAGAGTTTTATTAAATGAGGCAATCTCCCTAAAAGGAAGCCTTACATTAGACTTTGGGCCTTAAATAATATTTGTGTCAAGAGCTGACAGACATTTTGCATGTGATATTGGGGAGCAAACCGTCTTGGAGTGCGTGGCTTTAGTGGGGGTCACTGGACTGGAGTGACCAAGCAGTGGCAGGCGAAGCATCTCCCGGGCCCAGTGGCCACTAGACAAAGCAGTTCAGGCCCCACTTTTCTCTCAGGCCAGCAGGTGCCTCCTTCCTGGTGACGTGGCAGCGGGACCCTCTGCAGCCCCACAGGGAGAGGGTTGTGCATTTCTGTCTGGGCACAATGACTCTGAAACTCAGCAGGCCCCAAATGGAGGCAAACGATTGTTTCCCAGATGGGATTCCCACTCCCCTCCCTGAAAACGTGCCCAGGCTGCCCTGGGACGTTGCACCTGCTCTTTTTGCACCTGTTGCCCTGCCCCATCTCTCCCTCCCTGGGTTTCTGTCTTTCGTAGAGACCTAGAGCTGGCACCACTCAGCAGTTTAGACCATGGAGCCATGAAGATTGGGGAGGACTGGGTTCAAATCCTGCTTCACCAGCCCTCTGACCTTGGGCATATGACTTCATTTCTTTGGATGTCAGTTTTCTTGTCTATAAAATGGGTTAACTAGTTGTGGCCTCATAGGCTTGTTTTGAGGACTAAATGCATTCATCTGTGGACAGCTCCTAGGATGGCGCCTGGTATACAGGAAGTGCCCCATTCATGTTCTCTTTATTCCTGTCCCTGACCTATCCCTCCTTCTCCTAATGCATCAACCACACACCCACCCCCCAGAAAAGGATGACAGACTACTGGAGAGCAAAATTCTCCAACCCATTGTGGGAAAAGAGTATCTCATGGAGACCTTCCTCTGTCCAGATGATAGATCCGTGTGTTCCCAGAGGTCACCCAGTCCAGCCCCTCCTGTTACAGATGGGGAAACGGAGGCTCCAAATGGGAGCCTCAAACGGGCAGCAAGCTGGCTACTGACGTGGGAGTTGACTCAGTCTGTAGAAGACAGTCCTGGGATCTGCCTGGGGCACACAGATTTCCCGACCCGCAGGCCAATACACCTGGAGTTCAGTGCCTACCTCTCCTTTTTCTCTCAACTGTGGGATAATTTATAGAGTTATAGTAAAAATAATAGCTCCCATTTTCCAAAGACCTAAGTGTGCTGGGCCCCATGGTGAATCTGACATGATGGACTGCACTATGTAACCAGTGGAGGCTTATTCCCAGTTGCAGAGGGGTAAACTGAGGCTCAGAGTGGCTACTCGACCGGTCCAAACCGTAGAGCTGCTAAGAGGTGGAGCCAGAGCTAGAAGTTCAGGTGGTCTGACTCTGGGGCTGGCTCTGGTACATTGAAGCCCGCGTGCTCTAGGGCCCGCGTGCTGCAACTACTGAAGCCCACGCGCCTAGAGCCCATGCTTCACAACAAGAGAAGCTGCCTCAACGAGAAGCCCGCGCACCGCAACGAAGAGTAGCCCCCGTTCGCCGCAACTAGAGAGAAAGCCCGTGCGCAGCAACGAAGACCCAATGCAGCCAAAAAAAAAAGGCAGATACATTCGTTAAAAAAAAAAACAATTACCCTTTCTGAGCCTCAGTTATATCACCTATAAAGTGGAGGTGATAAGTCATAGGGTCATACCTACAGTGGTCATTGTGAAGCCGAGAATCCTGGAATTTCAGGCTGCAGGGACCTTAGGGACCATCCCATCTGGACCCTATTTCATGCCCAGAGAAATTCAACTTGCCCAGAGTTGGGGAGCTGGAAGGGACCAGAGCTGGGACTTGATGCTTGGCTGCAGGATGTCATGGCCGTGTGGCGGCTCCTGGTTTCCAGTTCTTCCCAGGAAGGCTTGTGCCTACCCCGCAGCACTGGGTCTGCCCTACTCCTCTGTGGTCCTGTCACTCTCTCTGTACCAGGTGTTTCCCCTGTGACACTGTACCCTCTTCACCACCCATGCCTGCAGCTCATCCCAACTCAGAGAGGGAACCGGGCAGAGCAGCAGTGTCTGGACTTGTGTTTGGGGAGCTGTGGGCTCTGGTTTCCTAACGTTACTTTATTTAAATAATTAATTTAATTTCAAAAGAAATGCATACTCACTATGATCAGTGGGAAGTATAGAGTGCTATAAAGCAGTTGCCAATAGCCACCACCCTCTGTAATTCTCACTTCCCAGGGCAAGCTATGCTAATGGCCTGGGCTATGTCTTTACACGTCTCTCTCTGTGCCCATAAAACACATGCGCACACACACACACACACACACATACATAGGCTGTTTAAGAACCTAGTCTTGTTTCCTCCTGAAAGCCTTGTCTGTGCCTTTGACTTGCAATGAGCTCTTGATCTCTAACTTTTCTAAGTACCCCTGCAGAGCATCTTGGGGCAAGGCTCTGGGCCGGGCTGGACTAGATGACCTGATACTTGGGCCTCAGTGACTCACAGGCCAGTAGGGGAGGCTCTGTGGGGTGGGTGGCTGGTTCGGTGCTGGCCGCTGCCCTGGGAGTTGGCTCAGTCCACAGAAGCACTGGGCCTGGGTGGGTGAATGCCAGCACCGGGGAGGCCTGGCCTTTGCAGCTACCCTGAGGATGCCATGGGCAGCTGCTGCCTGCAAGGAGCTGGGCCGGCTGGGTGAGGAGGGGCAGTGCATGTGTTTCTGCCTGTGTCCAAGGAGGAATGAGAGGCCCACTCGGCCACAGAGCCCTCTCCCACCCAGATCCTTCTGGCTTTAGGGTGGACGGACGCTTTGTCCTGGCTACCCTACTCAGGGCTTGCCTGTGCACCGGCAGGTTTGTGCTCTGCCCATCATCTTCACCCTGAGGCCCGGGTGGCCAGGGACATGCCTGGGGTGACATAGAAATTTGGTGGTAGAACCAGCCCACACCCTGGGGCGCCAGGATCCTCTATCCTTCTCCGGGTGACTTCAGGTGGGCCACCACTCTTCCTGGGGAGCCAGGCCCAGGTTCCTGAAGACCTTGGCTTGAGTGCTGGCTCTGCCACCCAAAATGCTGTCAGATGCTAAGGAAGCTCCTAACTTCTGGTCCAGGTCTCCATTTTCCGAGTTGGTGTGCATTGGGCCTTGGCCTTGTCTGGCCTACAAGTCCCTTAGAGAAGGAGCCTGGGCCTGCTCCCCAGAGCCAGGTGCCGATGTCCATACATGCAGAGCATCGTCTAGGGGGTGAGGGGGGTTCTCTTGCAACTCTAACACTCTGCTGTCATGGTTCATTTTTGAGGACCTGTTGGGTGCATGGTCCAGTGCTGGGTATGGGAGAGCGGCGGGGTGGAGGATGGGAGTGAATATGTACCCTCTGGGAACACTGGGTCTGGCTGAGTGATCAAGATGCAGCCACAGGACGCACACAGCCGGGTGAAGATCAGAGGAGGCGAGAGTCCTGATGGCCTGCAACGGAGCAGCTCTGTGCCCAGAGTGGTCAGGGAGGGCTCCCTGGAGATGGCTGAGCCTTGAGGCACAGGCAGGACGGTATTCTTGGTGAGGGGCACGGTGTATACAAAGGCATGGGGGTAGGAGATGTCAGGTGTTAGGAGCCAGGCCTGGACGACTTTGTTGGGAAGATGGCTCAGTGCGCCAACAGGGCCCCCCATCGAGGGGCTGAAGGGCTTGGCCTTCACCTCCTCTGTTGGCACATCTCTGATGGCAAGAACCTGGCAGCGGCAGCCGCCCACCTCCATGCTGCGGAGGGAAGCCCGCCTCTGTCCCCACAACAGACTCCCACAGGCCAGAGCCAGCTGAGGGATAAACATCTCTAATCGTTAATTACCATGCCTGGTGTGATTTTATGACTTTCCAGATAAACGCTCTCTGAGGGAGTGTCAGCATTACAGACCTCCAGCTCAATGATCTGGGGTAATGATTGAAGGGGTGGGGCCCCAGAGGGCTGGAGGATGGGAGCAAAGCTGCGGGGAGCAGGGTGGGACCCCTCAGGGGTCAGGCCCAGCGTTTCTGGCCTGGCAGCGGCAGGGGCTGGCCCGAGCCTGAGCATCAGGCTGGGGTAAGGCTGCCTGCTTCTTCCTGTCACTCTCCCGAGCTGCCCACCTGCTGGCTACCCCCTGTGACCCACAGCCCTGGCCAGGCATCGTGGGACTTTATGGAGTTGGAGATCTGACAGTCCTTCCCGACGTCTGTCTGCTACCTTAGCCTCGACTGTCTGATAGCCGCTCACCTCCTAGCTCTCACTCAAGCCCAGTGGCTCACTGGAAGTGTGCTCTCTCTTTCTCCGACACAGCCCCACCTGCCTGCTAGCCCACCTCTGCTAAGAAGCCCCCGCGCACTGGGGCCCCTGACCCCCGCTTTCCCTCCATCTTCCCTGAACCAGAGGCATTTCTTTCTTTCTTTCCTTCTTTTCTTGGCCACGCTGCGCAGGCATGTGGGATCTTAGTTCCCCGACCACGGACTGAACCCATGCCCTCTCCAGTGGAAGCTCGGAGTCTGCCAAGAGCATCTCCGAACCCTCCCGAAGCCTGGCTTGCATTGGGCACGTGGGGAGCTTGCCCCAGCGTTCACTACATCTGTCTTCCTTTTAGGGAGAAGGACTGCCCCAGGGTAGAAAAGCCCTCCGCTGAGCCTGCTCTGTGCCATGTGCTACACACTGGGTGAGTCCCTTTCATGCCTTTGCATAAGGTCCAGGTCAGGACCCTGGAGCCAGACTACCTGGGCTCAACTCTCATTGCTGTCGCCCATGAGCTTGGTGACCTAGGTGAGTAACTCACCTTCTCTGTTTCTTAGCCTCCTCATCTGTAAATGGAGGTTACATTGGTTCCCACTTCATAGGTTTAGTGTGAGGATTAAAGGAGTTCATCCGTGGAAAGTTCTTGTTACTGTTTCAGCCCATAGACCGCGCTGCTAGTTTGCTGTTGTTAGTGTATTTCATGACAAGAGGAAGAAAAGGGGCGCGTCCAAGGGTTTAGGTACAAGCTGGCTGCCTGCGTTTGATTCCTGGTGTGCAACTCAGAGTGGGACCTGTGAAAAGTCATTTCATTCTCTGGGCCTGAGTTTCCTCATCTGTAAATGCAAATAATAATAGTAGTAGCTACCTCCTAGGATTCTGGTTCTGATTATATGAGTTCACGCCCTTGAGATTGGTAGCAAAGTGCCTGGCGCGTAGCTGGCTCTCCATAAATGGGATTGTCACTCCTGTTTGACAGATGGGGAAGCAGCCTTGGTGAGGGGAAGGGACTTGCCCAAGAAGGTTGTTTAAACTCAGCTCCATCTGAGTCCAAAGCCAAGCCGTCGTCTTCCTTAGCTCCCTCTTCCTCCCATGGACAAAGGTCACAGTCAGGCCCTTTCGGGTCCCTGAAGCCGTCTCTTCTGGTGTTCATAGTTGGAAAACCTCCACCAGCCTCCTCCCGCCCCAGCACAACTTATTAGCTAATTGAACCTTGGTGAATTGAAGTCTCTGAGGGCACCCTTCCTCCAGGAAGCAGGGCCAGTCAAGGCCACACCTCAGCAGGCACAATGGGTCCCGGGCCAATCAATCCCCTTTATGACCAAGGTCACCGATTTTCTCCATCTTAGATCCCCCCTGTGGAAGCCCGGTGTGTCCACCAGCACCTGGTCAGGATGCCAGGTTCACCTCCTTCCCTTCTGATTTCATTCTGCTCCTGCCTGCCTGCCCGGCCATGTGGTGTTTGTCAAGCGCAGCGTCTGTCTCTTGCTGCCTCCCTGCCCTCCGCAGTGCTGACCAGGCAAGCAGGATCTGCGACTCAGCGCTGCAGACATCACTCTCCCGTGATAAGGGCCAGTGAGCACCCTTGAACGGGGAGCGTGCCATTCTTCACTGGGCAGCAGGGTGGGCAAAGCTGCCTCTCAGTGTGGGGGACTCAGCTAGCAGACAGTGGCGGGGGGCACAGCAAGCCTGGAGGCGGCAGATTTGGTTCCCTTGAGGTCTGAGCCTGGGGGTGTTGGAATAACAGAGGTTCCTGCTGCTGCCCTTGGAGAGAGAAGGTGTGTGATTTCAGCCACATGGCCTAGGTGCACCACGAGGCAGTGCTTAAGAGCAAGGACTTTGGATGAGGCCAGCTTGTGCCCTCGACCAGCTGCCACCACGGCTAATGACAATTAGGTTGAATCTCATCACATATAGGTGCCAAATGTGAGGCTTTAAAATTTACTCATTACATTTTTTTTTGGCTGCATTCGGTCTTCGTTGCTGCACGCGGGCTTTCTCTAGTTGCGGCGAGTGGGGGCTACTCTTCATTGCGGTGCGCGGGCTTCTCACTGCGGTGGCTTCTCTTGCTGCAGAGCATGGGCTCTAGGTGTGCGGGCTTCAGTAGTTGTGGCTCAGGGGCTTAGCTGCTCCGCGGCATGTGGGATCTTCCCGGACCAGGGCTCAAACCCGTGTCCCCTGCATGGGCAGGCGGATTCTTAACCACTGCGCCACCGGGGAAGTCCTGCCCATTACTTTTTGACACTCCTGCCTTCAAAAGTGCAGCCTCATTCTCCTCTCCTTGAGCATGGGCTGGACTGTTACTGGCGTCTCCCCTCACCCAGGCCAGGGAGGGACCCTGGGCACCATAGACATTTTTAACAGCAATCATCGTTGCAATTCCCTGAACGCCTACTACAGGCCAGGGGCCAGGCTAAGCAGTTTCCTAGAGCCACTCATTTGATCCTGAGACCCAGCAGTGGGGGAGCTACTACTGTTGACGTCCGCTCTCAAGAATGAGGGAGCAGGCACAGAGAGGCTAAGCAAATCACTTACAGCATCCGTTGGTTAGTCACAAAGTTGGCTTTGAACGCCCTTCTTAGCCACCATGTTACCCCACCACAAGGATGCAGCTGCAAAGAGAGTCCAGGGCCAGCTGTCCGGACGCCTGGGTGTCCGTCCTGGCCCATGCCCCGAGTCAGGCCCTCTCCTCTCTGGGTTGGGGAGATGGATGTAGTGTTCCCCACAGGAGGCTGACTGTGTAGCTGAGAGGACCCCTGAATGAGAAAGAACCTGGTGACCTCGGCAGCTCAGAACCCACTGGGGGCTGGTGAAAGGCAGGAGGAGGAGGTTCCTGAGAGATGGGGGGCGGGGGTCAGTCCTCCTTCCCGAAGGAGGACGAGAGAAGCCGGGACTCAGAGCCAGGCAGGAATCAGGACGTGGGCACACAGGGGCTCTGGAAGCTGACCGAGGAATCCCTGGCTCAACTTTGCACACAGCGGAAATCTTTAACAAAATGCCAAGAAGATACTTTTGGAGCAGGACTGCACGATTTATTTATTTATTTATTTAGGCCGCACCACTCCGCATGAGGGATCTTAGTTCCCTGACCAGAGATCGAACCCGTGCCCCCTGCAGTGGACGTGTGGAGTCTTAACCACTGGACTGCCAGGGAAGTCCCAGCACTGCTTAATTTACATACAGTTTTCAGAGCCATCTCAGGGAATTCTCACCTCACCCTGGGTGCGCTAGCTTAGTAGTGCCCCACCGCCATCCTAGTCCCTCAGACAAGATCCTGGGGGCCGCACTGGCCTCTTCCTGTCGCCCACGTACCTTCATCTTGTCAGCCACTGGGAGGTCCGTCCTCCTACCGCCTTGCTTCTGCCTGCTTCCTTGCCACGCCACTGTCCCCGCCCTACTGCCAGCGCCACCTCTGGCCTGCTGGGTCACTGCCATCGTCTCCGGCTGCTTCTCTCTACCCAGGGACTTCTTCCCTCTAACTATTTCTCTACCTTTCAGACTGAGGGGTCTTCCTAAGGCACAACTGAGCTAATCTTCCGTCCTTGCTTATAACTCCTCAGTGGCTTCCATGGACCTCAAGAGCAAGTCCGAATCCCTGAGCTTGTCTACTGGAGCTTTTAGTGCCTGACCACTCTGGACACAAACGCTGAGCCGTGTCATTGAACTAGAAGACTCCTCTAACTAAGGGCCGAGGTGGTAATACAGAAGGCTTTCTGGAGGAAGTGACAACTAGGCTGTGGGCTAAAGGGTGATTGAGAGTCCATGCCATTGACTACACAGGAGAGGTGCTCCAGGACACCAGTGGCCGAGGACCTTCCTTGAGGCGCCCTCCCACCCCCTCAGTCCCCTGTGCCTTTGGATTTCCGAGAGGAAGCAGAACTGTGGGGCTATGCCACCGGTCGTGCAGTGTGGACATTCTGGGAAATACCGCTGGCCACTGGGTTGGTGTCCACACAGGAAGGGGGATGCAGGGCTGGATTTGCTGAGCCCAGATAAGCAGCCCTGGAGCTCCCCAGAGCGGAAGCCCCCGTGCACAGGAACCTCATGTGTGCGGGTGATAGGCGTGTTTGGAATGGGCAGGTATTGACTGAAACTGCCACACACGAACAGGAGACGAAATGGTGGAGGGCTGGCCTTGGGGAGCCAGAGAGCATCCCGTAGGGTGGAGAAGGGACCGCGATTCTCTCCGCAAGGTGTCCAAAGAGATCCCAGGATGGGTTCACAGCTGGAGGGGGGGGGGTCACCATCTGCAAAGCAGAGCTGGGCAGGGGATATGCCATGCCTGGGAAGCTGGGGCACCTAAGCTTAGCATTTGTTCAGATAATGTACCATTAATGATTTGAGATGAATCGATCCCTCTACGCGGCAATTTGTCTCAAACCCAGTCCTCGACTCAAGAGGTGCCAAGAGCCCCAGGAAAGGACCAGACTTGACATCGATGAAGACGCCGCTGTCCCAGCCCTCCAGCTGTCAGTTGCTACTGAGGAGTGATGCTGGGCAGCTGCTTCCCCTTTTGAGGACCTCCGTCTTCCCATGTGTGAAATGGGTATCAATAACAATCTTTCTGCCTTCTAAGACAGCTGGAGGATCGAATAGGATAATAGAGATAAGGTTACACAGGTATCTGGTGAGCTATGTACAACCATCGTGGGTGTGGGAGATGAGAAGAAGGCTTGGTCTTGCCCTCACACATCTCATGGTCTGATAGGCAGGCAGATAAGTAGTCAGAGATAAGTAGTCGGACTAGAAAATCCCATGGGGAAGGTACTCCTATGGGGGCAGTTCAGGGGGCTCTGGGAGCATACAGCAGAAGCACCTCAACCAAGGAAGGCTTCCTGGAGGAGGTGACGTCTGAGCTGAGACCTGAAAGAAGGAAGGAGGAAGATGCAAGTGGGACGGGAGAGTGTTCAGGGTGGAGGTCAGGGGGAAGGGGGAAGGACGGCACCTGAATGGCTCTTGCTAGTTTAGCGTCTTTCAGTCATTTCTGTTTCTGGTAGGAGTTGGTGAGAGTCAGCACGTGACAAGTACCATGTGTCTATGCACAGTGGCGAGGAAAGGACTCTGGCCTGGAGGGCTTGGCTGTGCCCCAAATCTATTTTTTTTTAATTGAAGTATAGTTAATTTACAATGTTGTGTCAGTTTCAAGCGTATAGCAAAGTGATTCAGTTATACATACACACACACACACACACACACACACACACACACACACACACACACATATTCTTTTTCAGATTCTTTTCCATTATAGGTTATTACAAGATACTGAGTATAGTTCCCTGTCCTATACAGTAGGTCCTTGTTGTTTACCTATTTTCTATATTGTAGTGTGTATATGTTAATCCCAAACTCCTAATGTATCTCCCCCCTGCCTGTGCCCCCTGCCTCCGCTACCCCCTTTGGTAACCATAAGTTTGTTTTCTATGTCTGTGAGTCTATTTCTGTTTTGCAAATAAGTTCATTTGTATCATTTTTTAGATTTCACATATTAGTGAGATCATGTGATGTTTGTTTTTCTCAGTCTGACTTACTTCACTCAGTATGACAATCTCCAGGTCCATCCATGCTGCTGCAAATGGCATTGTTTTGTTCTTTTTCATGGCTGAATAATATTCCATGGTATACATGTACCGTATCTTCTTTAGCCATTCCTCTGCTGATGGACGTTTAGGTTGCTTCCATGTCCTGGATATTGTAAATAGTGCTGCAATGAACATTGGGGTGCATGTATCTTTTTGAAATATGGTTTTCTCTGGATATATGCCCAGGGATTGCAGGATCCTATGGTAGTTCTATGTTTAGTTTGTTAAGGAACCTCCACACTGTTCTCCATAGTGGCTGTACCAATTTACATTCCCACCAGCACTGTAGTAGGGCTCCCTTTTCTCCACACCCTCTCCAGCATTTATTATTTGTAGACTTTTTGAGGATGACCATTCTGACTGGTGTGAGGTGATACTTTACTGTAGTTTTGATTTGCACTTCTCTAATAATTAGTGATATTGTGCCCCAAATCTTAAATCAGATGCAATAATCAATCTTGAGAGGAATCCCAGAAATTAATACCGCTATCAAAGAATGCAACGATGGAGGCACACATCACATCCCCATGCAATTTACCAATCTTATTCATGCAAACACCAAATGGAACTAGGATGATGGTGAATTACCACCTCTTCTGAGAAGTCTTCATGGACTTCCCCTGGGCTGAGTGAGTTACAGCCTCCTGGGGATACCCATGATACCCAACATGGGTTCCACAGTGGAGACATTTGTACGCCCTCACGCGGGTCAGCTTGGGGACATTTGGGCCCTCCTGCCTGTCCTTCCATGCCTGGGGCAGAGTCACTGGTGGTCCTCGGTCAAAGCTGTTACCCTGAGTGACTGGTTGGCAGTTGTTTGTCTGTGGTAGCCTGGTGACAAGGTCTAGTGCCTTCCAATCTGCTCTGTGTCTAGAGCCTGGAAAGGTAAGCTCCCCAAAGCGGGGCTTTCAGAGACATTAGCCCACTCTGGGAAGATGAGAACTTCCACATGCAGATATTAGCTAATGGAGACCCTCATCACTTGTCATAGCTTTAATTTTAGGAGGTGGTCGTGGTGCACATCAAGATTCTATTTTAGTGCCACACGAATTAGACGCCTTTATTAGCCATCGGAGGTCAGAGAGGTAATGACGTACTTGAGCTGGAAGGGAGAGATCACACTTCACCTTGAGTCTGGTCATTTCCCCCGTGTTTCAGCTGCGTCAGCTCATCCGTCAGGCACTGCCCACGGCCTGATGGAGTCTCAAGCGTCCTAGAACAGGGGTGGGCAGGCAGAGGGAGGGTCTGCATGGGTGGTCTGACCCAGGTGCACACTGGGGCCTGACTGGTGTGTACATTGTGCAGGAGTGTGGCATAGAAGAGTGTGTTAGCGTTTGCATTTGATCCTAAAATGTTCACCTTCTTTCATGTCTATTTATACTATATTCCTATTTACCAAGTTGGGAGGGGGCTTCTTTAAACAGTGCTTCATCGTTAATAAGTCAATGCCTGTTCTGTTTCTGGGATGTTCGTTTCGTGCATTAAAAAACTTCAAAATGGGGCTTCCCTGGTGGCGCAGTGGTTGAGAGTCTGCCTGCCGATGCGGGGGGAGCGGGTTCATGACCCGGTCTGGGAGGATCCCACGTGCCGCGGAGTGGTTGGGCCCGTGAGCCATGGCTGCTGGGCCTGCGCGTCTGGAGCCTGTGCTCCGCAATGGGAGAGGCCGCGGCAGTGAGAGGCCAGCGTACCGCAAAAAAAAAAAAAAAAAACTTCAAAATGAAAAAACCCCAGCTCACCTGTGAGTGTACCTGTGTCTGTGTATCTGGGCATGAATGTGTGCATGTATGCGTGTGTGTGTGAAGAGTGAGTGGGTTTCCACGCATATGTATGTGTGTAGAGACCTTTTTAACTGAGCTGGAGGAAAGTGGACGGGCTGCCTGTGCAGGGGTGAGCTCCCCGTTATGCGAAGTGCTTGTGAGGTGCCCTAGCCTTGGGGAACAGAGGCCCCCAGAGCTAGCCTGGGCAGCCGGTCTCTCTGGAGGGCTCTTATAAGGGAGGTGGTGGATGGACTCAGCCTTGGGATCCCAGGATTCTGGATCTCTCTGGGCCCTGACTCCCATTCCTGGGAGACTTTAGACCGGAGACCTCCAGCTGCTTCCCAGGAAATGTGGTAGTTCCGTTCAGGCCCTCTCTGTAGGGCTCGTGTAGGGCTAGCAGGCCCTCAGCTAGCTCTGGGGTCCTGCAGGCCCACTCTGGGGGCCTCTGTTCCCCCGGGCTGGGGCAATCAGACCTGCTCTAGGGTCTCTGCTCTCCTCCCTTGGGGCTGTTGGCTTGGCTGGTGATGCTTCTGGAATGCCCATGTAGTGCCCTTTGAGGCACCCCCTGTCCCCCAGCCTGTCCCTCTCTGATTTCCTCTTGGATGCCAGCTTTCCTGATAAGCCAGCAGATGTGAGGAGTCACCTCCACCCTTATAAGGACTCAGAAAGGCCTGAAGTCTATGACTCGCCTGGGGTTGGGGGGGGTGGGTGGCAAGTGCACTCCCAGGGTGCCCTTTGGTGACATGGAGCAAGAGCTCTTTCTGGTCACCCTGGACTGTTGGCCCCCACAGTCGCCCGGGCCCTCGTGGGCACAGCACGTTACAGTCTACCAAGGACTTGCTCCTCCTTTGCGCAAGAACACTCAGAGTCCCAGCGGCAGCCGCTGCCCATTGGACAGATGAAGGGAGGGTGGCCAGCTGCTGAGCTGTGCGCAGTGAGCGAGGGACTGAGCTGGATCTGGTCTAGAGCCCCTGTGCCCCCCAGGTGGACCTGAACACCCCATTCCTCTCTCTCTGCTTCTCCTTCAGCCTCTGGGTGCTTCTCTGGGCAGAGGCAGAAGGGCCTGTGAGCTAAGTGGGCAGTGTGGAGGGGCAGGGAGACTGCCTCTTGGGAGAGCTTTGGAGTCGCCCCTTCAGACCTGGCCTGGGTTGGCAGGTCGCTTCGTCTTTCTGGGCCTTCCTCCCTTCACCGGTAAAATCTCGTCAGAAGGAAACAAGAAGGGCCCAGATACGTTTCTGGAGCTTAGGAGGCGTGTCTCATAAAGCGGTTCTTGGCCCTTTCCTTCCCCTTAAAACTGAGTGCGTTGGCATAGGCTCGAGTCTGCTTAGCCAGGGAAGTAGGTGGGAGCCAGTGTGCCTGTGAGGATTCTGCCGCGGTCCTCCCCCTTGCCCCTCACTCTGTCACCTTGGGCCCGACTGTTCCCTTCCCATCTGGGCCCCATGGCAAGACCAGGCGGCCCCTATTGATCAGGGAGAGATGGAGGCTGGAGGAGCAAACCCGGTGGGAGGCTGAGCCTGGTGACTCAGAGCTCCCCTGCTGCCCGCCGTCTGAATTTCTACAGAGCTTAGAGGTCCAGTGAGGGCACTCATCACTTTCGGCTCTGGGCCCCATGTCCTATCTCCCTGCCTGGACAAGGGGCCATTTGATTCATTACTTTCTCTCCCCAGCCCCTGATGGATGCCTGACACATGGTGGCTGTTTGCAGAATAAACAAACAAAATCAATTCAGCAGCGAGTGAGGGTCTTGGGGACCCGCTGGAGTCAGTAAGTCCTGGCTGGGAACTTATCTAGCCCTCACGCCCTCAAGGAGATGAGGCAACTGAGTCCTGGGAGCAGAAGTCTCGGGGGCAGTGTGTGGACAGAGGACTCAGTGGGCCAGAATAAGGCTGCCGGGGAAGGGCTCAGAGCTGGGAGCTCAGGGCCCCATTGGCGCGTGGCCTGGGCTTGAGGGTGCGGGAGAAGATGGAGAGCAGCTGGGCCGAGGCAGGGGAGGAGGAGGGAGGGGGTGGGGCAGGGCAGGTGTCTTCCAGGCTGAGAAGAAAGAACATATGGCAGCCCCGACGTGACAGTGCGTAGCCACTTTCAGGACACAGTGGAGAGTTCATTAGATCCTGGAGCTGCCTAGGCCGTGGCATGAGGTGTGGGCAGAGACAGGACTAGAACCCCATTTGGCCAGGCTCCTTGTCCAGTGCTCATTCCGTGTGCACCCGACCCAAGTCCAAAGGCCTGGACAGCCAGGAGAGGCTGTGGCCAGATGCCTTTCTCCTGGCCTGTCTGCCCACTGCACTCAGGAACAGATGCTAAGGCTCCTCCAGGCCTGGGACCCACTGAGGACGAGACCTGGTCTCCTGGACACAGCAAGTGGGCTTGCAGATGACCTCCGCCCCCAGGCCTCGCAGAGACACCCTACATCCCGAGGCTTTGTTTTCTCGGGGCGGCAGGGCCGAGTGGAGGAGGGAGGCATGGGCGGCCTCCACACGTGGTGGCAAATTTGGGCCATCGATTTGCATTTATTTCCTGCTCAAATGATCCAGGCTGGCTGCTGCTGGGGGTGGGGGTGAGGGGGCTGCTCTTTAGCATTTTAAGTTTGCAGATAATTGGAGGAAAATAACTTCAATAATGAAATCACTGCTGGATCACATTCTGATACGTGACAAATCAATTCATTTATGATACCTTCTTTGTCACACTGAGCCATTCTGGCACTCAGTGGAAACCTCTTAAATTAATAAAACTGTTAAATCCATAAAATCCTCCGTTCTGAGTAGCACATCGCAGCACAAGTTTGAATCATTAAAGGAATGAAACCGATAAATGTTTTAAATGAGCTGGGGAGTGTCTGTGTCTGCAAAGAGGGGCTGGCTTTTAAGACAGATACAATATAATAGTCATAAGCTCCAATGTTTCCTCCCTGTGTGTAACGGGGGAGGGGAGGGCGGGGGAGGCCATCTGCATATTCCAGTGGGTGGAGGCTGGTAGATACAGGCCTAGTCAGCGTGGGGCAGGCTGCTTTAGTGGTGATTTGTGGGGCTTTAGCCTTTTAAAGAAAATATGATTTAATAGCAAAGAGAAAAATATAAAGCCTTTATTGGATCCCGTTGAACCTGACTTAGCTCAACAGGGATTTTTCAAAATAGCTGTACTTGTCTGAAAGGGGAGGGATGGCAGGGCTCTCACATCGCACACTGACCAGGGAGCGGAGGCCTGGCGGACGGCGGGGAGGGGAAGGGGGGTTACAGACCTGTGGGCCCAGGTCAGGCTGAGTGGCCTCTCAGCTTGACTGCTTGGTGGCTGTGTGACCTTGGGCAGGCTGCTGCACTTCTCTGAGTAAACTGGGGATGGAGATGCTGATCTCATAGGGAGGAATGCATGAGCTGGGGCACGAGCCAGAGCTTTATAAACTGTAAAGTGCAAGGACCTGGCCAATTAATGTTCATTTGAACACAACCCCAGCTGGTAAAGTTTCCTGCACTTCTTACAGCACAGGGTTGGCTTTGATGTGCTGCGTGTGGGTGGAAGGATGTGGTCGTGCTGGAGTGCACTGTCAAGTTGTGTGCACATGACCTACATCATGTACCTTACAGCCGCGGACTTCATTTGTGCATGTTCTTGAAATTCGAGAGTTCCCACATCACTCATTCGGGCTGGAGGGGCTCGGGACCAAGCAGCAGGGAGCCCGGTACACAGGAAACAGCCAATGAAGGCTACTCCTCCCTCCACATCAGTTCAGTTAGAAAAACACCTATAGGAGTGTTCAGGGGGCACTTCTGTGCCAGACACTGGGCAAGGGTGGGCGGTGGGAACCACAGCAAGCGAATGAGACCCTGCTTGGCGCTTTGGGACCCACGTGGTCTCTTCTCTTGTCCATTTGCCTTTCATGCCAATGAGACTGGAGGCTCCCTGAAGCCAAGCTCTGGGCCTTCTCCTTTCCTCCCCTCCTCCAGGCTCTTTTCCTATAAACTGAGGCTCCATGCACTCTGGGTTGGATGGAGTGTTCAGCCCCTATTCTAGAATGTAGGGGTCATCCAGTGTGACAGCTTTCAAACTTTATTTACCCAAAATAAGAAAAACTTTTTACGTCGCACCCCAGACACACATCTGTGTTATACATACATAATTGGAACAAAATTTTAGGCAACAATACTTAGGCTTAATGCATATTTGGGATTCTATTCATTTCATTCATTCTATTCCATTCCATTCCATATTCCATTCTAAGTTTTTAAAATGTTGTCTCAATCCATTAAATTACTTTTATGATCCACTAATTGTTGCGACCAGCAGTTTGAATACTTGTGATCTGGTCCATCTCCTCAGTTTTCTGACAAAGGACTTGTCAAAGGCTGCATGGAAATGACTAGCCCGACACCCGCAGGCTGGGAGGTGCCCAAGGCCACAACCTGCCCGGCCATCTGACCTTCATGCCCACTCCTCCCTCTGACTCAACCTGAGCTCTGCTAGAGCCCTCCCCACTGGTCACTCCATGCAGGACTCAGAGACTCCAGATGGAAAAGGGTGGGAGGGCTGTCACCAGTGGCCTTGGCTCACCTTTCTGAAAAGAGAGTGGGAGAGACAAGCCAGCTTACCTGCTCTCTCCACCCCACTGCGATCAAAGGGGTCTGAGGGTGGGGGACCCATGCCCCTAACATAATGAGCCACGTGGGCCCAGCAACCTGACAAGTCTTCACTCCCCCCAAGCCTCAGGAGTTCTTGACAGCCGGCAGCTCCAGCGCTAATTGCCAGCCAGGGTGAGGGTGGTAGCCCCGCAATCCATATCAATTATGGGCACTGGCCACGGCTGTGAGACAAAAAGCTTCCTCTGAGGCTGTCAGACCCCGGTGTCATTACTCGGGGCTGCTGGAGGCTGGATGGGAACAATGGCCCCCCGCCATCCCCTGCCGCCTTGGCGGCCTGGCCCTGGGCACCGCTGGCCTGCCAGACAGGCCCTGACAGGTGTAAGGGCAAACACGCAGGCTGCCTGCCCGCTTTGATGTTTTGTCACCGTGCTTGTCAGCCTGGGACTGATGGGCTGCCATCACCGCTCTTAGAGAGGGAAAGCTTCAGGTCCGGTTTTTCTTTAAATCAAATGTTTTTTTTTTTCCTTGTCGGGAAACTAAAATGGCCCCCCAAAGCATCATGACTGGTAGCTTTCAAACTAAGAGCTGCTGAGGGGAACTGAGAGGCTCACTGGGTGACACTCAGGATCCTCCATGCTGTGCTCAGGTTAAATCCGTTTTTCAAGTCAGGCTTTCTAGGACAATATTGGTTCTCAAATTTTTGCATGTTTTAACCTGGAGGGCTGGTTAAAACAGAGCCTGTGGGTCCCAAGAGTCAGTTTCCATTCAGCGGGTCTGGGGTGGGGCCATTATTTGCATTTCTAACAAGTTCCCAGTGATGCTGATGCTGCGGTCCGTGGACCACACTATGGGACCCATTGTCCTAGAAAGTGCTTCTCAGCTTGTGTGTGTGTGCATTGCATATATCTGGGGGATTTTTTTCAAAATACACATGCTAGAGCATCACCCCAAACGTAGAATCTGAATTTTCGGACCATTGCTGGGGGCTGAGGAGTCAGATAAATCCCAGTGCTCTGGCCCCGAGTTGCTGGAGGAGGTCACAAGAGATGTGGTGCCTCCCTCTAGGGTAGGAAGTGCTTTTTGAACACTTGGAGTTGTTCAGAGAGGCAAGGGATGCCTAGACAAGGAGTGAGCCTCCAGCCCCCGGTGCTAGAGGAGTCCAAGCCCAATCTGGGCCACCAACCCTCTAGGCGGTGCTAGAAGGGACCCTGAATGAGATAGAGGTTGGGTGGGCATCTCCGGGGTTTTCCTCCCTCACGGAGACATCTGTGCACAGGGAGTTTGGGAACATAGAGTTTGGGCAGGTCCTGGCCTTAGAAGTCTCTCTCGCATTTCCCAGGATGCCCTGGGGCTCAGTGGTTTAATTTCCCACCACATTTACTCCGTGACCTGACAGTTCTTCAGGCACCATCGCATCCACTCCCCTAATATAGCCTACCTCCCGACCCCTTACCCCTGAGAGAGGCAGGTGACGGTACCATATTGGCAGATGAGGAAACTGAGGTCTAGGGAGGTGAAATGACTTGTCCAGGGGCCCACCACACTTCCTTCAGGGCTCCTGGGGGGTGGGATCCTGGCCACACAGCACTGATGGTGAAGGTGGCAGGGTGGGGACGGGAGCAGCACACGAGGCCAGCACGACCCTGGCACAGCGGACTGAATGATGGTGCTGTCAAGGAGCCTGGTAAGAGGCCCCTGAGCTGTCTATGGCCTGGGGCTCTGGGGGAATCTAGGGATCAGGGCATGATCAAAGGGCTTCCTGGGGCTCAAGTCAGTCTGTGTTCTAGGGGTCTGAGTCCAGGGCACTCCGCCTCTCCGTAGCCAGCCTTGCCCCTCAAAGTCTCCCACGGCCTTTTCCAGGCTTGCACCTTGCTGTGGCTTTTTAGAAAAACCAGCTTTATTGAGGTATAATTTACATACCATAAAAGTCATCCGTTGGAAGTGCACAGTTTGATGAGTTTTAATAAATTTACAGAGTGCGCAGCCATCAGGACAATCCAGTTTAGAACATTTCCATCACTCCAAAAAGTTCCCTCGTGCCAGCTTTCCGTCACTCCCACCCTCAGCCCCAGGAAACTACCGATCCACTTTCCTTCTCTCTAGTTTTGCCTTTTCTAGAAATTTAGTGTAAATGGAATCATGCAACAAGGAATCTTTTGTTTCTGGCTTCTTTAACTCAGCATAATGTTTCTTAGGTACATTTTTGTTGTTTTGGGTGTCAGTACTTCATTCCTTTTTATTGCCAAGTAGTGTTCTCGTGTGTGGCTACCCACCTTTTATTAATCTAGTCACCAGATCACGGACATTAGGATTGCTTCCAAGTTTGGGCAATTTCAAATAATGCTGCTATAAGTCTTTGCAGATATATATTTTGCAGATAAGTCTTTATGCAGATACATATTTTCATTTCTCTTGGGTAGATACCTAAGAGTCATACGCTAAGTATATGCTTAACTTTTAGAGAAACTGTCAAATTGTTTTCCAAAGTGGCTGCCCCATTTTGTATCCTCACCAGCAACATATAAAGGTTTCAGTTTCTCCTCTTCCTCTGCAATGATTGTCATTATCTATCTTTTTATTAGAGCCATTCACCTGGGTCTATAGCAGTGTTGCTCATTTGCATTTCCCTGATAATGAATGATGCTGAGTTTCTCCTTATGGGCTTGTGAGTCATTCATGTATCTTTGGTGAAGTGTTTATTCAAATCTTTTTCTTTTTC
Organism: Monodon monoceros; assembly: GCF_005190385.1. Classification (NCBI taxonomy): domain Eukaryota; kingdom Metazoa; phylum Chordata; class Mammalia; order Artiodactyla; family Monodontidae; genus Monodon; species Monodon monoceros. The sequence continues at coordinate 28,519,914 of NW_021703781.1, read as the reverse complement.
GTTTTTTTTTTTTGTTTGTTTTTGCGGCACGCGGGCATCTCACTGTTGTGGCCTCTCCCGTTGCGGAGCACAGGCTCTGGACGCGCAGGCTCAGCGGCCATGGCTCACGGGCCCAGCCACTCTGCGGCATGCGGGATCTTCCTGGACCGGGGCACGAACCCGTGTCCCCTGCATCGGCAGGCGGACTCTCAACCACTGTGCCACCAGGGAAGCCCCAAATCTTTTTCTTTTAATTGGGTTGTTTGTTTTATTATTGAGGTGTAAAAGTTCTTCATATATTCTCCATACTAGTCCTTTATCACCTATCTAATTTGTCAGCATTTTCTCCCAGTCTGTTGCTTGTCTCCTCATTTTCTTAATAGTCTTTAGACGTGCAAAGTTTTAACTTTTAGTGAAGTACAATTTATCAATTTTCTCTTCCATGGGTCACATTTTGGTGTCATAGCTAAGAAATAAATGTTTGCTTAAATTAAGTCATAAAGATGTTCTCCTATATTTTTCTAGAAATTGTATAATTTTAGCTTATATTTAGATCTATGATCTATTTTGAGCTAATTTTGTGTATGGTGTAATGTAAGAATCTAAGTTTTTTTCTTTCTCCTTTTTTTCCCCTTTTTTGCATACAAATATCCAATTGTTCCAGCATTATTTGTTGAAAAGACTATCCTTTCCTCATTGAATTGTCTTGGCACTTTGTTGCAAATCAATTGATCATACATACATGAGTTTATTTCTGGATTTTCTACTCTGTTGCATTGATCTATTCTTCTATCTTTTTAATACAATGCTGTCTTGATTACCATAGCTTTATAGTAAAATTTGAAATCTAGTAGTGTGAGTTTTCCAACTTTGTTCTTGTTTTTCAAAATTGTTTTGGCTATCCTAGGTAATTTTCATTCCCATATAAATTGTAGGATCAGCTTGTCAATTTCTACAAAAAAAAAAAGCCTGCTGAGATTTTGATAGAGATTTGATAGGGATTTTAATGGCAATTTGGGGAAACTTGCCATCGTAACAATTTCAAGTCCTCCAATTCATGAGTGTTTACTTAGTTCTTTTATTTAGATCTTCTTTGATTTCTTTTAACATATTTTATAGTTTTCTGTGCACGATTCTTTTATTTCTTTTGTGAAATTTATTCCTGAATACTTCTTTCTTTCTGAATTGTGAATTCTATTCACAATTGCTATTGTGAATGAGTTGTCTTCCTAATTTTATTTTCAGGTTGTTCATCAGTAGTAGACAGAAATACAACTGATTTTTGTATGTGCATCTTATAGGCTGCAGTGGTTTTAAAACCAAAATGTCTTGACACTTCTCCCATTGAGAGATGGGAATCTATGCCCCTACCCTTGAGTCTGGCTCTGGAAGTTCTTGACCAATAAGATATGGCAGAAGTAACAGGGGTCAGTTCCCAGGCCTTTAGAAGCTAGCCGCCTCTGCTTCCTGTCTCTTTGGATACTTGCTCTGAAAACCCAGCCACCATGTTGTGAGGAAGTCCAAGCAGCCTGGAGGGGCCCATTGGATGTCTGTGTGGAGAGGAACCGAGGTCTCCAGTCCTCAGCAGCAGTGACTTGCCAGCCCTGGGCGGGGACCCATCTGGGAATTGGATCCTCCAGCTTCTGGGTGAACTCCTTTAGCTGGTGCAGCGTGGAACAGAGATGAACCTTCCCTGCTAGGCTTTGCCTTACATGCAGATTTGTGAGCAAAATAAATGACCATTGCTGATTTGAGCCACTAAGTCTTGGGGATGGTTTGTTTCACAGAACTAGATAACTGCAACATTTGCCTTCTGAGTCTGATTAAGACTCAGGTGGGTAGGAAAGAAGTAAGGGGGAAAAGCAGAGGGAAGGGAAGGATGGAAGAAGGCAGGAGGGTGGGAAGAGGAAAGCAAGGAAGAGGCTAAAATGTGTGATGATTTGAGTGCCTGCTCTGTGCTAGTCACGTGTCTTGATCATTAGAGTCAGACCAGCTCACAAACACCACAGCTCTGCCACAAACACACTGTGAGTGCCTGACATCAGGCAGGCCATTCCTCCCCTTGGGGCCTCATTCTCCCCATCTGTGCAACGGGGGCAGGTATGGAGAAGGGATGAGCTGGGTAAAGTGGGAGTTGTGTCTAGAGCTGCCCAGTGCTTGGGGTTGCTCTTAAGGGGCGTCTGTGGCCGTGGACCCTTAGTCACTTTAAGAATCTGACTGCATCTTTGGAAAACCCATATGCCTGAGGGAAGAGGAGGAGGAGAGGGAAGACAAGGAAGAAAACCAGGAAGAGCCATAATAATTACAGTAATACTTTATATTGTTATGCTTCTTTCTTTTATAAATTATTTTTAATTAAATCTTTTTTTTTTGAGGTCATTGTAATTTACATGCAGCTTAAGAAAAATACAGACGTCCCGTGTGCCCATTACCCAATTTCCCGCATCAGTGACATCTTGTAAAACAGTAGCACACTACCACAACTGGGACTTTGACACTGATGGAGTCAAGAGAGAGAACATTTCCATCGCCACAAAGTGTGCTTAGTTTTTGAGAGTAGACTTTCACTCAAGTAAGAAGGTGGGCCCAGGGACACGGCGGGGTTAGGGGGGCATAGGACACAGCAGAGGAAGGGTGGCCCCCTGGGCTCCCGCCCTGCTAGGGACTGGCCAGGTAAGGGTAGAGCAAATGCAGAGCAGAGGCAAAGCCTGCATCCCAGGAGCTAGGGAGGCACTGGCCGAGCCTGGTTGTTCTGTTTCAGAAGAGAGGGCTCTGGCAGGCAGTGGGGTTGGGCTGTCCTGGGCAGAGGGAAATAGGAGGAGGAGATGCGACCTCTTTGGCCTGGAAGGCAGAGCTGGAGGAGGCTGATTCCAGGCTCAGGATAAGATCACTTGAGAGCTCATCACTGGAGGTGCGTGGGGGAGGCTGCACAGCCCCTGCTGGGACCCCAGGGTCGAACACAGGCCCCCATGAGGGCTGGACTAGATGGCTCTTGGAGCTGGCTCCCCGCCCTGATAGGCTGATGTGGCTCTGTGAGGCCGGATCAGAATGTCCCAGGCTCTGCCCTGAGGGATGCGCGTGGCCTGGGTGGGCTGCTTTGGCTGCCCCCTGCCCCAATCTCCCCTCTTGACACAGCCCTTCTCTGGCCTGGCCTGTCCTCCCAGGACCAACGAGTGATCACGAGGCGCAAGTTCATTTGGAGCTGTCTGGAGAGCAAAGATTCGAGCGAGAGAGGCAAGGCTGGGCTGGGGGCATGTAGGACTGACAGGTGGCAGCAGGGCCTGGCTTGCTTGAGCTGAGCGACACACTGGTTCCTCTGCCGCAGCTCTGTTCTTGGTGTGCTGAGCTTTGTACGCTGTCCCCATGGCCTGGATCCCCTTGCCTTTTGCTGTTTTCATGCCTGATTCTTCTAGGCCCTTTAGTTCTAGCCTTACATGTGGATTTGGACACCTCCTCAGAGATGCCCTCCCTGATTGCCACAAAAAGACATCCACCGTCCACTCTCTCTTCCTTGAAAGCTCCTCCACCCCCTGCTTGTTTGGTCCCTGGCACTATCACAGTCTGCCATTGTCTGTTAGCTCATGAGTTCTGGGTCTGGTCTATCTGTCCTGCTGGACTGTCAGCTCTGTGCCATGGGGTCACTGTGGCCTGGTTCTGGGCTGTGCTCCCAGTACCCAGCGCAGCCAGTACCCGATGAATGAGTTACAGGAATGGCTAACACTTGATAGTGTTTATAGGCACTAGGCCCTGTTTTAAACTACCTATATTAACAGAATAACTCCTCCTAACAACCTATAATGTAGTGCTATTAGTATCCTCATTGTAAAACCAAAAGGTTGTGTCCTTCAGCTAGTAATTGGTGAGTCTGGGATTTGAACCCAGGGATTCTGGCACCAAAGTCAATGCTCTCAAGCCCTTGAGGAGTGATGGTCACCTGCCTCTGGCCCCTCCCCTGCTTCGTGGGGGTCTATTGCTCTCCCCAGGAGACATTATGCATAAAGTCTCCCTCCCCGCTGCCCTTCATTCTCCTCTCCTGGCTGAACACTCTGACTCCACTGGTCTTGGTGGGTCCTGGCAGGCCTCTCCCCTCCCAGAAGTCCTGTGTGGGAAGTCTCATCCTCTTAAGACAAAGGGGAAACTGAGGCCCTGCGGAGGAAGACAGTAACGCTGCCTTGCTTCCGGTCCAGGGCCCTTTTCTCTGCTCTTCAGCTGCTCAACCTCACAGGTGGGAGAGTGTTTCTAAAGGCTGGGTTGGTCCCAAGATGGGGTTCTTCTTAATTCCCTACAGCCCTAGGGGGAGGGCAGCAGGCATGGCTTTTATCCCCATTCTGCTGATAGAAAAACTAAGGCCCAGGGAGGTGAAGCCTGTTGCCTGTGGTGATCTGTGTGAAGAAGCCCCAGACTTCCTGGCTTCCAGCCCTGGGCTCCATCCAGAGTACACATGACACTAGGTCATGAGAGGCCTCTGCAGGTTCACCTGCCCCAGAATCAGGGTGAGAAGTCAAGGAGGCTGCACACGACAGGTGAGCGACACAAGACCAAACTGCGTGGCAGGTGATTTTGAGGCTCAGGCCTAGCCAGGCATGAAGGAATGTACGACTGAGTGAATGATCCCCTGATGTATGACCCATGGTGGGGCCTTACACCAGAGCAGGCACCTGTAGGGGCTCTGTAAGTACCAGCTGCCCACTGAGTCCTCCAGAGACAGCCTGTGTGGCCTGATAGCTCAGACTGGGGAAAATGGTCCCTTCTCTAAGGGAGAGGCAAATCCAGGGATATGGAATGTCAGGGAAGGCTTCTTGGAGGAGATGGCCTTGGCACAGGGCATGGAAGTTGGAGGGGAGAAACACTTTCTGGGCCAAGGGGTGGGAGACCTAACAGAACCCTGGGTTCAGCTGAATTCCATCAGTAGTGTGCAGGGGAGAGCAGGATGGAGGAAGGGCTCAGGCCCTGGGGATGGGGTGGGGGTCTGACCGTACCCTGTATGAGGCCTGGAACAGCCAGGGTCAGGACAGGAGGGCCGTTCCTCTGGTCCCTCCATGCCTCAGAATCTGAGTCCCTAACATTTTCTTGGAGTCTCCCAACATGCTTTTATTTCTGAAACCCATCACCTCCTTGGCAGTGAACTCCAAGTACTGACTGGTTTTAGCTTTAGACTAAAGCTAATGTGGGTCCTGCTTCAAAGACTTCCAGGCTGTGAAAGGCCGAACTTCTAGGGGAAGGGAATTTCATTCCTTCCCAGGGACCCAGGCATTTACATACACTCATTTCTTCCTCAGAAGAAACCATGAAGAAGTTACTGTTCTTTTATTTTTTAACAGCTTTACTGTTTACCCCTCACCCGTTTAAAGTGTACAGTTCATTGGTTTTTAGTATATTCCATCCCGCTTCTACCTTTTTTGCTGATGCTGTTGCTGAAGGATCTCAAAGCTATGCTACTCCATGGACCAGCAGCCCAAGTGTCACCTGGGAGTTAGTTTAAAATGCAGAACCTCAGGCCCCACCCCAGACCTACCGAATCAGAATCTGTCTTTTAACTAGAGCCCCAGGCGATCTGCGTGCCCAGGAGCATCTGAGTAGCTGGAGATAAAGCAAACCCCAGACTTCACGTGTGGCATGTTACTTTCACGCAGTTCAACACGCACCTCTGAAACAGGGATGCTGTCTTCCATAACCACAGGGCCATGCTCACAGCTATTGAAAGAAGCAAACATTCTCATCCTGAAATGTGGAAACAGACCCAGAGAGGTTATGCCCCTTGTCTCGTGTCCCAGCTAGGGAGGCAGAGCAGGATTTGAACACAGAACCATCTGGCTGCACGCCTTTCTCCCCTCCAGCCTCACTATTCTGAGGGGCTTTTAGCTATGGCCACCATTTCCCGCTTTTATTAAGGGCAGCCTGGAGCCTTTGGCAGAGTGCTTTATAGATACCTGGACATACAGGCTGCTGCTTCTATATCTGAATGACTAGACTGGCAATGGCAGCGCCTCAGACGATGACCAGATGACCACAGCCAGCCTCTCAGTCAAAACACTAATGATGTGAGAACAGAGGGAACCGCTGGCTGCTGGGGCACGGGCCCGGCTGCATCCAGACCCAACCTACCTCTGACCTGCTGTGACCTGGGCCAGTCCGTCCCCCTCTTGGAGCCTCTGCCTCCTTCTGCGGGAAGCCAGGCAAGGTGACCTGGGCTGGCCCCAAGACATCGGGGGTTTCACGTGTGTGCCATCACAATGTCCAGCGGCTGGGCCACTCTGGGCACTAGTACAGTGGTGTTCGCTGGGGAGCCCATCCCTCCTCCCCCGGCTGGACTCCAGCAGGGCGCTGTCGTGGTGAGGGCATCTGCTTAGTAAGAACTTCTGATAAGAAATGGAGGGTGGGTTCTGTGAGTTTGCTCTGATGCTGCAGAAACAGGCCTAGTGTCCTTGAGGCTCTGCAGGGGCCTGGCCCTCTCCTAGGTCTCCTGGGGGAGCCCAGGGGACGGGCAAGTCAGGTCATGGTCCCCCTGGGGGCTGGCAGGCTGAAGCGGAGGGAGGACTTGGAGAAGGCCCCACCCTGGCATCGGCTCTTCATTCTATAGATGGGGAAATGGAGGCAGCACAGCAAGAGCTCAGGGCTTCTCTGGCTCTAATGATGGAGGTGCTGTGTCCTGTCCAGATGAAAGGCCATGAATGTGCTAATGGGACTGTTCCCCCATCCCCTGAGCTCAGCCTGTCAGACAGGGCTGTTGGGGTGTAGGCTCTGGGGTCAGGTGGCCTGAGCCGAAACCCCGGCTCTGTCTCTGACCAGGTGTGTGACCTTAGGTGAAGTGTAAAGTAGCCTTGAGTCTTGGCTGCCTCTTATGGAAACAGGGAGTGGTCACCACAGTACCCATCTCAAAGCACGGTCAGGAGGATTGACTATAGGTAAGCGAGCTGGCACATAGCACTTTGTCAATATGGGTTAGCTATTAATATTAATTAGTATCATTGTCTTCTGTGTCAGAGCCCCGATGTCTTATTGGATGTGGAAGGCCCTTCACTACCTGGCCCCCAGTTTCCTCTCCTCCCTTAACCCTCTCCCACTCTCTGCTTTATGTTCCAGCCAAAATAAATCTTTAAGTTGTTTCTGGAACAGGTTTCTGACCTCCGGACTTGGGCCCATGCTGTTCCTGCAGTCTGAACCACTCTTGCCAATTCCTGCTTTCTTTCAGGTCTCAGTTGAGACCTCACTTCCCTGGCAACCTCCTCCCACCCAAGTGAGGATAAGGGGTCCCTCCTGGGGGTGCCCCTTACATTCACCATCAGCCTCTGCATTGCCATCTCTTGTTTACTTGTGTGTCTTCCCCATCAGACGGTAAATTCTGCGCAGCAGGGGACAGTCCCCAGCACCTAGCGCACACCCTGCTCACTGGAGGTTCCCAGGGAATATTAGTCGAATGATCGAAGGGGTGCTGTCTGTCTGTATACAGTAAGTGTCAAATGAGTGCAGGCTGACTGCAATGAGAGGTCAGGACTGTATACCCAACAGCACACATTTATGGGAAGTAGTGGTCAGGAAAGGTTTTCTATGGGAGGTGAAGCTTGATCATGGCCTTGGAGGACGCTGAACAGGTGGAGAGAAGGGAGAGGCATTTTAACTGCTTTCTATAAACGTTTATTAACGTACTTGAGTTAGTGGTAGCCTGTCTCTAATTTCAGGAAGCCCTTCACCCGTGTGGTGTGTTTGGGGAGCTAGGTCCACGGGGGAATTTACATTTGGGACAAATATATTTGATTGACGTGGAAAAAGCTATGGGAATTGGGGCAGGAAAGCTTGGGAAAGGCTTCAGATAGGAGCTGACACTCAAGCAGGGCTCTGAAGGTTACATAGGAGTTTACAAGTTAGGTAAGAGAGGAAAGACAGCCTGTGCTGTGTTCCCAAGGGAACAGCCAGTAAAAAGTCATGGAGGGGAGAAGGTGTGTTTGAGGAATGTAGAAAAGTCTTACAGGGCCGCGTGTGGGGTGCCAAGCTGGGTGGAGGGCATATAACAAAAACTTGTGAATATCAGGCTATGGAGTTTGGACACTATCCTGTAGCTCGTTCACTCAGGCATGTCTTTCACTAATATTGATATTTACTGAGCACTAACTACATGTCAGGCTCTGTGTTAGGTTCTGGGCATACCCTGGTGGAAAAAGAGAACATGGTCCCAGCATTTGCGGAGCTTAGATTCTATAACGGACCCACTGAAGATGCTTAAGCCATTATTGACGTGGTAAGACTGGGATCTTGGAAAAATTAAGCATTATGGTAGCTGAAATGGAGGATGGAGGAGAAGGCAGAGGCAGGGGGACTGGTCAGAACCAAGCCCACGTGGAGGGGACAGAGAGGGGGGTGACGTGTGATAGATTAAAGACATCTGTGTAGTTTTTGCTAATCGTGCCCTCACGAGGTGCCATCTAATTTTTTTTTTTTTTGGTATGTGGGCCTCTCACTGTTGTGGCCTCTCCCGTGGCGGAGCACAGGCTCCGGACGCGCAGGCTCAGTGGCCATGGCTCACGGGCCCAGCCGCTCCGCGGCATGTGGGATCTTCCCGGACCGGGGCACGAACCCGTGTCCCCTGCATCGGCAGGCGGACTCTCAACCACTGTGCCACCGGGGAAGCCCGCCATCTAATTTTTGACCCTTGCATCTGAGCTACCTTTAGTGACTCCCTTGACCAATAGAATGTGGCAGAAGTGATGTTTGGGACCTCTAAGGCTGGTCGCAGCTTCCCTGAGCTCCTTAGGACAGACACTATGTGGGGCCCTTGAGCTGCCATGGAAGAAGTCTGACGACCTCAAAGCCCCCATGCTGCAGAGGCCACATGCCGCTGCTCTGGGGACAGTCCCAGCTGAGCTCTGCCTTCCGGGCATCCCCCCCAAGGTGGCAGACATACAAATGAAGCCAACACAGAACCTTGAGATGGGCCCGTCCACCATGTGGGTGAGTGACCTTCACCCACATCATGTGGACCAGAAGAGTCACCCAGCTGAGCCCTGCCTGAATTCCTGACCTATAAAATCGCAAAGTATATTAAAATAGTTTGTGTTTTAAGCCACTAAGTTTCAGAGCAGTTTATTACATGGCAACAGAGAAAGTGGAACAGGATGGAAGACAGAGGCCCTTGGGAGGCAAAGCCAGCAGGGCTCACCCCCTAGATGTGAGGAAGAGCACCTGTCCCTACAAGTGGGATGGAGGGATTGAGGCATCCAAGTGAGGGTGGCCAGATTCTGCAATTAAAAATACAGGATGCCCAGTTAAATTTCAGATAAACAGTAAATAAGTTTTCAGTATAAGTGTGTCCCAAGTATGGCATGGGATATACCAAACATTCATCGGGGGTTTTTTTAGGAATTTTTTTTAATAAAGTGCATTGGTTTTTTTTTTAATTAATTAATTTTATTTATTTATTTTTGGCTGCATTGTTGCGCTCAGGTTTCCTCTAGTTGTGGCGAGCGGGGGCTACTTTTCGTTATGGTGCGCAGCCTTCTCATTGCTGTGGCTTCTCTTGTTGCGGAGCACAGGCTCCAGTGGTTGCAGTGCGCGGGCTCAGTAGTTGTGGTGCACGGGCTTAGTTGCTCCGCAGCATATGGGATCTTCCTGGACCAGGGCTCGAACCCGTCTCCTCTGCATTGGCAGGCGGATTCTTAACCACTGCGCCACCAGGGAAGTCCCCAAACATTCACTGTTAATCTGAAACTCAAATGTAACTGGGCATCCTGTACTTTACCTGGCTACCCTGATCCAAGTGGGGGAAGTGGTGAGTGAAAGTATCTGGAGGTGGCAATCCAGGAAGACATCAGCCTGAGAGGTAATGGGGGACGGGGGGACCCTGGGATCAAATGAGCAGGGCCTCCTGGGATCCTGGCCAGGGAGCCGGCTGCCATGCTGCATGTGGGGAGCCTGTGCTGGGTCCACGAAGGAACTGGTGTACGTTCTTGTGGCAGCTGTCCTGGAAGCAGCTGGACATGAGCCCCCCTGCTGGAGCCCCGATCTCTGTGTGCTGCTGGTGACTGGGGAGGGGCAAGTGCAGGCTCTATTGCCCCTGATGAGCCCCTCCCTGCAACACGTGAGGAGTGAGCCCGCTAAGAGCTCCCTGCGTGGCTGGGCGCCCAGGCTGCTGGCCCCGTGGGCCCCTCGGAGGTGCCTCCTTCCCTGTCCTATTGGTTCCCCCCCGCAGACTGCTATCTTTGTAAATCCAGGCTTCGCCTCCGTGTCTTCAGAAACGTTGACGCACCGGCTCAGTCTGGGGAGCCATCTGCTTGCATGCGGGGTGCTCCGCTGAGCAGGGCTGGCCCAAGGCAGCAGAAAGAGTTTGCCCTCCCTCCTGGGGTGCTGGCGGGATGGGGGACTTACAGGACCGGGGAACGGGAGGACCAGCTCCCCAGTCTTTCTCTCTCCAGAGAAAAAGGGAGCCAAGCCTTTTCCAGCCTTGGGCTGCAGGAAGCCCCTGGGAGGGACAGGTCACCACTCTGGGGTCTGCCACTGCTGCCAGTCTCTCCTCAGGAGAGTGGACCCCAGCCCACGTGCGGATTCCGGACCTCCACAACAAACATCTCTATGGTCTCTCTCTCAGGGGGGAGCAGCCCCTCCTGAGTTGAGTCTGCACAGGGGCTACAGCTGATCTGGCGGCAGCGTGGGGATCTGGGATGGGTTGCGGAGTCCCACTTAGAGTGATGACTCTTTCCTGGGGGCGCTGGCTAGGAGGGCTTCAAAGCAACCTCTCTTCACATCCTCCAGTGACCCCCACTGTCTGTGCATCCTCACCTAGGGCCTGGCTGGCCTTGCCAGCCTACCCCAGCCTGCCTGCCGCCCTTTCTCCCACTGTCACAGACACACTGCTCCGTCCGGGCAGTGCCGCAGGGACCCCTTCTCTCTGCTGCCCCGCACTGCTCAGAGCCCGCCCCTTTCTCATGAAACCATAGGACCTGCTGTGCGCTGAACACCGAGCTCCACGCTCCAGGGGCAGTCGTGAGACCTGGACAAGGCCGCTGCCCTCAAGGAGCGAGGGGATGGCCTAAGGAGACAGGGAGGTGTGGGAGAAAGATGGGCAAACAGAGTCAGAACTGGGAGTCTCCCTTCCAGAATCTAGATGCTAGAGCCGGCCTTGCACAGGGCGTGGCCAGCAAGTGACCACGTGGCTGTGGACAAGGCCCCTGAGGTCTGAGGTTTCTGAACCCCAGGTGCCTGCTCATCGATTGTGGACAGTGTTACTCTGACCCCTCTCACTCCACAGACTCTGAGAGTCAAGTGGCAGAGCAATTGTGAAAGCAGGGTGGCAACACGTTTCATAGCTGATAGGGATTATTTCTGTCTCAGTCAGAGCACGGCTTTGTGTATTTGTTTGTTTGTTTTGAATATAAAGTGCTGCTCTGCAGAACTGGAGGATAAATTGTTGGATTCCAGCTAGGAGCTTGGGGAAGGCCCATGAGAAAGGGACATCAGAGGTGGCCCTGAGGCAAGAGGAAGGGATTTTAAATAAGGAGGAGAGAAAGGGGGGGCTGGGGAGGGGCGGGAACAGTGTCTCAGGCTCCAGGAATGGAATGTGCAAAGCCACCTTGCAGTGAGAGGGCAGTGGGCAGCAGGCCAGGAGGCTGACACCCAGGGCCTGTGAAGGAGGGTGGGCAGGGCGGGCAGCCCCAGGATGCCAGAGTGGAGGGGTCACCTCGGGGTCAGCGTGGGGAGGCCTCGCACGCCAGCCCGGGGAGTCTGGACTTCATCCACTTGACGGCGGGGAGCCAAGGAAGGCTTTTAGCAGGAGAGAGACGCGATCAAAGACACGCCTTGGCTTTTCTTGACACTGTCTCCTCCTCACCCCGCCTTCAAATCCCGCCTCCTCGATGGAGATTTTCCTAAATGTCCCAAGTCCCCCCTACTCGGGACAGCAACGGTGGCAGAGCACCGGTGCAGCAGCCTCCCTGGCACGGCAGCTGTCCTCTTCCTCCCGGGTGCCCCCAGCTGCGTGTAGGCTGCGCACCGCATGTCCTCCACCAGACCTGGCCCATGGTCTGAGCACGCGCACGCCGTGCTCCGTGTCTCGCTCTGTGATGTTGGCGTGAAACCCTCAGATGCCACCACAACAAGGATTGACCTACATTTCTGGGGTCAGATCCGCTCTGATGTGCCAAGTCATGTGTCTCTTTGATTTTCCTGGGTTAGACTCAAGCTTAGTGACTGCAATGAGAATAGGAGAGTTGTCTTAGCTGGATCTGGTGGCTCTGGTTAATTTTTATTTTTAACAAGTAAAGGTGTCTTGTGGCCAGAGGTGAAGCACAGATGCATAAAGAGGACGGCAGAGAAGCGGTGGCCTTCGGGGTCCCTGTGGATGGGGATGCGGACTTCGCACGAGTCCCTTGGTGACCTCCAGGTCCCAGCTTTATTCACAGCCTCCAGGAATTCTACGTGCAGAGCTTAAAGGCCCGATGGGTCCTCTGTTCTATCCTTCACTCTATGAGGGGAAAACTGAGGCCCCAAGTGGGCAAGCACCAGCTAAGATCACACCGGGGGTCAGTGGCAGAGCCAAGGGTAGAACTTCGCTTCCTGCTCTCTGTGGGGCATTTTTCCAGGCCCCGGCATGAGGACTAAACCAAGTTAGGGAGAACTTAGAGGGGAGTTGCTGGAGCTGAAGATAGAGCTGGAAGAAAAGGAGAGTCAGAGAGACACACCAAGGGAAAGCTGGGACTGAGTGTCAGGTGGAAGATCTGGCTTAGATTTGGCCCCCAATTATATATTACTTATATTTCAAAAGCAGAGATGGTGTCTCCTGACTTACCAACCCACCCCCTGGCCCCGCAGTGGAAAGAATGGCCAATCTAAGAAAGACAATATGACATTTTTAATATTTTCAAAGGCTGGAGGGAGGAGCTTCCCTTAGCCTCTGCCTGGGGCATCAGCTGGGTACCCACTGTGTGCCCGGCATCATCCTCATCTCCATTTACCCTCTGTGAGCACTTAATAGGCTCTGGGTGCTGAGGTATCAAGAAAGACTCATAACTTACGGAGAAGAGGGCCAGCTAAACAAGTACTTGTAACAGAATAATCCTACATCCAGAGCAAAGCCTCTAACCTTAAACAGAGGAGGGGTAGTGAGAGAAGGCTTCCTGGAAGAGGAGGCACCTGAGATGAGTCTTCAAAGACAAGAGAGAACTAAGCCGCCTGCAAATGGGGCAGGGTGCTGTCAGCAGATCCAGCGGCATGAACAAAACCAGGGAGCCATGAAGCTGTGTAAAGTGATCACTGCTTTACTCTGTGATAACTAACACACAGCCCAGCTCAAGAGTGAAGGCAGAGGACAATGGAGGGATCGGGGAGGGGACAAGGTCTGGTGCCTGCCCAGTCCTCCTTAGCAGTTTGAGTTCATCCTACAGGTGTTTTAAGGTGGAGGGTGGCTTGTTTGGATCTGTGTTTTAAACGATGGCCCTGGCAGGAGTGTGGCAGCTGACTCAGAGGGAGCCAAGGCAGGAGGCCGGGAGACTGTTGCAATCACCCAGGAAGAGAGGATGAGGGCTTGACCTTGGGCGGTGGTAGTGGGGACACAGGGAGAGGGATGAGTTGAGAAACATTGAGGAGGGCAGGTTGTCAGGACCTAGCGACTGATTGGCTGTGTGGGATGAGGGATGGGTTGGACTCAAGGCTGGCCTTATCAGGGGTTGAGCGGTGTTGCAACCCAAGCCACAAGGAATTCAGGGGGCGGGGCAAACTTAGAGACTCAAGACTGATCTCAGGTTGAGACATGGTGACTTTTGGGTGCCCAGGAAGTGTTAAGGTGATGACAGAATCCCAGGAGGCAGCTGGAAACCCAGGGACGGGAGGTCAAGAGAGAGGCCTGAGCTAGACATGTAGATCTGCACTGATGAGCATACGGCAGTGGTGGGAATGGCAGGAGTGGTGAGGTGGCTCAGGCGGACACAGTAGAGGGAGGAGTGGGTCCCTCCCTGCGGACCCTGCACTTTAGGGGGTGGGCGGAGGAAGGGAGTGCCCCGGGAGATGAAGAGATGATAGAGAGGCAGGAGGCCAGCAGAAAAAGTGACATCATGCAGGCCAAGTGAGGAAGGGCTGCAAGAGTGAGCGTGGGTAACTGCGGTGACTGCAGCAGAGTCGCTGGTGAGAAAAGGACCAAAAAAGCCCCACCAGGGAGAATGAGAATCTGGGAGGGTTTCGTTGGGTGGAAGAGCCCTGAGCACATTTGGAGTCTTGGTAGAAGGAGGAAGTCTTAATAGAGGGAGGTCCTGGAGGCCCAGGAGAGATGGGGTCATGGATGGAGGGTCCAGAGTGGGTGGCCCAGCACACAATTGGAAGGGTGGCCTGTCAGACAGAAGGGGGACCGTCCTTTCCCTCTGATTCTGGACAGAGTTGTGATCAGGATGGGTGTGGGGATTGTGATTGGAGGTCAAACAGGGGCAGCAGGTCACACCTGAAGGCCTTAATGGATTTGATGAAGTTAGGCATCTCCAGGAACTGAGGTGGGCAGAAGGGACAGGGGTCAAGAGAAGAGGGGTGAAGGTCAGTGAGGCAAAGAATCGGTGAGGGAAATGGAAATGGGACGCTGGCCAAGGCAGGCCAGGGGACTTTGGGGTGACATCGAGGGTTCAGCTGAGGCTGGAGACCTTGCAACTGACATGGATCCCAAATCTTCCTGCTTTGGGTTCTCACCAGCCTGAGCATGAAGTTCACTGGGGTTGGCCCTGGGTGATGTTAGGCTGCACCGATGAAGGGAATGGTGGCGTACAAAGGAAGCAGGGGTGCTGGTGAGAGGGCCATTCGGATGACCAAACCACTGGAGCAGCTAGAGAATGTGTGCAGAAGGAAAGGGATGTTGAGGTTAAAATGGAAGAGCAGCAGTTCTGGGTGATGGCCAGGGGGTCGTGGGATTGGGGGCTGGGCTTGAATAGGGGAGAAGGTCCCTGGGGAGGGGGAGCTGAAGCTCTGGAGAGCCCAGGTGTTGGATGTCACTTAAACAGATGTCAAAGACCATCATTGGGCTGATGGCAGGCCTTGGCAGGGAAAGGAGAGACAGTGATCTGGGGCAGGTGGGCAAGGAGGCACTCAAGGGTGACTGGGAAGGTGGAGGCTGAGAGGCAGGAAGAGAGGGGCAAGGTAGCAGAGTTGGATGGCATGAATCTCAAAGGAGAAAACCCCATCACGTGAGGTTGATGGAATCATGGAAATACCCCTGGGGACGTGAAGGGGATGTGGGGACCTTGGGGACTACTCAAGGAAGTGAGATGTGGAAACAGGAACAGCCTCCCCGGGGAGGACCGAGGGCATGGCAGTTGCAAGGTTTCCATCACAAGGCCAAGGACAGAGGGAAGCGTCCTTGTGAATACGTTTCGCGTTCACAAGAAGTGGACCTACTTCTTAAAGGAAGTGAGTTCCAGAAGGGGCAGAGGGGAGGTGTGGTAAGGAAGGTGGGTCAGGCCTGGTGAGGCACAGATCAGTGAGGGGAAAGGAAGTGCACTGTGGGCCGTGACCAAGGATGCGGGGCAAGAAGCCCGCAGCAAGGACTGAGAGAGGCGGGGACCTGGAGGATGAGTAGGAGTTTCCCTGGGGAACAAAGGCAGTGGGGTGGGAAAGGGGGAAGAGAACTCCACAAGAGGGAGTAGTCTGTGTGAAGGCCCATTCATTCATTCCACAAATACATATAGAGGGTTTCTATGAGGTGGGGATGGTTGGCATACATCAGTGAACAAAAGGATGTTCCCTGCTCTTAGGGAGCCTACATTCTAGCTGGGGTGGTGGGGTGGTGGACAGAAAGAAAACATGACAAGAAGTACGTTTCAGAGTATGTGATGAGGCTGTGGAAAAAAGAAGAAGCAGGGCACTGTAAGATGGAGCAGTAGTCCTGCAGGTGGAGTGGGGCAGGGGGCTGGGGGGAGTGTGTTGAAATGGAAAGTATGGTGGTCAGGGTAGGCCCAGGTTAGTCAAGGGCTCTGGGTCTGTGGAAAATTCCACATGGATGGGTGGTAGGGGGTAAGGATAAGGGAAGAGGTGCCTGTGTGGTTACCCTGATGGATGGTTCCGTGGGAAGAGTTTTAGAGTTTTAGACAAGAAGAATCGACTAGGTTGGTTGAGAAGTGATGGGAAAAGGAAGGAGATGAAAACAAATATTCATGGGCATCTGTTAAGGGCCAGGCACTGTGCTAGGATGGCTCCTTTAATCAGTCTCTTACTACCCTTCCTGACAAGCCTAGGAGTTAGGAAGGAACTGTCCTTATTTGTCCCTAGTTTACATGAAAATAATGGCAGTATCAAAAGGAGTTAGTACTCAGTGTGGTCCTGAACACTGCCTGCATTTTCTGAATGCATCCTCCCACCCCCTCATGAGGTCAGGGTCATCATCTCCATTTCCTGATGAGAAGTGTGAGGTTCAGAAGAGTCACACAGTGGCCGAGATCACAAACTTGAGAGCTAACCTGCTGGGTGGCCCCCGTCTTACTAGCCACGGGACATCAGGCAGTTCCTGAACCTTTCTGGACTCAGCTTCCCCATCTGGAAGTAGGGATAATAAAAGCACCTGCCTTATAGGGGTGTGGTGAGGATTAGATGAGATTATGTATGGAAAACACACAGAACAGAGCCCAACACACAGTAGGTGCTATTGAGGGTTCCCTGTTACTGTTATTTATGTTCAAGGTCCTTCAGGTAGAAAGGGGAAGAGCAGGGTTTTGGAAAGCCCGTGGTGGGGCTGACCCTGCCTCCTCCCAGCTGACCTTGGCCCTGAGTGGGACCCACCGTGCTGACCCAGGCTGAGGAAGGAGGAGCTGTACATCCCCCACCAGGCCCAGTCCTCTGCAGCTGGCATGTGACATATTGTGGCGTGATGTGTTTTCCCCTCATGGTGCAAGATGTGACTCAGAGGGGCATGCTGGGGAAATGAGTTTCTTGGATTTGCCCACCACATCGCCCCTGCGTTCTTTAGAATTTCTCTGAATCAGACTTTATATCTGGCGCTGCCGGCTCACCGCCTTCTTTATGCAGAAAACAGCCCCATGTTTCCAACTTGCTCAACAGCCGTCAAGATTCATGTTGGGTCCGGGGAGGGTAGTAAAAGGCGGGGAGGGCCAAAAGGGAAAAGAAAGAAAGAAGAAGGAAGGAAGAAAGAAAGAAGGAAAGAAAGAGCCAGCAACAATCAAAACAAGCCTTTTCTCCCTGTGTAATCTGGGCAGCTTCCAGGAGGATAATGTCTTTCCACCGTGCATCGCCCCCTCCCTCCCAGGCTGTTTTCACAGGAAGCAAATCCTGGAGCATTTTCAATGTGCCCCTCGAGGCAGAACAATGAGGCCCTTGAAGCTTCGGCCCCGCGCTTCCTCCAGTTATCCGGAGCCCCGGCCGAGCCCCTCCGGGAGCGGGGCGGGGAGGCGGCGGGCGAGGAGGGGCGCGGGGAAAGGCTCTGGGAAATGGGGGAGGGGGGAGCCTGCGGGGTGCTGCGGAGCCGCACGAGGGAAGCCCATTAGCCAAATAATAGGTTTGGATCCAACTGTTTTGCCAAGGTACCCGGCATTTATCCGGCTCCCCGATTGGGGGCGGGGAGCTGAGAGGAGGCGGCGCGGATCCAATTACGGCTGCTCCTGCCCGGTCGCCTGGAGGTGGGGGCGGGCCGCGCCGGCATGGGATGGGATGGGATGGACCGGGCGGAGCAGGCGGAGCGGGGCTCCTGCGCGCACAGCCCGGGCGGCGGGTCGGGGGGCGCCTTTCCCCCGGCCCCGGCCCGCGCCGCCTCCCTCGCCCGCCGGCTCAGCTGCCTCATTGTTTATTGTGGAGTCTGGTTCGCCCCCCTTCCCGTCCCCCTCCCTCGCTCCCGCCTCCCTCCCTCCCGCTCCTCTCTCCCCTCCTCCCGAAAAGAAAGAAGAGCCAGTCTGTGGAGTCGAATGAGTCATGAATAAACAAACAGCGTGGGGGAGCTGTCACTCCGGGCTGACTTCCTGGCCGCGCTCGGCTCCGCGACCTCCTGGCGGGCGCAGAAGCCGGGCTGGCTGGGGTGGTCAGGGGCGGGCGGTTCCCCCAGCGCCCGGGACCCCAGTTGCCAGGCTGGCCTTGAGCACAGACCTCTCAAACATCGTGTCCGTTAGAGGAGGCGAGTGTGACCCGATGTCCCCAAGCCTATCTGTACACGTGTGCTGAGGGCTGTGAGTGATCTTCTTGGGTTTGACAAAAGCCGTACGCCGCAGACAGGCGTGTGAGCAACTGCTGTGGGGTTGATTTCCCTGTGTGGGCTCACCCTCTGGGAATGCCTGTGTGTGTGTGCTGGTGTGATTTCTCCTTTATGTGCATGTCTGGTGTGTGTTGCTGACGCCTGGACACTGTGAGGGTGTGTATGTGGGATGTGTACGCGTGCGGTGTATGTCTGGAGTGCGGGATACACGAGAGTGTGTGTCCATGTCAGGGCTGGTGGCCTGTGTGTGTGTTTGTTGTGTGATGGTTTTTCTGACACTGAATCTGCCTCTGCCACTTTAAGGTTTGAGACTCTTGCTTTGTGCTTAGTTTCTCTACTTGGGCCTTTTTCCTTTCCCTTGTGTGATCCTGTGGGTCATTCGGGGCCACCTCTTCCCATTAGTGAGGCCCCAGGGCCCCAGCAGACCTCCAAGGCCTGGCCTGGCTGGCCTCAGAGTCCAGCCAGCTGTGGCCACACGCAGGCTCCTGGCGCTGACTCATGCCTGGCGAGAGGAGAGCAGAGCGGAGTCTGACCAGGGCCCGGGCTGGGTGAGCCCCCAGTGTGGGGAGGGCACTCTGGGCCCGGCCTGTGGCAGTTCTCATGAGCTTTGGAGCTCGGGGACAGAGGCCTGAGCTAGCCCAGACGTTCTGGGGGCTTCTGGTGCAGAGAAGTGCCCACTCCATGGGGTCAGAGTCAGGGGCAGGAGTGGGGCATTTCTTCTGGCTTCCCTGGCAATCGCACAGTTTCACAGAGGTCCATCCCAGGGCCAGTGCTGACCGCTAGGCCTTCAGGAAGAAGGTTGGTGAGACCAAGCGTGGGTGTGACTCAAGCTGCAGCCCAAGCCCTTGCTACTTGGCTGAGTCCAGAACCCTGCCAGCCCTGGCCCAGTTCCCTCTCCAAGGGCCAGCCCGGGCTCCTAAAGTTCTCCAGCTCCGGGTTGGAGATTTGCACTCAGGGCCAGATCCCCCTGAGACTGAAGCAGTGTGCAGGTTTGCTGCCCTTCCCTCACCATCACCCTGCCCTGCAGCTCTACTGGTAGCACTGGCTTGCTGGATTTGGTTTCTTAGTGCTGGAATCACGGCGGTGCTTGTGGCCCTTACCGGCCACACCGGGAGGCAGGCTCTGGGGGCAGCAGGCCAACCCTGGTCATTTCCCAGCCTGGCTCATTTGCTTTGTAGCTGGGTGACCTAGGGCAAGTCACTTAATCTCCCACAACCTCTCTTTGTTCTTCTTCTTCTTCTTTTTAAAAATATTTTCTTGGCTGTGCCGCGCACATGCGGGGATCTTTCTGTTCCCCGACCAGGGATCGAACCTGCGCGCCTTGCATTGGAAGCGTGGAGTCTTAACCACTAGACCGCCAGGGAAGTCCCTCTTTCCTCTTCTTTAAAATGTACAAACTGACCCCTGCCTCATGGGGGAGTTGCAAATATGAAGGAGAAAATGCCCATGAGCCTTTAGCATGGAATAGAGGCTCTGAAGAGCTCACTGTCTGTCCCCGTCTCCAGCCTGCCTTGGACCTAGATCATCAGGGCCCATAATTTTACCTGCCCAATCTTGCTTATCCTCTGACCTAGAGAAGTGCTGGCCGCCAAGGACCTTGTCTAGAATTTGAGGACTCAGAAGCAGTCCCACACAGTAGCTGGGGTCTCCCAGGGTAGTGTGGGATCTGGGCCTGGACTTCAGAGCCAGGCCCATCTAGGCAGGACAGCTTGGACCCACAGCGTCCTTTTGGGGCTTTCTCTGTGGGGAGAAGTCTCCACCCTTCAGAGCATACTCTGGCTGTGCCTGGGTTGACCTCGACTTGTGGACAAGTTGTTTGGTCTACGTGGGGTAAAAAAAACAGCCAATACTTAGGAATGAAGACATTTCCTATGAAAATGTGGATTTTCAACTTCCTCGGATAATTGGGAGATTTGGCCACCCTGGGCTCACATTCCTATGTGGCAACTGTGGGCTGAAGCTGAGAAGTGGGGGGCCCCTTTGGGCGGGACATGTGCTCTCTGTTTACCACAGTCTCCACCACTCCCTATTGTCCTGGTTCTCAAACTTGAGTGTGCAGGAGAATCACTTGCGTGTTAGAACTCAGATTGCTGGGCTCCACCCCAGTTTCTGTTTCAGTGGGTCTGGGGTGGGCCTGAGACTTTGCATTTGTAACACGTTCCCAGATGATGCTGACGCTGCTGGTCCAGGGACCCACTCTGAGTACTCCTGGCCCATCTGATATTGAATCTGACTGTTGGTTACCATATATCGGCTCACTTGGCCTACTGTCTTCCTGTGAGGTAGGGCAATATTTCTCTCTACTCAAACTCTAGCAAAAGTAGGAAAATAAAAAAGGACAGAAAGCATATTTTTTCTAGTAAAATGGAATATGTATTTCTCTGGGGACAAGAAGGATATTCCCATGTGTTTGTGTGCAATTTGCACAGATGTCAAATAGACGCTACTTAAAATAGTGACGCCTGCTCTGAACGTGACATGGGGGAGGGGCCAGGTGGGCACTCTGTGTGCTGGATTCTTACACCTGTCCACCTCATTCATTTATGTTATTTGCTCGGCCCCGTGAATGTTTGAGTGTGTGACCATGCCCATCGTGGTTTATTCATTGAACAATCCTAGTCTGAACCAGTTCTATTGCTGTGCTGGGTTCGCATATGGAGACAGGGCAAATAAGATACGTAGTCTCTACTCTTGTTGGACTCAGACCATTGGGACTGACAGACAAAACAGATTGAACAGATATATAAAAGGAAGAATTACGAATTGTGATAATAATCAGGGTGCTGAGATGGAGATAATGGGGTATGTGGGACCTTCTTTAGTCTGGGTGGTCAGGGAAGCCTCCCGGAGGTCCCTATCCTATGTGGGGGAAAAGGAGGTTGGGAAGCAAATGGGATCCTAGACCAAGTCAGCCTGAATCTCTGCCCTAAAAGATGGAGCGCAGATGGCAAGTCAGGAGACCAGGGCTCTAATCCTCGCCCCAGGGTCTCCCCCTCCACCCCGCGCCCCTCCACCCCTGTCATTTTAACCCCCTTCAAAGTCCAGCCCCCGTTTCACCAGACCCAGGGAGCATTCCTGACCTTCGTGCCAAAGTTTTGCTCTCTCTCTCTCTCTCTCTTTCCATCCTCTGACCCTCAGCTCTGGCAGCTGCTTGACTCTTCAGGGGCCCACAGAGGCTCACAGCACCTCTGGTAGTTACGTAGTGACTTCAGGAAGCTGCCCCGGTGTGTTCAGGAGGCTGCACCACCCTATGGCAAATTACTTTGTCTCTCTGACCTCAGAAACTTCAAGACCACTTTGAGTACTTCAGGAGCCCCAATCCAGTGCTTTCAGTTCCCCCTTACTTTCCAGTCATTCTTCAACAACTTGGGTCAAAGGGCAGAACTTTTCCTCCCTCTTGGCTTTCTTCACAGAGTCCAGCCCAAGGATGAACATAGAGCAGGGGTTCCACACCTGCCAGGACGTGGGACTGGGTACTGGCACTTCCCATATTTACTTCTCCTAAAATGGCTAAAGAATCTTGCCAGGTATGGAAAACCAGTGGCATATTCGTCCCATAGTGTGCTCACAGCAGACATCACTAATCAATCAAGACACTCTTTCCCATTGAGCCCACGCATAGCATCAGAATCCTTCTCAATACAGTCCTCCAGGAAGCTGATGCTGTTGAATTAGAGGTGCCTTGTAGGATGATTTTTGTTGGTCACTCCTGTTTTAGGAACAGGTCTCATATCATGTGGGTCTCATTGGCCTCTTGAATAAGTAGAAACCTGGGACACGGACTTAAGATGGGATTTTAGGCCCCGGAGCTGGGCACGAGGTGGGGGCTGGACTGGTCTGTTAGCTACTGAAAAGACCTATGGGAAGCTGACGGGCAGTGGCAGGGGTGCAGTCGGATGCAAATCAGCTTAGAGTCCCACCTGAGTGTCCATCCAAAGAAGGGAGCACAGGCTTTGAGGCATTGGGGTGGAAGTGAGGACTCAGAGCTGGGTTCCAGGAATGACGAGGGGACAGTGGGTCCTGCCTGGGATCCCAGAAGGCCAGCAAAAGGCTCCTTTGGCTCTCCTGAGAGCGAGGACAGGAGAGAGCAGTCGGGGCTGAACAGAGACCTTTCCTCCTGCCCACCCAGGTTGAAGTGTCATCCTCTCAAAAGGGCTAGAATCCCCTCCCCTCCAAGTGCAAGCAGAGGCAGCCCAGGGCACTTTGGAGGGTCCCTTTGTAAGCAAAAGAAGCTTTTATGGAAATTAAATGTGGATATCTCTGTTCCGGGACCATCAATATATCTGACAGAGCTGCGGTCATTAGGAGACTGCACGGGGAGGCTGATGTCTGTCAAAGCTCCCATCGGGGTTCTGAGGAATCATCTGGATGTCCTGTAGCCTTGGTCTGACCAGAGGCCTGGGCTGTGGGCTGTCTGGCTCCCAGGGCTCTGGCCCTCCAGCACTGGAAGTCAGCAAAGGATATGGCAAGGGTCCTCCATCTCACCTTGCTTGACCTCCCTCTTCTCCTGGCCCTGTTCCTGGGCTCTGGGATGCCGCAGGCTGTGGGCGCAACGCTGCAGACTCTAAACTCCGTCATCTGCTAGTTCAGCCATCCTATGGCTGGTGCCCAGCCCTTGATGAAGGGAGGACTGACCAAGGGCACCTCTCCTTTTGTAAGCTTGCCGGGCTTTCATGCTTGCTTAACCCCTGCTGTCTTTGCTACACCATCACTTCACGAGGGCAGGGACCAAGGCTGGGAGGTCCACACCAGGTCTGGAGCCCAGCGCCATTCCCTGTACATAGTGAAGTTACACGGGCTGAAGGAAAGGCCACACCTTACTGTGCCCTCAGCCTCCGCTGAGTTCTGGGTCTGGGACATGAGGGGCTTTGGGCGGTTCTGGAGCTGAGGCCCTGATGGTCTCTGAGAGCACTGGACGTCCCAACCCCTGGGCATCTCTGGCCATTCCCCTGATGCTGCAGGCGCTCCCACTGCTGGGCCTTTGCTTCCATTTGCCAGGCCTGGAGTTCCCTTCTCTGCTCCATTTTGCCTGTTCAAAATCCTCTCAGTTCTTAAGGCTCAACTCCAGGGCCACCTCCTCCAGGAAGCCTTGCCTGGAGAAGGCCTCTGCTCTCCGCACACCCTGGGCTTTCCCCACTGCTGTCCTTGTAGGAACTCTGGGCCTCATCCTGGTGTCCATGAGAAGCTGAGGCCTCCATGGTTTAAGCAGGCTAGAAGGGCAGTGACGGACCCACCCACAGCTCAGGAATGAGGCCTCGCTGGACCTTGTGAGCAGCTCCAAAGCCATCTGGAGAGGCCACCTGGCCCTGTCACAGGGGCCCTCACATTGCTCTGGTAAGAGAGCACATATGGGTCTTTCTCCTGCAAGGAAAGCCCTTACTCATCTCCACGTGTGTGGGCTGCAGGCATGAATAGACATGGCCTCTCCCTCCACACCTTTGCTTCTTAGCCTCAGGGCTCAGGTGCAGGGCTTTGGGGATTGGAAAGTCACGGCATGTGGTGTAGGGTCTGGGTCATGCACCCCAGCTGGATGTGTGGGCTCTGTGGTGACTCAGCCTTTCAGCGTTTCAGTTTCCTCAATTATAAAATGGGACACCCATCCCCATCTCATAAGGCTATTGTGGAAATTACAGGCCCCACTTTGCCTGCTCCTGCCTGTCTCAGGTTCTCTCTGTCTGAAGTGTTTCTCCCTTCTTTTTTGCCTGGCCAGCTCCTATTCATCCTTCAGAAAGTCTGGGCTCAATGTCACCTCCTCCAGGAAGCCCTCCCTGGTCACTGGTTCTTGCGTGAGTCTCTATTCGGGGTTGGCCTCCCCCATTAGACAGTTAGTTCTGTGACGGCAAGGGCCGTGCCTCCCTGGTACACAGAGAGGGCCTGGCACTTCAAAGGCAGTGAATATTTGCTAAGTAAATAACAAATTTAAAGTGTCCGTGCAAGAGGATTTTTAGGGCAGTGAAACTTTTCTCTGCATACAATACTGGTAGATACATATCATTATATATTTATCCAAACTCATAGAATGTACAACACCCAGATTGCACCCTAATGGAAACTATGGACTCTGGGTGATAATGGTGTGTCAGTGTAGGTTTATGGATTGTCATAAATGTACCACTCTGGTGTGGGATGATGATGGGGAGCAGGGGGAGGTTGTATCTATGTGGGGCAAGGGGTAGAAAGAAATATGGGAACTCTGTACTTTCTGTTCAATTTTGTTGTAAGCTTAAAACTGCTCTGACAAAGTCTATTTAAAAGAAATAAGACACTAAGAATTAAAAAAAAAAAAAAAGTGTTCCTGCATAGTAGGGACTCAGTCAATTGCAGATCTTCTTATCAAGTGCAGTCCCCAGAGGCCATGTAATTGCTCCTCATTTCAGGCTGCCGGTGGGAAGTTCCACTGGCAGAAGGCTCCCCATTCAGCCTGCACCAGTTTGCCTTTTCTGGGGAAGTATCCGCCTACTGGGGGATTTACCATCCTCTTGGCCCCTGATGCGGCGAGGTCAGAGAGGGACAGGTGAGGTGTACCTGTGACCTGAGCCCCCAGTGTTGGTCTGCTTGAAAGAAAGCCCTGTGTGCCAGGGCCTCCCAGGATACATCCCTGGCACAGACAGCGTCTGCACACAAGGTTGGTTTCCTCAGCCTGATAATGGGGCCTTGGCTGCCCCTAAGCCCACAGCTAAGAGAGAGTGCCATGCCCACTGTGGTGGCTGTGTTCAGCCTGGGATTCTGGTGTTATTGTCCACACACCCCCAAACTGTGTCTGGCTCTTGAATCCACTTCTGACCACAAGCTTGGCATTCATGTCTCCTTATCAAGCCACCTGGGTCCTGGCTCTTCTGTTTCATTCCTCTGGGCCTCAGTTTCTTCATCTGTCAAATGGGAATTAGAACCTTGTATTTTGAGGAGCCAATGGAATAACTAGCTCTCACAGCACTTTACAGTTTGTAATAGCCTATCGTGTGTTTTCCTGACCATGCAGAGACCCTTTTCTGGAATCTCTAGGGTCTTAATGGGCACTGGGGAGATGACATACCCACACGTGAAAGTTCAGGATGCCATGGTGTGGGTGCAACTCTGGGGGCACGATTCATGTGGTTACAACGTATGTGCCCCTGGCAATAGAGCGAGGTGGCTGTACTGAGTCCTGGGACAGACAGGCCACTGACAGTGAGTTCTGTCTGATGCCTGGAGAAGAAGGTGTCTGAAGGAGCTGGGCTGCCCTGCAGAGCCACAGCTTACGGCTTACCTGAACTTCTCACATCAGTCACAAGTAGCCAAAGGGGCCCTGAGCACCGAGGATAACGGCTTCGGAAATCCTTTGCCCTGGGCCCTGCTCTGCCTGGGCCATGGCCTGGGTGGCCTGAAGGATGGACACATTCATGGCGGGGACACACCCGCCTGTCCAGTCACATGTTTCACATGTGTGCACATGCATGCACACACACAGGTGCAAGCACACACGCACACACAGAGGCACACGACACAGGCACACAGTGCTCTAGACTGATCCCCTCGCTTGCATGGACCCAAGCGAATGCCTCGTGTCTTTTTCTACACACACATGGAAAGATGGTTCCCCAGAAACTTCCAGGGAGATTGTTCTGTCCATTTCCCTCTTGCCTCCCCTCAGAACCATTTTATAAACTGGGAAACTGAGGCCAGAGAGGGTAAGAGGCTTGCCCAGAGTCCCACAGCAGGGCAGTGGCAGAGCCAGTAGCAGCAGGTCTGGCTCCAGGATGCCTGTCCTTACCTGCGAGTGAGATGCCCTTACCTGCGACTGAAGTGACTGCCAGCTCTCCTCAGCTCAGCATTCTCTTTGACAGACAGGAAAAGGGACTGGGCCATGACCTCCTTCGAAGGGCTCTCACATCCCAGACCATGCAGAGTAGAGACTCAGAGGCTCTGAGTTGGAGCTCTGGGCTGGAGCTCTGGCAGCTCTGGGCTGCCCCACACTGCTGGGAAATTCCAGGTCTACAGCTGCTGCTAGAAGAGCAAAGCTCATTCAGATCTGTAACTTAAAAATTAAAAAGGGACTTGATAAACAGGGTGCCGTGCAGAGGCCAGGGTAGGGGGCAGCCTCTCCAAGTGACCACCCACTTGGGAGCACCTTGTCCCACTGTGTGGTGGTGGCCAGCAGCCCTGGCCAGGAAGACCCCACATGCCCCCCCCCCCCCGCCATCCTGTCCCCCTGACACTGGCTCCATCCTGTCCTCTCACCTCCCCAGCCCCTTCGGCCCTCCTGCTAGCAGGCTTCGGTAACAAGATGCCCTTTGTGTGTGCTGGACGGGGGAGGGGCTCCTACAGGGCTTTTTGGGGCTGAGTCACAGCTCCCTGCCAGGCTCTGGGGACAGAGAGTCGCAGGTGACTGGCCAGGCGGCACGGAGCCCAAGACCTTGGAGATGACCTCAGGCGACCCCTTCCTTGCACTGATGGGGAAACCGAGGCTCAGAGAGGGGCGGGCCGTCCTCATACTTTCCTAGGGGCAAGCATCAAGATGAGCGCCCCCAACCCGGTGGCCTTATGGGCGCCCAGAATTGTCGTGTGGTCATCATAGTGTCCTACTTCTCCTCAGAATGGCCTGGTGTGTCTGTGTCCACGTGGGTGTGCACACACAAGCTCATGTCTGTGAGTTCATGCTTGTGAGCATTGGAGGGTGTAATATTGTGTGTCAGTGTGTTTGCTTTTCTAGGGTCCCCGTGCCTTATCCCAGAGACACCCATGGCCTGGCCTCCATAGCACTGCCCTTTCTGATCCACCTCGTAGGGCTCACCTGGACTTGTCCTGGCCCCGCTGCGGGAGGCCCCTGCCAGCCTGGAGAACTTCAGCCCCCGTGTGGGGATGGGGCTGAGCGCCTGTGATGGGCATCTCATTATCTGGCAAGTCACGCCCCTGAACCTAAGGTAGGGGGTCCCTCCGCCCTTCTGCACTGTGCTTTGTAGGAATCACCAGCTGGGGGCCCAGCCAGAACTGTGGGGTGCCTAAGAACATGGGCTCTAGGGCCAGGCTGCCTGGGTTTGAGTCCTGACTTTGCCATTTCTTAGCTGTGTGACTAGGGCAAGTTACATCTCCTCTCTGAGCCTCCATTTTCTCACCTGTAAAATGGGATCATAACAGCCTTGCCTCATAGAGCTCTTACCAGGGTTGAATTTGTACTTGAAAAGCTTTTAGGGTGCAGTGCATAGTACACCCTCAAGAGATATTAGCAATGACTATTACTGTTGGAATTATTCATTGTGACCCTCAGAGATCCCATGGGAGACGCAAAGGCCTGATGTCGACTCTTCAGCTTCTGGGCAGCATGTGAGCCCCAGTTCTTTGATCATAGACAAGCAGGCAGCGAGGGGCGGTGGCTGAACCTGGGAGGAGTTGCCCTTTCTGGAATGTGCCCCCACTGAGTCATACCACCTTCAACAGTAGGGCCCAGGCAAGATCTGTACAGTGCAGGGGCCAACCCCTGCCTCTGTGCTTACCGTCTTCCTGGCCTCTGAGCAGCGCCAGGCCCCGGGAGGCAGGGCAGGGCAGGGCAGCCATGTGGCTGGAGCTGGCACTGCTCCCTCGATGATGGGCCTCTGATGGCCTTGGCAGGCGGAGGGCTTCCTGTAGCTGCTGCTGCTGCGACATCCTGCCTAGTGCCCAGGGCTCAAGGGCTGGGCCAGGGGCCCGTCGGCCATCTGTCTGCTTGGAGCTGGCTGCTTCCGAAAGGCAGCGGGTCACCTGTGAGAGCTGTTCTCATGGCCCCAAACTGCCCTGGGAAGGCCTGGTCCCCATGCTTCCTGCCCTAATTCTCCCCGCACGTACCACACAGGGCCGAAGAGTCAGGAAACCCAGCGTGCAGTACCAGTAACTGTAAGGACTGGCCTGTGACCTCAGGGAAGTCCCCGCCCTCCCTGGCTTAAGGTCCTCCATCTGTACAGTGGGCAGGCTGGCCTCCAATGCCCCAGACCTCTGTCCAGTCAGAACTGCCTCTAGGCCCAGGTCTGACTGGGGAACATGCTCTGGCTGGAGAGGCTGTTTCCCAGCTGTAAACGTTTTTTCCAGCTCAGTTCCTGAGGCCTGGCTTCCTGGCCAACTGTGGAATTACACAAAGTCCCAAATGATCAGGTGCAGATCGGGCCCAAGCTGGGGTACTTGCTCAGCCCCAGCCCAGCCCCGGTGCCTTGCATGGTTGGTGCAGGGTGATGAGACCCTGAGCGACATCTCTCCAGAGAGTCGGAGGTTGGCTAGGGCTGAAGAGGCAGCTTCTCACTCACTCACTCATTCGTTCATTTATTCATTCACCATCCATCCATCCACTCATCCATCCGTCCACCTGTCTATCCATCCACTCGTCCATCCACTCATCCATCCATCCATCCATTCATTCATTCATCACCTTGCTCTTTAATCCATTCATTCATTCAACAGTTTACTGAGCATCAGTGTCCTGCTCAGAACTGTGTCAGGCTCTGAGGACATGACGGTGAGCATAATAGTCAGAGTAGGAGACACACCTGTGTCTTGTCAATTGCCACACAGTGTGACAAACATGAAAATGGGATGACCTAGCAGGGATCTCACTCCAGTCCAGGGAGCCAGGAAGAGCTTCTGAGATGCCACAACTGAAGGAGAAGTTGGCGTGAACCAAGGGTGTTTAACCTCTGTAATAACCTTATGAGACAGGCAGTTACTATCCCCACTTCACTGGTGAAAAAAGTGATGCTCAACAAATAAATACACAGGCAGCTTTCCCACCATTGCGCCCCAAGTAAATGGGAGAGCCAGGACGGGAGCCCTCATCTGTCTGACTCTACACGCCACTGGGTCCCTAAGTTCTTCAGGTTCTGTGGCGCTCCTGCCAGCCACGTGCTGCTGACCTTCTGTGGTGAGCAGGTCCTGACCAGGAGAGGAGTGGACAGCAGAGGGCAGCTGTCCTGGCTGTCCATTCCTGTGACTCGCTGTGCACGGTCAGTGGGTGGCCTATGCTTCTGACTCTTGGAAGAGCTCAGGATACAGCCAGGCAGCCCCTGTACCTCTGTCTGGGAGCAGCAGTCATACCTTGGTTACCTGAGGTGGGGGAGCTGCTGACCTGAGGTGACACAGCCAGCTGGGAGCTGGGAGTTCCAGTCCTGGTTTGCTGTGGACAGCCCTCCCCGCTGGCTCAGCCATGGGACACTGCTGGCCTAGCCCCCTTGGTTTCTTTCTCTGGGATAAATTCACCAGAAGTCATTGGGCAAAGGCACGGCTGCCCCTGCCCTGCAGGCGGTCCTGGTCAAACCTGGATCCTCTGAGCAGGCCCAGAACTAGGGGACTTCCTCTTCCAGACCTCTCCTTAAGAGCTGTTGAATGAATGAATGAATTAATGAGCGAGGGGATGAATGAAGGGGTGGCTGGCTGGATAGAAGGATGAACGGATGAGAGAATGAACTCCTTGAGGGAGGTGGCATTAAGCCCCACATCTCCTGGACTCAGAGAGGGCATTTCCTAACCCCAGGTGGCTGGGCAGGCCCTCACTGGGTACCCCATCCAAAAGTATCGTGGCTTACATCCGCCTCTTGATTTCTCCCCAGGCCGGCCTCCGGGGTGCCCCACGTTGCCCTGAGTCACTCTTGGTTCCTTTCCTTGCTGACAACCAATTCTATTGACTCTACCTAGATGCCAAATTTCTCCATGCCTCACCACCTCCACTGTCACCATTCTCGTCCACACCCTCATCTTCTGTCTGCCAGATGACTAAACTGGCCTCCGAATTGGGCTTCGATTGTCTGCTTCTGCACCCCTATGCTTCCTTCTCCACACAGCTGTCAGGAGAGCATGGCACTCCCCTGTGGGGCCTGGACCCTGGCATGAGAGGAGACGGCCTATGTGACCTGGTCCTGCCCACCTTCCCCCCCCATCCTCCTGGCCCACTGTGCCTCGGCACTGCTCTCTTCTCTCTCATCCCTGACTTCCTGGCTGGTCTCACCTCCTGGCCTTTGCGTGGTGTCCCTGCTGCCTGGAATTCCCTTCCCCTGGGTGTCTTTGTGGTCTGCCCTTTTCACCTAGGTCAAGCAAGCTGCTCAAAGAGGCCCTCCCTGACCGCGAGGCCTGGCGTTGCTCCACCCCATTCGCTCTATCCCGTTACCCTACTTTGCTTTCTCTGGAGCTCTTACTTGTTTTGTTGTCCTCCCACTACCCCAACTAGAATGTAAGCTTCAAGACAAAGGGCACTTCCTATCTCGTCCATCCTGTGTCCAGAGCCTGGGCTGAAGCCGAGAGGGTGTTCAAGGAACATCTGTCTAATGAGTGAATTTCAGGGTGCTATAGACACCCAGTGGGAAGGGATCTTGGTCATTCCTCTGCATCCCTCCTCAGCCCCAGGGCTACTGGGAGCTCATTGGCCCTAAGGCCTCTTCATCTCTGGGCAGCTGGGACCACCAGCCATTGTGCTTATCCAGACCTGAAATCTGTTTTCAGTGATTGC
This sequence comes from Monodon monoceros, assembly GCF_005190385.1. Classification (NCBI taxonomy): domain Eukaryota; kingdom Metazoa; phylum Chordata; class Mammalia; order Artiodactyla; family Monodontidae; genus Monodon; species Monodon monoceros. The sequence goes on along the minus strand of NW_021703781.1, from coordinate 28,489,342 downwards.
ACTAGGCCCAGCTCAGTCACTGAGCCTGACCCCTCCTCTGCAGGAACTTCTATCCACTACTTGAAGAGCACGGCATGATAAAGACAGAATGGGGGACACAGCGTCACAGGTCATGGGTTTGAGTTCCCTCTATTCCACTTCTTCATAGTCAGTTGGCAGTCGCGAAGATCTCTGACCCTTGGCTTCCCCTCCAGAAACCGTGCCCCTCAAGGCTGCACTTGGATCAGAGGAAATGCTTCCAGCGTGACCAGCCTGGGGCCTGGCACGGGGCTGGTGCTTAGTAAGCATTGCTTGAGTTTGGAAAAGTCTCCATGATTCTTCACTGCTCCAGAGCATCTAGGCCCTCCTGCGCCCTCTGCCCTGGGGGACATCCTCCATATAAGAAAAAAGCAGAGACCAACAGGCCAGCCCTGCTCAGGTGGGCCCTGGCTGCTGGAGGGAGGTGGGGCATGCGTGGTGTGCCAACCTCTCCCGCGGTGACTTATACTGTTTTGCCTTTTGGAAACCATTGCAGTACAAGGTTGCCCAAGGTCAGTGCCTCTCTTCTGCGATCGCTTTATGAAACAGGAGAAGAGAAAGTGGGCAACGTTTCCAATTTTTTAAGGAGCTGGCTCAGAGCCAGTCACTAGGCATCAGAGGAAGGCAACTGCCTACACTCGGCCACATCCGGAAAGTATCTGGAAGCGGAGGAAGGAAACAGATGTTTCTTAAGGAACTGCTGTGTACCAGGGCCCATGCTAGGAGTGCTATAATAGGGAACAATTAATGCGTGCTTGGGGTGGGCCAGACATTCTTGTAAGCATTTCATGTGGATTAACTCAGTTAATGGATTTAATCCTCACTCCATCTCTAGGAATAGGCATTATTGTTCCCATTTTAAAGACGGGTTAGTGAGGCAAAGGAAAGTAAAGTAACGTTTTCTGGGTCTTGCAGCCAGCATGGATGTTCTTGAATCCCAGTCTCACAATTACCTGGAGGTGAGGATGCTTCTCACTGCTGTTTTATAACTGAGAGTTCCGAGGCTTGGAGAGTTAGGCAGTTTGTCTGAAATCACACAGCAAGAGGATGTGGCTGAGCTGGGGTCTGAACTCCAGTCTGGTGGCTGCAAGCATTGCATTCTTCTGTGCCGTGCCACTTGGCTGTTCTCCCCCTTCCTCTGTCCCCTGAAATGGACGGGCCAGGGAGAGGGTGGGCTGCCCATGCGGTTGCTGGTAGTCTTCAAGGACCAGGAGAGGGGGTGGGAGCTAGGCCAGCCCCAGATCTGCTGTGGGCCCCTCTGGTTTCCCTGCCAATGGTACCTTGGGCTTTATGTGAACATCCGTGTTTCCAACACAGACCTAGAGGAAGACGCTGAAATCCCCAGTAAACCTTCCGTTCCCTCTTAAGCTACCTTCTTTGTTATCAGAGGGGTGTCAGGAAAGACTCAGATAAAGAGCCCATGTCTGAGCCCCACCATCCCGGAACAGGCCCCCACACACCACAGGATGAAGCCAGATGGGAGAAGTTGCTGGGCTGGAGCCAGGGCCTACTTGGGGCCAAGGCATGAGTTGGCCCAGTGTGCCAGCCTGCATCCAGCCTGCAAAGCCCTCCCTGCCTTCTTCAGGGACAGTCGTGCTCTGCTCTCCCTGCCACCCTCAGAACCTACTCCCAGGAAAGGATGGGATTTCCCCCAGAATCTGGGAGCCCATGGAAGTCAAGGTCCTTGTCTTCGAAACCATCCCCAAGGGCCCACTGTAGCTGTGCCGATGTAGGCAGAGGCCAACTTTGAGGGTTTGGAGAATGGGCTCTTGTCCCAGCCTTAACAATGACTGTCTCAGAAGACAGGTCAATATCCTAGGCCTTACTTTTCTCTTCTGTACAATTGGTATAATAATGTGGTTCCTCAGCCAACAGATGACCATCAGATGGCGCAATGGATAAGAAAGCACTTTGAATATGGTCAAGTCTTGGCCAGCTGCCTACGATCACTATCCTGTCCTGTAGGCCGGTGGTTTCCAAAGTGTGAGTCACGCTGGAACCAACTAGGATCCTAAACACACCGAGGCCTGGCTCCTCCCCCAGGCATTCTGATTTCATCGGCGTGGGGTGCGACTGAGTCCTGGGAGATGGTAGAGCTTTCAGAGGATTCTAACGTGCGGCCACGTGAGGGAACGGCTGCGTGGCCCTTCCGTTCTGTGGTTTCACTGGATTGTCCGGTGACAAGGGAGCTTGGAGTCCACCTCAGGCCCAGAGTTTTCTCTGTTCTTTCTCTATTCCTGTCCTAATGTGGCCTGCTGAAGGTTTTGAATCCTAAACACCTGCGTTTTATGGAATGTGCCTCTGGAGGATGTCTGGGGAGCAGCGGTGCCCCGTGATTTTTGCTGACCTCCTTCTTTGGGGGGATTCTGCATTAGGGAAGGAGGAGGAGGGGTAGCCTCAGGCAGGCAGGTCTGCCCCCTACACTCCCTGGGGGCTCTCATCTTAAAGGTCCGGTGCAGGAAAGGGGAAGGCAACAGAGCATCTCTGAGCACCTACCGCCTGCTCGGCGCTTTCCTGTGGATTAGCTTAATTAACGGGGAACGGCTTTGCCATCCAAACTCGCAGAAGAGGAAGCTGAGGCTCTGATAGGTTCCAAACTTGCCTGAGGTCTCTTGGATCACAAAAAGCAAAATGCAGTTGAACCCTGACCACCTCCTCAGCCCATGCTGCCGCAGGGAGGGGGCAGGTGCAGATGGAGGGGAGTTATCATTCACTAGAGGCAGGCAGGCTTGGGGGCGGGAGTCAGGGTTTCGGGGGCAGAGCGCATCCAAGGTCCCCTCTGCTCTTCCTCTGACCCTCCCCCTTCTCCCCTCCTTTCCGTTCTCCAGAGCAGGAGACAGCTCTGGATGTCTGGGGCAAAGGAGAGTTATGAACAGGTGTTTCCTCTCCTAGGGTTCAGCGCTGGGGATCTCTGGGTCTATAGTTATCATCCTGCAGTGCTGACTTAACTTTCCTTGTTTTTGGAGTAATCAGGTGGGAGTCAGTGATCGGTAAGAGAGGGGACGACATCATTAGGATCTACCTCAGGCTCAGTGGCTGGATCTTGAGAGCACCGGGAAGTCAGGGCTGTGTCAGGACCTGGGAGTGTCACATGATAAGGTGGCCACAGGGAAGGCTCCCATCGCTGTGGAGGTCTTCAATGCCAAGCAGCAGTGATCCCACTTGAGTGGGGAGTCAGGAACGGTATTCCAGGCCCTGCTTATCCAAGTTCCCTCACTGAGTTGAAGGTGGAGTCTCTACCTCCCCCAGCCTCACTTTTCCCCATCTGTAAAATAGGAGGTGCCGTAAGTCACCACTCAGGCAAGTGCAGGGTATAGCCTTGTAATGAGAGCGCCCAAAAACATCCATCCATTCGCGCTTCCTTTCACGCATCCACCAAATCTCATGAGCTCCTTTGGGGAGGCAGCTCTGAGCAGATATTCGTACACAGAGATGGGTCAGAATTAAACCTGCTTCCCAGGGCTCTCAGCCTCAGTGGGAAGGCCAGTGCTGGGGGAGAAGGAGGCCATCATTAGTGCAGCCTGGGCCACTGGGGCAGGCTTCGTAGAAGGGGCTTGAACTGGTTTGAGAGAAAGGTGAGAGTCTGCCAGGAGGGTGGGGTAGAAAGGGCATCTTTAAGTACAGAGAAAGGCCAAGGCCAGTGTGGGATGGGGTATTTAGGGCCTCTTGGCTTCCTCCTTGTTGTGGCTGAAATTTGACAGTAGCCACAGATGAAGCTATTGGAGGGGGTTTCTGAGCCAAGGCCCAACATGCTAACAGACCGCACTTAGGCGGTAGAATCTGCTTGACTCGGGTGGGCAGAGAGGGGCTGCTGGCAAAGCAGGGCAGGCCGGGGTGAGGGCGGGCTGCTGGGGAGAGGAGGGTGTGCTGGGTCCGTCTGCTCCCTCCAGTAAAATGGGCCTCCTGCTGACCTTCTGTCTGTTTTATTCTGTGGGTCAGGAGACCTGTCCTGCCCAGATGTGGACAGACAGGAGCTGGGAAGCACCAGCCTGGCCCTCATCATTCCCTGTTCAGCCCCTGTGGAAGGAGTGATGCTGTCATTTGCATTTCAAAACCTGTATCGCCCTGTATCTTCCCTTAATATGAGTCAATTACACCTCTGCCCCAAACCCCAGGTTGCCTGCCTGTCATTGGACTTTTATCCTGTTTGGGGTGGGGAGGAACTGCTCCCTTAAATGTCACGTTTAGCATATGCAAATGAAGATAATTGTCCTTAATGGAAGATGAACTCACCTGCTTGCTGAGAGCTACAGACAAAAGCAGGCATTGATGAAATGGGCCCGGGGTGGGCCTGGGGTCTGCTCTTCCATTTCCTGCCTCAGCCAGGGGCTCAGCTGGCCCCGCCTACCTCTCTCCACCCATCTGGAAGAGGCCAGTCCCGGAGTCTTTGCTGGTTAGACGGTAACACATGTTGAACTTATTCTTCCATTTGACAAGTGTGGACACGGCGGGGGGGGGGGGGGGGGCCCTGGAGGTGGGAGGGACTTGCTCAAGGTCATAGGCTGAGTCAAACCTCTTGGGGGAGGAGTGGAAGCCTACAGCAGCCCAGGCTAGGGGAATCCAGGACTCAAGAGATCGGATGATTCTCTAACCAGGCAGATGGGAATGGAGAGGCAGCCAGGGGATCTAGCACTTGCCGGGAGCATATGTCCTCAGTAGGAATGATTTTCAACCTGGGAGCTGTGCTGATCTGGAGGCTGAGGGAGAGGGCTGGAGAGGGGAGGGGCTTTGGAGACCATGTCACCCACTTACTCTCAGGGCCTAGTGCCGCCACCCATTCGTGATACATTTGCCTCAAACCAAGAGTGGTGGCGGGGATGCGCTCAGAGGGCGTGGTGTGCAAATACTGTGGGAGTGTCCTCTGAGTGTATATCCCCCAAAGAGTGGGGGTCCTCTCTGAGAATGAGCCCTGACTGGCCTCCCCTTGTCCCCTGAGCTGACCACAGGATGAGGAATTTAAGGAGCCCTGGGCCTGGGTGGAACTTGGAGATTTGGCCTGCCCTGCTCTAAGAATCAAAGCCCCAGCCTTGTCGGGAGTTGGGACTGTACCTCATGCCTGGGTCCCATCCTGGTTCCTGCCTGGCCTTAGGGTCCTGCTTCTGACCCCTAGGGAAGTGCTGTTTTTGTGGAGTTTGAAAATCTGGATTCTAGCCCCAGCATGTCCACTTAAGCTGCTTGACCTTGAATGTTTGTCTTATCCCTTCTGAGCCTCAGTGCCCTCCCCAGTGGAGTGGATGTGACCTACCTGACTCTTTGTGGCACAAGGGGGGTAACATCAGTGGGCTCAGAGTGATGGGTGGTACACGGGAGGGACTCAGTAGAGATTTTCTTGAAAAATCACTTGCTCTATCCCCTTCCCCTTGCCTGTGGAGAGGCCTGAGTCCTGCTGCACCCCCCCCCCCCCCCCACCACCACCACCAGGTGCCCATGCTCGCTCACCAGCCCTGCCTTGCTGCCCTGGGCTGTCTCCCTCCTGTTGCCTCTTGCTGTGTCTCCCAGATGGCCAGCTTAGCCCAGCCACCTCACTGCTGGCTGACCCAGGGATGCCAGTGACCTTGGGAAAAGACATGGGAAATCTCCAGGCTCTCTTTCGCCAGGTGTTCTGACAGGGCTCAGAGAGGAACAGGAGTTTGCCCAAGGTCATATGATGAGGTCAGGGGTGAGTCAGCACATCTCCAGCTTTGATGGTCTATGCGCTTCTGACTGTCACAGTATCCCTGTGGGACGTGGAGGGCTCAAGTGTTCCAAGAGGAAGCCACAGCCCGTGGCACCAAAGGCAGGGTGAGGATGGGGAGATGGGGCTTGGTCTGAGCAGGGAGAGTGGAAACCCAGCTCCTGGCGGCTGTCTGTCTACATTCCTGTCCCTGCTCTGGGCTCCCTGCTCTCTGTCATGGCTTCTCCAAGGCCCTGCTCCCTGGAGCTGCGTAGATCAACTCCCACTGCCAAGCGTGTTCAGTGACTCAGATCAGGCCAAGGACCATGGCTGACTTTCTCCTCTGTGGGTCTAGGGATGGAGGGTGTGGGCATCAGTAGGGGCCTTCCCCACAGTGTGCTGACTAATTCTAGGATGTGCACACAGGTACAGCCAGAGCTCTTTCCTCAGTTTGTAGAATCTGAGTTCCAAGGTCACACGACCAGCCAGGCAAAGAACCAAGACTCCAGCCCTCTGGCCTTGGAGGCTTTCTCTGATGCTTCAGTGGATAGAGGAAGGAAGGCATGATGGCAGAGGACATACCCACCCTTCTCTCCCGATGTCCAGGCTGCAAGCACGGCCGGCTGGCTCGCAAACATTCCCAGGGCTCCAGAAGGCAAGACGCTGGCTGATGGATTCAGTGGGAGCCCTGACCTCCCCAGGGAACTTGTGGGGAGCTCCCTCCCAGCTCCAGTCTCCTCGGTCTGTCTTCGAGGCTGCCCGGAAGCCGTCTCCCTGTGATTAATGGGCATTTCCCCTCCCGTGGGCCCCACGCTGGGGGATGGATGGGATATGGCTTTGGCCGTCGTGGGTAGTGCTGGGGTTTGGGGAGCCTTGGAACGTGGGCTACAGCTGTTTACTTGGCAGGGCCTTGCTCGCAGATGTGAGGCTGCAGGGGTGAGTGGGGATGTGAGGGGGGTGGGGTGGAACCCGGAGAGAAGCCCGTGCCATTGCCCCTCCTCAGAAGGAGCCCGTTCTTGGGCCCCTGCGCTCCTGGAGAGGACTCACACCCATTGCTGGGAGTTCACAACCATTGCTCTCAGAACCCGCCCCTGATGGTGGCCCAGCCGCCTCCAGCTGTCTCCAGATGTTGGTCCAGTTTCTTCTGCCCCTGCACCTCCTAGATGCCGACCCCAAGGCCCCTCTTACTCCAGCCAGTGTGGTTTTGGTTTTGGGATTGAAGCAACATTGGCCACAGGCCCCGGCTCCAATTATCTTGGGCAGTGGAATTTGGAGCCGGGAGAGGCCAGGCTTGGAAGAGTTCTTAACTAATGGAAAGACGAACCGTGGGCTACTCCCTGCTTCGCTCATCTCAGGGGACAGGGCAGGCCCTGTATCTTCCTAGAGCATAGCCATAGGTTTCCAGGATGTGAGCTCAACACCAAGGGTGGGGGTCCATTCCCACCCCATCTGGGACACTTTTCTGTTCCTTGCCTGCCAGGTCTTTTTCAACCTGGAACAAAAAGATGTAAGGGAGGCAAGTAGGGGGGCTTCTCGAGTTATTGTCTGAGTGTGGTTCAGGTGGAGGCTGGAGAGGGTACTCAATATACTCTGTCGCTGCTGAATAATTCTGTGCTTTTTTTTTTTTCTTGACTGTGTTGGGTCTTCGTTGCTGTGCGCGGGCTTTCTCTAGTTGCGGCGAGTGGGGGCTACTCCTCGTTGCAGTGCGCGGGCTTCTCATTGCGGTGGCTTCTCTTGCTGTGGAGCACGGGCTCTAGGCGTGAGGGCTTCAGTAGTTGCAGCACATGGGCTCAGTAGTTGCGGCGCACGGGCTCTAGACTGCAGGCTCAGTAGTTGTGACATGTGGGCTTAGTTGCTCTGCGGCATGTGAGATCTTCCTGGACCAGGGATCAAACCTGTGTCCCCTGCATTGGCAGGCAGATTCTTAACCAATGCACCACCAGGGAAGTCCTTGTGCTTGTTGATATGAGTAATTCACCTGTTCCTTCTTCTTCCATCCTTCCAAGCTCCATCCATCTCTCCATTTAATTATCCATCTTCCAGTCATTCCTTCCATCCATCCATCCATCCATCCACTCATCCATTACTTTATTTCCACACATCTCTCCATCCAAGCATCCATCTCTTCTTCCATTCATGCATGCATCCATACACACACTCCAGTTGAATGCTTGCGCTAGGTCAGGCCCTGTGCTAGTTGCTAGGATACAGAGATAAACAGTTAACCATCTCTGCCCTGAGAGCATTCCCAGTCTAGTGACCAGATATAAACACCAGTGTCTCCTCAGCAATGTCAAGTTGTAATGAATGTGAAAGTTGTTTCGTGAATCCAGAGGATTAGCTGACTCCAACTCAAATGACACCTCCTCTAGGACACTTTCTCTGATCCCCCCACCATGTGACATGGGATTTTGACAGGCAGAGAAGAGGATGAAGGGCATTGCTGGCAGATGGACCAGGCTTTGCCAAGGCTAGAGCTCTGCAAATACATAGCATGTTCAAGGGAACGCAGCACTGTGGCTGCAGGGGGCTGAGGAGTGGGGAGATGGGCTAGAGTAGAAGGAGCAGTGCTCAGGGCCAGGTGGTGGACCGCCTTGGATGCCAGGTTAAGGCTCTTGAATTTCCCTGTGGTCCTTGAGGCACCGGGGAGCGGTGGGAAACAGAGGCGAGACCTGGTCAGACTTACATTTTAAGAAGATCATCCCAGCTGCATTAGGTATTTTTGAGGTTTGCATACATGGGTTTGGATACTTCTATTTAAGACCTTAGGCAAACAAATTAATTGCTCTGTTTCCTCTTCTCCAAAATGGAGGTGATGCTCTCTACCTCATTGACTTGTGTGGTGTAAATGAGATGTTACCTAAGAAGTGCCTGGCAGAGTTCCTGGCACAGTTCCTGCCACATAGCAGATGCCCACTAACCACCTTATTCTGGGCTCTGCCTGGACCCAGCTGGAATGAGAGCTTGGGTCTTCTGCTACTGATTTCAACTCATGGTACGTATTTGGGCCAGTCACTTTATCTCCAAGGACCTCAATTTTCTCATCCACGAAATGGGCACAAGAGTAGCCACGTGGTAGGATTGCTGTGAGGAGTGGACCAGGTGATGAGTGTGCCTGGCAAGTTGCCTGGGCTGCAGGCACGGTGGGGGTATCAGACTCAGAGAACCAGTGATGCCCCAGCTTGGGACTGGGGGACTGGGCCAGTGACCCTAGGTGCTCTGGCACGGGGCCATCCGAAGCTCTTCCCGCCCATGAATAGCTCCCTCATCCCCACACTGCCTCGCCCTGCCCAGCTGCTCCGAGGAGATGGCTCCCTGGCCCCATGACTACAGCTGCTAATCTCCGGGCGCAGAGTGCTGAGACGAGACCCAACACGTCCATGGCACTCGGCAGTCTGGTTTACCCAATGCTGTGGCTCTGTGCCATCCCCCCAGCTTCCGGGCTGGGACTGCTGCCCACCACCCCTGCCAGGCTCTCCACACTGACCTCAGCTCCTGCCTGACTCTTGGTCCTGCTGGGCCGGGAAGCAGTCCGAGAAAGACGTGTCCAAGAAAAGAGCCATGTCCGTAAAGGGCCCGCTCCACCTGCCCTTCTGCGGTGACCAGGAATGTGGAGCGGGAAGATCTCGTACCCACGTCCTCTCCTGTCACTTGGCCTCTGGGAGAGCCTCAGTTACCTCATCTGAAAAATGGGGATGATAATACTTACCTCACAGGTTCTATCTGCGGGCCAAGAAAAGACAGGGAAGAGAAAGACCTTTGTAAAGTGTCACTCCTGTGTGCTCTGTGCCTAACAGCAGAGTCACCTAGTTCCTGGCCTTGTTCTCAAGGACAGTATTGCCCTTCCGTGGGAGCAAACGGCAGGCCAGGCTGATGGCTGCAGCCGGAACAACTTCCAGAAAGAAATAAAGTGGCCTGGGGAACTAGGAACCAGGAAGGGCTCTCGAATTCCATCCCTTCTACCTAGCCCTTGCTGCGCGGCACACGTACATGCTTGCACACACACAAAAGCACACTCAGGCACCCACACCTCATACATTCGCATATGACACAAATCCACAAATTTGGGCGTGTCCACTTACACAACACATGGACACACAGCACCATACCCCGTGTTCACACATACCCACTCTCCTCCAGGATGTGTACACACGTTTACACACAAATGCGCGGACCTGTGCCTGCACACACCTACAGCCCCTTCACAAATGATGACTTTTCAGGGGTAGGAATACCCGCAGTTAATTGTGTTGACTTTGATACCCTGGAGCAGAAAGTACCAGAATAAACATCGTACCATAAAATTGCAACACTACAGATCTGGAAAATAAGGGAGCGATGATACGAGCCCCCTCCCCCTCCCTCACCTGCTGCTGGCTCACTTGCTGGTGGGGAAATTGAAGCTCGGAGAGGCAGGGCCCAGGCCACAGGACAGCTCTGTGACCTTGGCCAAGACAGGAGTCTCACCATGGTTGTGGGCAGACCCTCTGACAGCCTGCGCCCCTCCTCCTCGTTTCTCTGCTCTGAACACAGGAGCTGGCAGCCCCCGCGGTCACCCAGCCGCTCACTGTGCTCTTGGCTCCTCGTTTGGGGCAGGATAGAGGTAAAACCCCTGACTTGGGGGGCATGAGCAGCCCCTGCCAGGGATGACACAGATAGTGGGCCACTTGCCAGTTGGGTCTTCTGAGAGGACAGAAAAGCCTGGCTCTTCACCTCAGGAAGGGTGGTGTCCAGGGGCTGGTTTATCCATGGGCACCCCAAGCCCAGGGCCTATGGGTTACTCTTTTTCCAAAAATATTTGCTACCTGAAAAAAAAAAAAAATGATCGGCTTCAAAAAATGACTGCAAAATCAAAATTAATTGATGTTTAATTGAATATGTGCATAATGTAACATCATGTCAACTTGTTAAGTTCAACTCATCTCAGCTCCTATGAAGTTATATGTAAATGATATTTGAAGTGGGATGTAGACGCATTCTGATGTGTTTATTATGATGTGGTATGACATTCTAGAGTGAGAGGGTTGCAGGGGGAGCTATGAAGATTTAAAAACAGCTCTATTGGGGTACTGTGGGGTGGGAGTGCTGCCCGTAATAGCTGAGCTACTTTATGACTTGCCTGTCAATGCCTGCTGGGGACTCCCTGGAAGAATCGAGCCGTTTCAGTACCCTCCAATGGATAAGTTAAACTCTAGAGAGCCATTTGAACTCTAATATTCTAGACTCTTCCTGGACCATCCAGCAGGTTCATGCAGCAGCTGAATAGGCTCCGCTTGCCCCGGCCTGTCTCCCTGGGGCTGGGGATGCAGATAGGATAAGGCAACACAGCCTGGAGGAGTGGAGACTTAACCTTTCCCTCCATGATCGAGGCAGCCTGTGGGCAGAGCTTTGGGGACCAGGGGCCACCAGATTTCGGGTGACCGTAGAAAGAACGATAGAGCAGTTCTGCAAAAAAGAATTACAACGGGGGGCTCACTTCTGCACAGCCCGGGGCTGTTTGCACAGCAGTTTTAGGCTCTTCATCTTGTTTTCACGATCACATTAGGCAGTCAGGCTCAGTTTCCGTACCTAGGCGAGGGGGCCAGGGAGGCTCAGGAGGGTTGAAGAAGTCGCATAGGTTCTCACTGTTGAGAAAGCACAGCCCTGCCCTCCCGACTCTGGGCTGGGCAGAGCTCCCCAGCCCCCCATCCTGCCCTCCTGGATCCCTGCATTTGCAACTGGCTTCCCCCTGCCTGCGCTCCCCCGGCTCCCATCAGCTAGCCGCCCTGAGCTCAGCACACTGTTGGAAAAGGTTCCTGCTCACAAAGAGCCAGGTGCTTCCCCACACCTCCCAGCCTCCCGTGTTGACACCGGCCCACGTCCTAGTTCCAGCTAATAGATTGTGAGCAATAGGGGCGCGTCCCTTCCAGGCCCGGCAGATGCCGATTTGTGCCCAGGCTAATGGGATGTGGGCTCCAGGACTCTCACTTGCCCTGGCTCCTGTCTCTGGGGGCCATGGGTATGTTGTTTTGTAATTTCTGTGTACACTGGTGTTGCAACAGCTGAAAAATATAGACGTAAAATACATGTGAAAAGGTAGATTTTACATGTATAATTTGATATAACTTTTCTGAGAGACAGCCCCTAAATTATGTAAGTTTCAGGCCCGCAAAACCTGGATGTGCCCCTGTGGCTGAGGCGGTTAATTGATGTGTGCCTCTGCCATCCGCTGTGCCCTTTTCTGCAGTGGCCTTGGAGGCTGAAGCCACTAGACAAAGGAAGGCTGCTTGCCCGATGTAGGCCTTAATGTGAGTGAGAATAAAGCTATCCTGTGAAGTCTCTGAGGCTTGGGGATTTATTTGTTACACAGCTTAACCTACAATGCTGACCCATACACACACTTTCATCCCCATTGCATGGAAGTGGAGGCTGAGGTGGGTAGTTTGTCTTTGGTGGGCAGTGCATTGTTCCCAAAGCTGCAGTGGAGGGGTGGGGACTTGGAGCTTGCCTCCCACAGAGACCAGGACCATATGAACCCTGGTCTGTGGACTCTCAATTCAGAGCTCTGAGTGCGGGAGACTTGGGTTAAGACCAGGTGTTCCAGAAGCTTCATGGAGACCAGCCCTATCTCCCAAGGGACCTCAGAGTGAGGGCTAGCTGTTTTAGGGCCAAGCTCTCAGCCTGGAGTCACAGGGTGTGGGCAACTTTGGGAGTATCTGAAGGTGTCTGGTGCCTTCCGGGACGTCTGGGTCCCTGCAGCCCAGCACCCCAGATGCTGACCTCAGAGAAGGAGGTCAAGGTCATGGCCTCAGGGTAATCTGTTTCTCCCAGCATGGATGAAATAAGTAGCCCTGATTTCTGGCAAAGCTGTTCCCTGACACGACTCAAGAACCAGGCTCAATCCCCTCCTAGGAGAGGGGAGAGGCCACAGGTTCGGAGGTCTGAAGGACCAGGGCAGGAGAGGCTGCGTACTGGAGCTGGCTCTGCCTGCTCTGGGCTGAGGGCAGCAGCTGCGGGAGTGCCGGGGACGGCAAGGGCCCATGAGCCAGAGCTGCCAGGGCATCGGGGAGTTCTTGCTGCCGTCCTAAGGGCAGCATCCTTAATAAACTGTCCCACGCATAGTACTGCATTTATTCTTCAACAGCTAATTGAAACGGTGACACATGGGGCTGCGTATGGTGTGTACGTATATATTTTCCTGGCTACACCCAAGCACGTATGTGCTACACAAGTAGGCGTGTCCACCATTTTATCTAAAGGGAGATTCTAATTCTCACCGAGAATGGTGGGAGGACTGAATAAAATATTGGGCTGTCCAAAAAGTTCGTGCGGGTTTTTCCATTAAGATGTTATGGGAAAACCCAAACAAACTTTTTGGCCAGCCCAATAACTGGACGCAATGCGTTAGCAGTGGTTTGGCCCAGAGCTGCACTTGATTCAGTGTATACATTATAATCACTATTCTAATTGCTCTTGCGTTTGTTATAAATATTTGCACAGTCTGGTAGCTCTGGTGCCCCCAAGGTAAGGGCTTTGTAGTATCGGGGCAGAGTCCTCAGACCCTTCCGGCCTGTTTCGGAGCCCGGCTCCTTTGCCTTGTGATGCTCTGGTCTGGGTGGTCTGCAGGCTCCTATCCTCTGTCTGTGCTGGTCCCCAGTTGACTCTGCTGAACTGGTCAGCAGGGCTTGAGCCCCACTGAGTCTTGCAGCCTTGGGTAGCCTCGGAGGCTTCAGTAGGCTGGACTGTGGTCTGGCCCTGTCTGCTGCTGTGGCCGAGCACATAGGCCCTCCTGGGTGTGCACAGCGTCAGCTCTGACCCCGCCAAATGCCAGCTGTGAAGTGCCCTCTGCTCTCTCCTGCCACCAGGTGAGCAGCTTGACAACTTTCTTGGCTTTAGATAGGAAAGGCTGCTCCCCGAGTGGGGTCTTGTCTAGAAAGCTCTCACTGTCGTCTTAGGCCAGGTTCCCTAGAAGCAGAGGGTAAAAGCAGGATTCCTGTGCAAGTGCCTTGCTGAGGGATGTTCACAGGAGAAACCAGTGAAGTAGTGAGTCAAGCAGGGGAGGCTTCCTGCCAAGCAGAGCGGTGACGGTCTCTTAGCCTGATCACATGGGGAGCTCTGGAGTATGAATTGCACCAAAGAGTTGCCCCAACTTGAAGCAAAGGGGCTGGGATTTAAACTCTGGCATCTGTAAGTAATGGGTAAAGGGCTGCCCCTTGGAAGGATGGGCAAATTCCCCAGCATCTGCTGGCAAGACGGGTCCCATCAGCCAAGGGTGGTTCTGTGGAGAAGGGTACAGTTAGCAACCCCCTACCGCCGGCAGCTGGGGGATGGAGATATGGACCCGGCAGCGGGTCCAGGGGGGCAACAATCGTACCCGCCGTCCCCTCCATGTCCATTTCTTCTCTTCAAGGATGATCTTGTATTCTTCGCAGATTCAATTCTGCTTGGCTTAAGAAACATCAATTATCTGAACCTACTGTGTGCCTGGCCCCAGGGAGGGCCTGCGTATGCTGGAGTGCACCCAGATAACAGGCCTGCCTGGCAGGGTCTGTGGTGGCTTCTGCTGAGGGCTTCCACTCTCACCCACATCTGACCCCCTGGGTCTTGCCCTTTCGCTCTAAGACCTGTCCAAGGCCATGTTCACGAAGGCTGTGTGATGGCGTCTGCTCCAAAGCAGAGGGGGGTTGACCTGGAGAATGTGTTTTCTGTTACAAAAGGAGCTAGAAAGGACCCATTTTCTTTGGAATTAGTGCTGGGCTGTGGAGAAACGGTCTAACGCGTGCATGTTTTTCCCTTTCTGCAAACTTTCCAGGCGAGCAGAGGAGGCTGCACAGAGACAGACTCTCTCCGGCCCTCCTCCCCTCCCTCTCCCTCCCGCTGGGCTGTCTCAACTGCGGCCTCGGCCTTGTAGCTACTGCTGGGGAAAACAGAAAACCGCAGCTATGCGGCACCAAACAGGCCTGCATCATGTTTACACAATGACAGAGGCCTGGGCCAGTCTCCAAAGAGGCGGGGGCCCCTGCGGCAGCTCAGGCAGCCCTTCCACGTCCAAGGCTGTGCTTCGGAGGCCACGAGGGCTGAAGGGCCCTTGGCGGTCACTGCCTCCAAGTCTCTCATTTCACCAGGAGGCCTAGAGACAGGGAGTGAGTTGGCCAGGGTTGTGCAGAGAACTGAGTTCTGGTTTGGGGAACATGGGAGGGAGGCCGAGGCTGAGGTTCCGGGGGTAGGTGTGGGGGCATGGGGGGTACTTGTTCCCACTCACATGTGGCTGCTCTCAGCTCCTGTCCCCTCCTCCCCTCATGTCTGATCAGCTCCTGGCTTTCACCCCGAGGTCACTGTCACCGGATGAACAAAGGAGGGAAAGACAAGGAGACCAGGCCTCAGAGCTGGCCTGCAGCAGCTCCATTTCCTCAGCCTCACGTCTTGTACCAGAGGGATGGGACTGCATTCCCCACTGAGAAACCAGAGGCCTGAGATGGCCTGCGTTCCACAAGGAGTCACTCCAGGAACTTTTCTTCTCTCCCACCGCCCCGCAAGTACCTCTAGCCTCTCTGGGCCCCATTCACACCTCATGACCTTGTCTCCTGTTTCTGTGCAAAACTGAGACCAACTTCTCTTCCTTCCATCTTGGATCTGTTCATCCTGGGTGCCCAGCCTCTCTTGCTGGCAAAGGAGGAGGGACAGTATCCCTCCTTCCCTTCTCCTGTGCTTTCTCGTCCCTCAGAGACTGGCTCCAGGAATTCGCATCTCTCTTCTACAGCACCAACCCGTCTCCGGGCCCGGGGCCCCTGCCCTCTGCGTACAACTCGGCTCAATTCCTGAGGCTGCCACCTCATCTCTCTCACTGTTTCCACTTCTCCAAGAAATGTGTGGCCGCAGTGCTTTAGAACTCTGGAAAGTTGGCCACTTGTTTCCACCCCGTTCCAATGTCTTTGAGGTCACCAATGAGTTGTCAAAACTTAGTCCTGCTCTATTTAGTCTCTGTCCTGCATTTGACACTGTGAGCCCCTCCCTGGCCCCACCTTGTCGTTTATCCCATTCCCCTTTCTTGAATCAACTGATCTCTCCTCAGTCTTCAGCAGTGCTTTCTCCTCTGTTTGATGTCCAAAGCTGATTCCCCCCTGCTTTTTAGTCTCGACACTTTTTGCCTAGGAAATGAGAGTGAAATAAGAAAAGCTTCATTTATTCCTAGGGATACAGCTATGTCTACACTGCTGAAGACTTGAAAGTCACACTCTCAGATTACCCATCCTCTGCTCTGGATCTGCATGGATCATTACCTATCAGAACCCCCTTCCTGGATGTCTCCCAAGTTTCTAATTAGAATCAGCGTCTCCTACATCAAGTTCATCATCTTCTCCACCAAACCCCTCCATGCTTGGTTGAAAGTGCCACTCGGTTGCCAGTGTCAAAAATCTGGGTTTCTTTCTTGTGGTAGGCTGAATAATGCCTCTCCCCTGCCCTGCGATATTGAGATCCTAATCCCTTTGCAGATGAGCTTAAGTTTAGGACTTTGACATGGGGAGATTATCCTGCAGTATCTGGGCGAGCCTGACATAATCACAACAGACCTTATAGGAGGGTCAGAGTGAGTAGTAGGAGATGTGACAGTGGAAGTAAGAGGTTGGAGTGACGTGGCCACAGGCCAAAGACTGCTGACAGTCCTTGGAAGAGGTGAGGATGGTTTTTCCCCTGGGGCCTCCAGAAGGAACAGCCCTGCTGACACCTTGATTTTAGCCCTGTGAGTCTCATTTTGGACTTCTGGCCTTCTAAACTGTAAGAGAATAAAACTGTGTGTTTTGTTTTGTTTTGCGGTACGTGGGCCTTTCACTGCCGTGGCCTCTCCCGTTGCGGAGCACAGGCTCCGGACGCGCAGGCTCAGCGGCCATGGCTCACGGGCCCAGCCTCTCCGCGGCATGTGGGATCCTCCCGGACCGGGGCACGAACCTGTGTCCCCTGCATCGGCAGGCGGACTCTCAACCACTGTGCCACCAGGGAAGCCCAAAAGTGTGTGTTTTAAGTCAGTAAGTTTGTGGCAATCTGTCAGAGCAGCCATGGAAAACGGATAGAATCCTAATCTTCTCCATCACTGCCTATGCTCATTTGGTCCCAAATGCTATCAAATTTCTCTCCAAAATATCTTTCAGGCTTGCTCCTTCCTTTCTATCCTCAAGCCCATGCCATCATCGTTTCTCCCAAGAGCTTTAACCATCACCCTATGTTTCTAAACCGTCCCTTCTGTTGCTTCTAGCATTAGGCTCTGACCTGTGTTTTATGGAGAAGACGGGCCCCTCTCCCACAGTTTTGACTTCCAGGCTAGGGAAGGAGCTTGATGTGTTTAGACTATGGGGAACCATGGGATGTGTGCCGTGATCAGTCCCTAGCCTCTCTTTCCTGCCCATATCCCTACCTCACACCCTACCATATAGTCACGTGGGACAATAATGGCAGGCACTCAGCTGGTGCATCATCCTTACCCTGAAATACTCCTCTGTGACTTCTACTAAATCTTGAAGAGTCTGAGCCTTTTGGGGCCTCAGCTTTCTCAACTGTCCCGTTAAGGGGCTTGTCCACACAAGCTCCAGAGCTGTATGGAACGCTTTACCCTCAATAACTGAACCAAGTAGATTTCGTTGACCACCCAGTGCTCAAAAGGTCCCTCAATGGCCACTAACCCACCCTGTCTTGCTAATAGATGGTGTGTAATGGGCTGCGTTTCCCAATGATGCCCTCTCAGAGCAAGTGGCTGTGCACACACGTGCAGCATATTGTGGGTTTGTGCTTGCGTGTTTTGGGGGGAACAACAGAATTCTAAACAGTTTATTAAAGAGCTGCTAAAGGCGCCTTGGCTATGAAATTTCTCCAGGAAAAAAAAATCCCTACTTTGACGATTTAAGTGTTAATGATTCAAAACCATATGGATCATATTTCCCTCCCATCCGTATGGTTTTTAAAAAGTATCAGTGAGACTGCTTAGGGCAAAATGCATTTATGATGCTATCGATCCGGCAGCTTTGCGAGGGCCATTCAACAGATCTGAATGAGAGGAGAGCCTGGCGGGCCAGGATGTGGGCCTTTCCCTGGGCGTTTTCCTCATAGCCTCCAAGGAAAATCACTCTTGGTGTCTGGGGAGAGTTTTCAGCCTGCAGCTTGGTGGGAAAGGAACGTTCTATCCTGGTGGGGTTTTTTGCAAAACCTCCAGAACTAATTTTAAAAAGACTTAGGCTTTGGCAGACTGAAGAGGTGTTAACTCAAACCCGGGTATATTTCAAGGGAAATGTAATTAGAAAAATGCTCTCCTAGTTAGCTGGGAGACTGTGCCGAGCAATAAAGATTCCTGTTGGAGAATTGTTTGGTGAGATAAAAACATGCTGCATCAGGGTCAATGTGCAGGCACCTCCCTCCCCTGCTCAGGTACTGGGGCCACGAAACCCAGTGTGAAATGGACACTTGCAGAGACCATGCACGGGGGTCCTGCCATCTCCACCAGTCCTGCCCTTAAGGAGCCAGTTACTGCTGGTCTCCTCCGTGAACCAGAGTGGGATGGAGCGAGAGCACCTGGTTGATGTGAGGGCAGGTTTTGATCCGTAAAGATTCCTGGGCTTAACCTCTTTCCAGCCCAATTAGATGATTCTGACAACTGGTCTGATTTGGGCATCTCTGGCTTATGGGTGAAGTCCCACCTCCCAGTGTGCTAATCCAGACCCTTCACAGCAGGACTCAACTCCCCTTGCTGGCTTTATCTTCTTTCTCCCTTCTACCATGTTTCTTTTGCGAGTAGCCCTTCCAGAGTCGTTGTGGCCCCACTCCTCCTCACCTGGTTCAGGCATCCCTATGCCTGGGATAACAGGTTCCCTTTCTTCTCTAGAACAATCCATGCTTCAAGGACACAGCAGAAATTCTGCTTTGCCTGTGGAGAAGCCCCTATGGGAGTTTGTCCCCCCCCTTTCACTTTGGCCCTTCAGCAGAGTGGACACACATCCGTGACCGCTGTCCACCGCAATGTCTGTTGTCTCCCCATTGGGCCTTAATCTTGGCCCCAGCTTTGAGGGGGGCTGGGGAAGAGACTTGTCAGTGTCCCATATGCACCGCAGTCAGGGACTAGCATGGGGCTTGACATGTGGTCAAGTGGAATGAATGTGGAATGAATAGGGTAAACTTTGAGAATCTCCAGCAGTGTTTCACCCATCCATTCATCAGACCCGTCCACTCATCAATCCACCCATCCATTTACCTCTCCACCCACCCACTAGCCATCCATCTCTCCATCCTTCCATCCACCCACCTATCCATCCTCCACCATCCTTCCATCCACCCATCACCCATTCATTCTTCCATCCACTTATCCACCTACCCATCAGGCACTCAGGCAACAGATTGGATGCTTTTTCTTTAATCACACTGAATTTAATATAAGAATGATCTTGGAATATTTCAAACCCTTATACTCTACTAGCATATTATAACAAACAACCAAGGACTACCCACCCAACTCTATCTTATCTTAATATTACTCCATATGTACTTCAGATTTTTCTTATTAGGAATTTAAACACTATAGAAATGGTTGAAAGCGCATATGTGAACCTCCAAAATTCTGTCTTTCTTCTCATCTCCCCAGAGATGGAGTTTCTCATTCTTATACAGTTTTCATTTTTTTTTACTATGTATTTCTGTGTTCATAAACAATACATAGGTTGGTTTTTCAGGTGTTAAAGTTCCACGCAAATGATGTCCCACTGTATGTGTCATTTTATAACTTGATTTATTTTTGCTTATTCTTATGATCCTGTTGCACTTTTTATGTCTATCTCCATTAAAGCAACTATTAGCTTGTCGTATGCTCATCTATGTCTCTCCATTTGCGTTGCAAGCACACTTCAGAGGGCAGAGAGCTCATCTTTACATCACCATTTCCCCAGAGCCTGGCATCGTCTGGTTGCCTGCATGGATAAAGGGCAAACATCTACTGAGTGCCAGTGGTACTCAGTACCAAATGCCAGGCTCTGGGGTGGGCACCCAGATGTGGCTCAGCCTCAGCCCCAGCCCCAGGGGTCAAAGACAGTCCAGATTAAGAGCCAGGCTAGAGGTGGGAGGGAGTCTACAGAAAGGCAAAGAAGGAACGAGAGATTTGACAACTTGGGGGAGAGGGTCAGGAAAGGCTTGGCTTGTCATGGGGTGATAGGAGTCAAGCATTGAAAGATAAGGAGAAGTTTCACAGTCAGGTGAAGAGGGAGAAGGACATTCATACGCAGAAGGAACTGCACAGCTGGGACTTGGCATCTAAAGCCATTGGTTCCTGCTTCCTTGTCCGGGAGATGCCTCCACTGGAATCATTTCTTCACTTAAGGCCTTGGGTCCCCTTTTCGGGTACACCTTTGCATCCAGTGTGGACCTTTTGAAGCTTTATCTCATTTACCCATTCATCCCTTCATTCATTCAGTCCGCAATATTTACTGAGCACCTACTATGTGCCAGGCTCTGTGCTCGTGCTAGGACACACCAGGGAGCCAGAAGGATGTTTCTCTCCCTCAGTCTCATGGGGAATGAGAGAGACAACAGAGCAAACAGATAAGAAAAACGTCAGATGGTGAGCATTCTCCACAGAGTCCTTAAAGAATCTGATGGGCTTTTGAGTTCCGGATCAGGTCCTTACTGGGGTAGTGGGGAGTCCTCTCAGAGGAGGGGACACTTTAACTTGAGATCTGAAAGATAAGACAGAGGCAGCCATGGGAAAACCAGGGGGAGAGCACACAGGAAGGAGAGCACACGGGAAGGAGAGAACTGGCTTGTTCAAGGCAGGGAGAATGGCCTGTGTGTCTGGGATGGGGCCAGAGAGAGAGAGTGATGGAACGGGAGGCAGTTGTCAGGTTGCCCGTGGGGCAGGTAAGGGGCTTGTGCTTTATTCCAACCAGATGAGGAGACTTAAGAGGGTCTTAAACAGAGAAGTGATGAGATCAGTTACTCTTAAAATGAATGAAAGTAGGGGCCTGAGCCCTGGAGTTGGAAAAGAATCCAGGAGGCTTTGTACAGTCCAGGTCGAGGTGGCCGGCAGCGGCGATGGAGACAGGTGGTTTGGGGGTGTGTTTTCAAGGCAGAGTTCATAGGTTTTGCTAAAAGGGTGGATGTAGGAAGAGAGCAAAAGGGCAAGTTTGTGATCTTGAACCTCAGGTGGATGGTGGGAGTCATTTTCACTGGGAGAGGAGCAGATTTGGAGGCTGGGGCAGGAATAAAGAGTTTTGCTTTGGCCTCACTGATTTTGAAATGCCTCTGAGACAGCCAAGTGGAGCTGCCAATCAGGTGACACAGGTTGGGGTCCCAAGGAGAGGCCACAGCTGGAGTTGCAGCTCTGGGCATCTGTCCTTAGCGTGGGAATGGTATCTGCTAACCAGCAGGTGCCTTGTCCTGCCCACCTGCCAGGAGGTGCAGCTCACAGCCTCTCCTCCACATTCACTGTGTCCCTTCTGAGGGTTGGTCAGGGCAGGGGTTAATGTGACCATTTTATCACTGGGGAAACAGAGGTCAAACAAGGTCATAGAGTGGTCTGAGCACCCAGGCAGAGGCAAGACCCCACTCCCTGCCCCAGGCCTGGATTCTCCCCACCATGCTGTGCGGGCCTCCTCTGCGTGCCTGGGTGAGTGAAGGCAGCTTCAGCCTTCCCTGGGTCTCTGGATCCTCCTCTGTAAACTCGCCTTTTTTTGGTTGTTTTCATGATGCATCCAAGGTCAAAGGTGGCAGAGCCAGGGCTCACATACAGGCTTTCCCTGCATGTACCTGTGTATTCTGGCTGTTCTGGTGACCAGTGCCGGCCAGGGGCTGATGGTCCCCCCGTGGTGAGCACCATGATGGGCTACAACCCTCCACATTGTAAGGGAAGGGCAACCAGATTTAAGCTCATGGCGGGCAGGGAAAGGACCTATACAAATCATAGCTTGCATCCCTAAATGCTCACAGTGCTATAGGCATGGTTCTAAATATTGATACATGCAAGGTATAACCCTTGGAAAATTAAGTACCAGGATCACAGCCATTTTACAGAGGGGAAGCAAGGCACGCCTTGGAGGAATCACCTGCTCAGGGTCCCATAGTGAGGACCAGAGCTGGGGCTCAGACCCAGGTGGTCAGATTGCGAAGCTCAACCCTCAGCCACTTCACTTGACATGGTGTTAAATCAGTAAGTGGTTGTGGTCAGTTATGTTAGAGGTGGGGAAACTGAGGCCCCGTGTGTAAGCCGTTTCCAGCCGGAACACACAGAAGACAAAGGTCCCCAGGGCCAAGGCCTTGTGTTGGTAGGAGGTTCTGGGGACAAGTTTCCCTAGGACACGGGTCTCTGCCTGCCTGTTTGCGATAAGCTCTGGACAACGTCAACAGCCGTGTCCTGGGGAAACAGGAAGGGCAGACAGAGGCCCTGGCACACAGGCCGTGGCCAGATTAGCTAATGGCTGGAAGGAGAGGCTCACGCATCTGGGCTGTGCTTCCCGCCCACGGGGAGCTTCTGACAGGGAAGGGGAAGGCCCAGGGGCTCTTCTAGGCACAGGGAGGCCTGGCCTTCACCTCCTCCACCGACTAAGCAACTGTGTGACCCCGGGGCAGGGCCTGGTCCTCCGCTGGGCTGCACCAGCTTTGTCTCTGAAACCAGGGCTGGGTTAGAGTCAGATCTTCCATTCAACAAGTAAATATAGTTAGCCCTCCATATCCACGGGTTCCACACCAACAGATTCTATACCCACCGATGGACGATATTTGGGGGAAAAAATTCCAGAAAGTTCCCAAAAGCTAAGCTTGATTTGCTATACTCCAGCAACAATTTATGTAGCATTTACATTTATTTATAATTATTTACATAGCACTTACATTGTATTACTTATAAGTAATCTAGCGATGATTTATAGTGTATGAGAGGATGTGAACAGGTTATGTGCAAATACTGCACCATTTTATTTAAGGGACTTGAGCATCCATGGATTTTGGTATCTGCGGGGGATCCCGGAACCCAACCCTTGTGGATACTGAGGGACGACTATACTGAGTGCCTAGTATGTGCCCGGTGAGGGGCAGCTGTGGCTGGGAACCACCCTCTGCCCCAGCTTTTAATGAGGTACCAGCAGGTAGACACCAAACAGTCTGACAGTGTCCCCTCCTGGGGGTGGGGGCAGGACATGGCATTAGGGGGCACCTCCTTGAGAGGCCAGCAGAGGATCCCTGGAGGAAATGATTTCTAAGATGGACCCTGAAATGTGAGTAGGAGCTTACCAAGCAGAGGGAACCACCTGGGCAAAGGTTCAGAGGCTGGTAGGCATGTCACATTTAAGACGGAAAGGAGCTGGATTTTTTCTTCTTTTTGTATTGAGGTAAAATCCACATAACATAAAATTAGATAATTCATGAGTATTTCATATATCCAATCACCTCTGCCTAGTTCCATCAGCTGTTTTTCACCCTGACCTTGCTGGTTTCCTGCTCTAAACGCTACGATTCCATGATTCGAACGGCAGAGGCAGGCTTGGCAGCATCGTGACAAAACACACTTTGGTCTCACAGGATGATGTCATATTTACAAAAACCATTTGGTGACAGATATGACATCGCCATTTTACATGTGGGGACACTGAGGAAAACCGAAGAGCTCTGCCCAAGGTCACACAGTCTCGGGCAGAGCCAGGAATCGCGTGCAGGCATCTGAGCTCATGTCTCAGGCCCCGGTGGTTCCCAAGTGTTGGTCTTCAGACCAGCTGGGCACCTGGATAAGAATTCAGATTTGGGGCTGGGGCCCGGGCATCTGTGTTTCTCATTCCTCCGTCCCCCCCAGGATGGGGAAATACCTCATGCCAGCGCCTCAGGGAAGAGACAGCATTGCGGGGTGGGGGGGGCTGCTCTGGCTCAGGCCCGGGGCACTGGGATCTGCGGCCACGGAAGCCTCAAGGTGGGCCCTTTTCCGGGGTGGCAGCTGGTGGGCTGGCAGCTTGAGAGTGGTGGGCGTCTGGGGGCAGCAGGGAGGGCAGATGGTGTGGGGAATGGGGACCAGGCAGCTCCAGGACAAAGCCCTCTTTGCCAGCATCCCCGGGCGTTGGCCCTGCTGACAAATGGGCCACGGTTTCTCTCATTAATTTGCGGTGTGGCGTGTAATAATAAAACGCTCCTTAAAGCTGGAGTGGCGTGAGCGACAGCTTTCTCAGGTCCTAATGAGGATCATTAACTGCATATGAAAAGGTTTTATAAACATTTGTTAAACTCCCCGAGCTTACCGTGCCGTGCCCATGGCCCGGGGCTCCCTGCGATGTCTCTGCCAGCCAGAGACAGCTGGAGAGGGAAAGACCCAGGGCCCAGGCTCCTGCTGGCAGCTTCGGAGGCTCTGCCACTCCCAGGCTTCTCCCGCTTGGCTGTGAAGTGCCTTGGGGCTGTGCGTCTGGGAGCCCTTGCTTCCGAAGGGCAACCAATATCTGTTGAATGAATGGGCGGGTAAGTGGGTGAAAAGAGAGCCGACTCCACCATTTCCTAAATATGGACCTTTGGGAGATTCCTTTTACCTCTCAGAGCCTCACGCTCTTCACCTGTAGAGATGCTATTTACTTCGCAGGTTTCTGGGAAAAGACTGGGTGAAGTGGAACGCACAGGTAATGGCTTCCTGATTACCCTCCTCCCCTCTCTCCCTCCCATCCTCCTACCTCTTTGCTTCTCTGTAGTAGGAACGCTCCCCCTGGAAGCTCAAGAGGAAGGAGAGATTGGGGCCGCAGGGATTCAGAGAAAAGGGAGGGTGGACAGACCCTCTTCTGGGTGGGGAAGAAGGGCCCAGGGGTCAGTCTCCTGCTACCTGTCAAATCATCCAGTTTGTTTCCCGTTGCGCTCCGTGCTATACTCTCGTCCCGTAACGTCCCAATGCGCAGGAGAGTTCTGTCATAACCATCTGTTGTTTATAGCCTTTTGGGGTCATGGAAGAGGGCGGGCCTAACCAGGCCGAGCAGGGCCGGGGGAGGGCAGGGTTCGGCCAGCATGGACTGGCCCTGGGCAGCTAGGCCTCCTCCCCACAGTGGGGTGGGGGCCACGCCAGCAGGAGGGGCCTCGCAGGGCTTGCTGCCGGGCCTCCAGGGAAGGAGGGGAAGGGGAGGAGGCCAAGGGGCTGGCAGGGTCCCACCTCTCCTACCTGCACGATGGCCCGGCAGCCCTTGGAAGGACTCTTCCTTGGTTGAGGAATCCTGTCCCTCTCCCTGTGTCCCACATATGGTTTTATGGAGGCCTAGGGCACACCCCCGAGCTGGCTGGTCCCCAAGATCCTTCTCCAGCCCAGTAGTCCCCTCCCCTCCCTTCCCTTTTGCACCCCTGTCTCGCCCCTCAGCTCCTACTTCTCTGTTCCCGAGGAAACTTGATTATAAAACCACAAACAACACTGGCCTGCTTATTTAAGCCCATGTGCACGTGTGGCCCAGTCCCCCAGGCCGAGCAAGAATTTCCAACAGGACGGCCAGGGAGGAAGGGTGTGGTGTGCGCTGTGGTGGGGGAGCAGCGCAGAGACAGGTCCGTGAGCTGGGGATGTTGGCGGAGGAAAATCTTTATCGAGAGAGACCCTGGTGAAGCTGGAGCTGGGGGTGATGGCGTGTGTGTGTGTACGTGCGTATGTGCGTGTACACACCATGCACACTGGGTGAATCGTGGAGACGGAAGTTGGGAGTTGGTGAACACATCTAGATTCACTGGCCATATTCCCAGGATAATTGTATACCAGCATCTGTGCCAGGCTCATTTATATCCATTTGACCACAGATTTTTACCCCAATCACTCTAAGAGGGGCATGCTCTTTTCATTCCCACTTTGTACACTGGGAGACCGAGGCTTTGGAGGTTGGTGTCTTGCCCAGCGTCATACTGCTGGACACCTCAACTGGAAATCCTTCCTCTGTGCTCCCACCTTGACCTGCCTCTGTGCCGGTTCTTGTCTGCATTCGAGGCGCCCGGCTGTGTGCCCAGGACTGCCTCTTGTTTCTCACATTCGGAGGTGCATCTTCTCCATCCACGTTGCACTAGTATGTGGCTCAGGTCCTGAAATGTGGGAAGGAGTCAATACCATCCGATGGGTCCATAAGTGATGGTGCTCGGTCACCCCCAGAGCAGGGGAGGGTGCTCTGCGGTGAGAGGACTTGGAGTGATGGTTCGGCTGTAGCACAGCCTGATCCCAGTACGCTTCATGGTTCCAAACAGGGCCTCGCATCAGAATCACCTGCACAGTCCCACTTGCTCAGTCTGCCCTGGGGTCCTGGAATGCATATGTCCATGAGCCCCCCAGGGGATTATGACACCCGCCTGGCTTGGTGCCTTGCTCTGTTTTTCTCAAGAAGTGCTGAGTGTAGGGGTGAGAGAAGGTCCTGTATGACTTGGCCTCGCAAGAGAGGGAGAAAAATCAATCAACATCACTGTCCGCTGAGAACTCACCGTCAGGACTTACGGACAGATGGGGGAACCCAGGCTCAGAGAAGGGACAAGCTCACACAGTGGGTGGGGGCAGAGTTGGGACTAAGCCTAAATCACCTGAGCTCTCAGCCCAGTCTTGCAGCTAGAATCAAAGTCTGAAGAGTGAGTGTACGGATGGAGGGGAGGAAGGGAAGGGACCGGGCCGAGGTGGGTGTGAGACTACGTAACGCTCTCAGCTTTTGCTATGAAACCCACCAGCTGCCCTACTTAGTTAAAGTTGTTTCATGTTTTCCTCTTTCACTCAGCCAAGCACGTTCAACCTCAGGCATCTCTCCTGAAGCTAGAAAGAAGGGCAGGAAAGAGTTATAAGATTCCCTTTCAGAAGGAAAAGAAAAAAAAAGAAATTCCTCCCATCTCTTTAGCTCCCTCTCCTTCCCTTAAGGCAAAAATATGGATCGGAGTTGTTTTTAGTTGCAGCACTTCCTTGCAGCTCCTATGAATGTTTGTCTAGCTCTTCGTGGGCACTGTGAATTTACAGCTTGGCATCTCTGGAAGTAGCTTCAGGGAGAAAGATGGTGGAATTTTATTCCTGCTAATTTAAAACAATAATAATTGTTCACACGTTAGGAAGCATTCCTATTAAATCAATCCAGTCTTTTGGAACAACTCGAATAGAATGAAGCTAAATTTCCTGATCGGGCTTCCGTTGGCTTGGTGACATTCATTGATTCATCCTGCCTTTTGTTTCAACAAACAGTGGTTGAGGGCTGACCACGGGCCAGCCCTGTGCTAGGCACCATGCATGGGGAAAGGGGAAGCAGCAAACAATTACGTGGTGATCCCAGACATGGGTGTGATTTTTCTCATGGGGAATAGGAGGACAGGGGTGTCGATCACCTTAACATGGCTATAGTTCTGGGGACCGACAGGGCTCCCCTTGGTGGCTGAACACCTGGTGGTGGATTTTACTAACATCAGGAATCCAGGAGGAGGATGAGTTCTGGGGAGAGGTTGTGGGTTCCCTTGGCCAGGTTTGTGTTCGGTGAGCAGTGAACATGGGGGTGAACATGATGGAAATGAGCCCAGGATGGATGTGGGCACTGACTCAAGGTGAACCAAGACCTGAGTCGGACAGGGGCTTGGCTTCTCAGAGAATTCAGGGCAGGGAAACTGAGACCTAAACTCAGAACCAGGCTGAAAGGGGAGAAGCAAGGGAGGAATGGGCATCCATTTCCAACTGGAGAACAAACACCACGGGTCCGGCAGGAATGAGGAGAGCAGCCAGAACTGCTGGACTGTCTGTTTCAAGGGGTGAGGCTGAGCTCAAGGCTGTGTCTGCGCTGGGAATTAGTCTTTATTTTGATTCTTGTATATGCTGTGGGGTAGACCAGATCCCCACATGCAACCGGAACCTGCACAAGGCTGCGTTTTTGGGCTTTTGAGTCATCCAGGAGGAAGTGTTCGGGGTTGGGGGGATGGTAATTGGGTGGAAAAATCTGCGTCCTAGAAAGAAGGTCTGAGCTAGCGCGGAGGAAATCTGTGGTGTCCTCAGAGATGCCACTGTATAAGGGGTGCCATGGAGCTCTCTGAGGTGGGCATGGTTAGAGCAGAAGAGGCTGGTTGGGGGGACCTGGAACTGGACGCCTCTGTGGCAGGAGGACCGTACGCCCCGGTTTGCCGGGGGTGGACCTGATTTGTGCCTGTGTTTCTGTGTAGACGTGAGTAGTGCCTCTTCACAGCCCCGAAGACCCGGTTCGGATGATAACCGATAACTGTTTATATTATCATGCCATCTAAAACAAACCCAGCACTTTGCGGGCCTGCCCATCGGACTGTCGACAAGCCTCTGCTTTGAAGAAGCTCTCTGCCTCTTGTCTCAGTGCCAACCTTATTAGCTTGGTAACTCCTTGCTTTCTGATCTTCAGTTTTGTAAAATGATCATCACCTAAATAACACAAGTGTCCGTTTCCCAGAGTTGTTGTGACACTGACATGGATGAGAAAGATCTTTGGAAGCTCTCAAGGGCTCTATAGGAGACTGTGCCATCTCTCTGTCTCTCTCCAGCTCTCTGTCTCTGTGTCTCTCCCCCTCCGGAAATCAGGCCACCCCATCTTTGAGGCAGGGAAATCGTGCTGACTACTCCGGGACCAAGAGGATAGTGACTTCCCTTTCTCTTTGTTGTCCCCTTTCTTCTTTGTCCTGAAGATTCCCGAGGCTCTGTAGAGCCCAAGAGTGAAGACCCCAGGGACTCAGCTTAAGGGGCCTGGGCGGGGAGGACAGGTGACTGGGCTTCAGGGGAGGGAACGGCAGTGATTACACGTGTGCCCTGTGAGAGCATTTCCCGCTTCAGGTCTAGAACTGTGTTCTGTCAAAAAGCTGCACAGGCTCCATGCACAGAGAGGGAGGCTGTTAGGAAGGAAGGAGGTGGAAGTTCTGCTTGCCCTGGGTGTTCAGGCCACAGGGAGATGTTGCATTCACTCAGATGATACTGAGACTCAAATCCGTGTCAAACTCAGTGTGTTGAAGAAACAGGGATATTTGGCCCAGAGAAGACTTACAGGCCAAGGCTTTACTGATCTTCTAAGAGAGGAGGCATTCCCATTTCTAGAGTTGATGTTCAATGAACCAGCTGCCCCCAAAAAGGTAGTGAGCTCCCCATCCCTGGAGGAATGGGAGCAGAAATTGCCTAACTACTTGGCAGTGTTGTGGAGAAGCAACAAAGCATGTGCTCAAGGTGGTCGGACAGTTGACTTTCAAAGTCCCTTCTAGGCCTGGGCTTCTGGGGCTCTCCTAACACCAGCCTCTGCTTTCGGCAGCCAGCTGCCTTCTGCATGAGTTGAAAGCCTGCCCAGCTCTGGCCTCCTTGCTGGGTGGGGCTCCAAGGGAGCTGCCCAGGCCTCCCGCTCCTGCGACACAGGGCCACTGAGTTCACAGCCTCTGGGGTGCCTCTTGCAGCCACCAACCTCCTGGAGTCAAGAACTGAATGCATAGGTTAAACAAGGAAAAGGCAAAAACCACACACACACACACACACACACACACACACACACACACACGGGGAGACTAGTCTGAAATGAGAAATACTGTCATGCTTTGGCCTTTTATCATAAGCCTATGGAGATGAATATTCTGACCTAATAATCAAAACAGACTGTAATTGCAAACAGACTCTCAAGGCTGCACGGCCAAGGGGAGAGCAGATGAGATACCCGCTGAGCATAGCAGGCCTGGCCCCGCCAGCCCTCCTCCCACCCTCGGTGATCGATGCGGCCAGCCAGACGTGCACCATTCTGCTGGACTGGCTTGATGGAGCCCTGCTCACACTCTGCCTTCCTCCAGGGACCCAGGGCCCCCTGTGCGGGGGAACCTCCTCAGAGGAAGCCAGCTCCTGTTCCCGTCCTGAGAAAAACATGATTAAATACACTGCAGCGTCCTGAAACACAGCGGGGAGGAGAGAGGGAGGTCTCGCTCCCATCCCTCCCGACCTCCGCCTCCTCTTGGCTCTGGAAGATGTTCTCCTGGGTGCGCCACCAAAGTTGGAAGGTCTTCGTGTCCCCTCCCTGCTCCCACCTCCTTTTTGTGTTTTGTTACAGACACACCCTCAGCTCAAATTTGCTTTGAAGGTCAGTAATTTCCACTCCTTTTCAAAACAACTGCCCAGTTCTTCTGGGACCCTAATGTTGATTCTCTGCACTGAGGAATGAGTCTCCATCAACAACAAGTACATTCCAGAAATATCCATCCAGCATCTTCAATGGGCAAGGCATCCAGAGGGACCAAAGACGAACCAGGCCTGGGCCTTGTTCCCAGGACACTCCCTATGGCTCCCAAAGACTCAACCACCCATAGAGCACAGGGAGCCTGTCTGCAGCCCTCTTAGGAGCCGTGAGAACCCTGAGGAGGGTGTGCTTCCACTGGGTGGGTCAGGGTGGTAAAGGGTTTTGAGCTAAGTATTGGGGAAGAGGAGGGTTGATAGAATGGGTTGATTAGGGAGGGGTCTACCAGGTGGATGGAACTGCCTGGGCTAAGAAAGTGCAGGACAAGTTGGTGGTGCATTTGAGGACGGTCTGGTGGGCTATTGTGACTGGTGTCTGGGGTCTGGGGTTTGGTGATGGTGGAGCCTGTGTGGGGAGATGAAGCTGGGAAGGTATGTGGATTGAGATGACATTGTGATGGGCTTTGAAGAGCTTGCTAAGAAGCTTAACTTCAGCCCCAAAGGATTAGGGGCCCCTGGAGGGTGAGAAGCAGGGCTGAGGTTTAGAGACGACATTCTGGTGGTGAGATAGGGGATGGAAAGTAGAGGGAGAGAGTGGAGACAGGGGGCTAGAGGAAGGGGTCAGGAGTCTAGGTGAAAGGAAACGCAAGTCTGGCTCAGAGCAGTGGTGGTGGGAAGGAGGGGGAGAAGAGTCTGGGCACAGTTTCTTCTCGAAAAAGTCCTAGCTGAGTTGGGGTCTTTGCTTGGTTGCTGAGTGGCACTGTCAAAGGATCATCGGGTTGGTGGGATCAGGTGCTGAAGACCAGTGTCATGACTCCATGTTTTTGTATATTTTCATTTTGGAATAATTTTAGATTTACAGAAAATTGCAAAGATAGCACAGAGCGGTCCCTTCACCTGCCTTCCCCTGGTGGTTACATCTTGCAGAATTATAGTATGATATCAAAAGAGACCAGTGCTGTTTGACCTTCACACCCAACCAGCCCCTGCCTAGAGAGCTTGTGGGTATGAGCTGTGGCTTCTCTGAAGTGCTGACCTGCTCTAGAAGAGGGAGGGTCTAGACAAATTGGACAGGACTGGAGGCCTCAGGAGAGTCAGCCCCAGCAGCAGGCAGCCCTGAAACTAGCTGGGTAGTTCTGGCTCAGAATCTGCAGGGCTGGGGTGAGCTGTATTGACTCAAGCTTCACCACAGAAATCCTGTCTCAGTTTCCCTTCTTATTACTCTGGCCCTGGCTGAGCCTGGCACCTAGCTCTGAACCCCGACTTGTCTGGGTGAGCTGTGCCATCTCTCTCTAGCTTATACCCATCATAGCTTGGAGAGAGGTACTTGCTCCCTGCCCCTGCCCCAAATCCCAGACTAGCTCCAGAGACGACCCAGAGGGCAGCATCATTGCCCAGAGGGTCCTAGAGTCCCCAGGAGGCTCCTCACCATCTTAGAACCATGGTCGAGATGGATGCATCCTTCTGAGCCCTGCATGAAGTCCCCCAGGGTCCCGCCTGCTCACGGCTCTCCCAGCCTTGCCATCCTCCAGCTCCCCCGCCCCACAGAGGACCAGCCCACTGAGAAGACACCCCCCCCCCAGCACCAGGTCACTCTGCTGTCTTTGAGCTCTTTACCAAGGCAGCTGTGGTAAGGGCTGGACGGGTCCTGCGCTCGGAGGCAGGGCAACTGGCCCCTGGTTTGGTCCATCATTGACTTTCCATGCGACCCCAGGCAAGCGACTAAACCCTCTCCTGGGGGCGATCTCAACACTAACCCCAGGTCATCAGGACCCACCAGAAGTTATCGACATGAACAAGTTTTGGAAAGTGAAGAGCTATAAAAATTATAGATGTTCAATCAGGCATTAATTCCCTTTCACAGTTTGAGTTCTACTGATCACTTTCTTTACCTATGAAGGATAATTAATAATGAAACCACTTATGGAGCTTCTACCATGTTCCAAGTGCATTACAAATACCCCAAATGAGGGATCTTGCAGGAGAAGGGACCAAGGATCAGAGACAAAGAGCAGACTCTTCCTTCAACCAACATTGTGAATCCCCCACCACAGGCGATGCGTTACACCTGACACTGGGACTTCGGACCAACCCCACCCTACACAGAGTCATGGCGAGGTCCCAGCGATGCTCCAACCCCACACTGCCCACATCCAAAGCAAATGCCCACTGCTACCGCCACCCCTGCGTTGCCCACTTGCTGTTCGTGGACAAGTTCTTCCTGAGACAAGGCGAGGGCCTAAAATGACTGTCTCCTGATCCTTCTCCAAACACGGGATGGAGTCCCTGTCTGTCGACGGCCCTGCTGGAATTCTAGACGTTCAGCTGGAGAGGGTTCTGGCACTCCCGCCTCAAGTGCACCTTCCACCCTGGATGGCCTCAAGGCCTCCAGCTGCTCTTCTGCTCCGGTCTTTCCCCTGCATTCTGGCTGACCTTGGGTTAGCTCTTGCTCTGTTCCAGAGGCTTCCATGGTTCCCTAGTGCCTGTTAACTTCAGTCAGACTCCTCAGCCAGTGTCTCAGCTCTTCTCAACTTACCTCCACCGCCTTTCCCGCCCCCCACTCCTTCCTCCTTGTACCATGGACCCCCTGCAGACGATGTGGCCACCATGGGTCTCTCTCCTCCGAGGGGCTGGGGGCTGGGCTGGGCTTGATTCCTCCCTCATCTCTGCCCGGGATCCATTCTTTCCTTGACAGCTGTGCACTCTGCCCGGTAGGACGTTTCCAAGCTACTTGGATGGGGAGGAGGAATGAGATTCCCCGGCACTAGAGTCCAACCAAGCAGGGCCTTAGGTCGTGGCTATATTTTACTGATTTCTATCTCTCTAAAAATAATATTTTCCTATTGGGAGAAGCATTTCATAACTAAGGCACCCACCACAGCCAGAAGCTTGCTAGTGGGGTCCCAGTAAGGCAGATGCAGTGTGACCTGGGGCTGGGGGTGGGGTGCGGGGAGAGGTCATGTTCTTCAAACACCTGCAGAGCTGAGGGCCCCACTGAGGGCATTCAACCCTCCTTCACCAAGTGCTCTCCCGGGGTGCCAGGCTGGGACGCCACTCCTGAGGGTCTGCGGAGCATCCTGAGAGGCCTAAGAGACAATGACTCCTGCTTTGTTTCTTCGGGGCTTCCATTTCCCCTGTCTCACTACGTGCAGAAAGAAGCCCTGGGAGGCTTCTCTTTCAAAGGGGAACTGAGGGAGGCCCCCAAAGAAAAGTGCTGGTATTTTCACGCGTGGGGAGGTCTTGCATGGCTGTCCCTGATTCACGTGTTTATTTGCTCTTGGACTCACGAACTCACTCAGTGGTTAGGCAGGTCTGTACCAAGCGATCAGCGAATGCCAGGGACGTCCGTAGCTGCAGGCAGGCAGCGTGTAGCAGGGCGGAGGCTCTGCTCTTGGGGAGCTCCAAGTCCCCCATCCACTGGCTGGTTCCTTAGGATCCTGTGGACTGGCCTCCCGGCTGCCCCACAGGCAACTCTGCCAGAGTCCCTCCTGTCTCCCCAGGGTGAGACCCAGCCTGCCTCCTTCAGATCCCCATGAGCCCTGGCTCTCTTTGCGTCCACATCCTTGGCCAGCCCCTGACCTGGCTCAGCTTCAGGGCAGGGCCCCATCCTCTACTAGGCCTTGGCAGTGCCAGCAGCCAGACCAGTTGCCCAGGATGGGGTGACATTCCTAGTGGCACCGCATGGGATCAGCCTGCCGCTGCTTTCACTAGCTCCCGGGAGGGCCTCCCAGCTTCCGTG
Organism: Monodon monoceros; assembly: GCF_005190385.1. Taxonomy (NCBI): domain Eukaryota; kingdom Metazoa; phylum Chordata; class Mammalia; order Artiodactyla; family Monodontidae; genus Monodon; species Monodon monoceros. The sequence goes on along the minus strand of NW_021703781.1, from coordinate 28,455,835 downwards.
TGTCCCAGGTGAATTACTCATCCATCCCTGGAGCCTCCCTTCCTTCCACCAACGTTTAGGAACGCCTGCCACGTGCCGGGTGCTGCAGTCAGGGCCAGCTACTTTGGGGACTTCTGCTTTGCTGCCGCGGTAACAGCTTCTGGTTTCCAAATGACCTCTTGGTGTGTCTCTGTGTGTCGCCCTCACTATTGATTTCTGTATCATTAACACCTGGGCCTGGGGACCCACAATAAATACTTGTTAACCAAGTGAATGAGGACATTTGGGAAAGGCTTCCTGAAGAATAAACATTTGAGCCGGGTCTTAAAGAGGAGTAGGAGTTTTCTAGGTGAATAAAGGGTCGGGAAAGGCCATGTTGGGGAAGAACACGGTATGCACAAAGGCTTGGGAGTGTCAGAGAAAGAGCTTGGGTCTCGGGGGTCTGGAGAGAGGATCCATGTGGTTACAGGTGAGAAGAGAACACATCCTGGCAAGAAAGCTGCTGTTGAGACTGACGGTAGAGGGAGGGCGAGTTGGAGAATTTGAGGAGCCTTGAGGGACACTGCGGGGTTTGGACTTCAACCTGACAGAGGTCAGCAGTGATTTTTTTTTTTTTTGGGCCGCGCCACCACGCGGCATTTGGGATCTTAGTTCCCTGACCAGGGATTGAACCTGCGCACCCTTGGTGGAAGCTCGGAGTCTTAACCGCTGGACCGCCGGGGAAGTCCCCAGCGATAATTTTTGAGAAAGGGAATGACAGCATTTTATTTATTTATTCTTAGGTCACTTACTGTGGGTGTGGATAGAACGTGGACTCAAAGGGTGCATGATCGAGAAACAGAATATTTAGAATATTTGGAAGACTTTTATCATAGCCTCTTTAAAATATATGTATTTAATGAAGCTCCAAAGAGTGAAAAGGGACAAGTTAATCTAAAAATACCTAAAAATCCCATGATGGGGAGAACAATAGGTTTTCTAATTATTCTGTTATCTAACTAGAATCAAACAGGCCACATTCCTGGAAGGGCTCACCTGTAATTCTAGTGGTAATACTCATGAGTCTTTAACTCGACTTTTCTTTTTGCTGTATAAAAATAATCTGATTCTCTCATGGTCTGTCCATGCAGCCATCAGAATATAATTATTCAGAAAAACGGTTAGTCTCAGCCTTGTTCATCAGATAGCACATCAGCTTTCCTTTTTAAAAAAATTTTATTTATTTAATTTATTTATTTTTGGCTGTGTTGGGTCTTCGTTGCTGTGTGCGGGGTTTCTCTACTTGTGGCGAGCAATGGCTACTCTTTGTTACAGTGCACGGGCTTCTCATTGCGGCGCCTTCCTTTGTTGCGGAGCACGGGCTCTGGGTGTTCGGGCTTCAGTAGTTGTGGCGCACGGGCTTAGTCGCTCCGCGGCATGTGGGATCTTCTAGGACCAGGGCTCGAACCCGTGTCCCCTGCATTGGCAGGCGGATTCATAACCACTGCGCCACCATGGAAGCCCGAGACACTAGATTTTTTGTTAAGCAGAGCTGGATACAGTTTTTGTCACACGATTATATGGACACGTTTAGCATACCTGCCAGGGGAAAGAAACACCTTAGGGGCTCAAAACCTTGACAGGCGTATTTATGCATGTTAGAAGTGTCATGTTTTCCCAGAACCCTTATCTGTTTTCAAGACAGTGGCAGCTAGAAGTGAAGTCTCTATGGTCTGTGTTTATTGTTGGCATCTGATGTGAGGCATTAACAATCATGTTAAAGGACATTGGAAACATGCATACGTGTACCCTGAGCATGTGTGCACACACACACATGCACACGTGCAAACACACCACACACATGCACACACCACAGTCTGGAACTAAACATCAGGCTGATGATTTGACCTCTAGGATATTATTGCTGGAAAGGATTTTGAAATCATCTAAGCCAGCCCCGCATGTTATATATAAGGTAACTCACTGCAGCCCAGAGAGGGGAACTCAGCAAAGGGAAGGGCACTAAGGGAATTGATTGCTAAATCCAATTCTAGCAGGCACACAACCAAGACAATTTCCTATAGCAAGAATTTCCTTCCAGGCTGTGCCCTCAAAAGGGCTGTGCTGTTTTCTGCAGGGTCACAATCTCACCTGAGGATACCCCCTTGAGACAATGATGGCTGTACCACAATCCTTGTTTAATAAAAGGAGCTGGGCACATCCTCAGAACTGGTCTTTATATAGGCTGGATTCCATTCCATCCATCTAGCTCCTTGGGGTTGGCAAAACATGTGGATTAAAACCCGGAGAATGGTGTCCTTGTACCCTGAGCCTCTTCTGGTTTAACACCCTTGCCAGGTGGGAGACTGTGATTTCCTGAAATTTTGTCCTTGGGGGTCTGTTTCCATTTTACTCCTATAAGCATCCATCCCTGCCTCTTTTTCCTTCTCCCTTCTCAGATAGCTGTGGGGAGGAATTATCGTTCTCTGTGGTGTTTAACCAATAAGACTTCACCGAACACCTGCCATGCACAAGCTCACCTGGGTGGATGACGGCAGGGATGCCAAGGAGGACAGTGTGGGCTCAGCACGTTGCAGGCACTCGCCGACAAATGTCCTAATTTCCTGGAAATCAGGAAACGCCTCTTACCATTCATTCATCCACTTATTGATTATTTCATCAAAGGACGATCGTATAGTACGTGATATTTCTTGCACTGAAATGCAGTGTTTCATTTGATTATGTGATAAGGTCATTCTCTCCCATCTTTCCTATCGCTTAATTATTTTAAGATTTTCATATAAACATCTATTGAACTCTTGCCATAAGGGAGGCAAATGATCCCATAGGTGCTTTTTCCTATTTAATATCATTTTGTTCCTACCACAGGTCTAGGAGATGGTTATTATTGTTACTGTCGTTTTTCAGATGTGATGCCTACATATATTTGCTTCAGGGGACACAGGCAGGAAATGGCAGGGATGCAGCTCACTGCCAAAGACACTATGTTGTGTGGTCAGAGAAGGTCTCCTGGAGGTGGGTGGCCTCTGAGTTGGACCTGGAAGGAATGGAAAAGTAGAGAAAAGAGGATGGAGCCTTCTAGAAGATAGAGAAGGGAGACTTGGAAACACAGGCAAGGGGAAGAGAGTATCTGTCGTGACTCTTTGTTGCAAACAACAGGATGAGACTCTAGCTAATTCAAGTTACAAAAAGACCTGAGAACCAGGTGCAGAATCTATGCTGACCCACACATTGAGAAGCCCATCCTGAACGTGCTACCTGTGATCTGCCACCTCATGGTCTATTGGGAGGCACCCTGGACCCAGAAAGGCTGGCTTCTGTGGAGCAGCGGCCGAGGGCCTAGGCTCTGCAAGAGCGGGGGGTGCCGTCCGTGGGCCCAGCTTGTGTGCTCGGCAGATCAGAGCCACTTTTGTCACCGGGGCCCAGCCCTTGGGCTCCATCAGCGGGAGACCTGGGCTTCTGGAGACGGGACCCTGGCCAGGCCTGAAGGCTTCTCTGATGGGGAAGCTTGAGCTAAGGTGAGTCTGAACGGATGAAGAATATTCCAGGGAAAGGGCCTGGATGGGAAGGTCATTCAGGCAGACTGAGGTCCTTGCACGTGGAGGATGGAGAAACAGTGCTGCACAGTGGCTGAGCGAGCTGATTGTGCCCCTTGCTTCCTGTCACAGCCTCTCTGTGCCTCAGTTTCCCTATTGGTAAAGTGAGAATAGTAGGGGTATTTGCTGATGGGGTGGTTCTGAGGTGTAAATAAAGGATTACCTACAATGGTGAGAAAGTGCCCAGTGAGCCAAAAGTCTTAACAAACGTCAGCTGTTAAGAGTGTTATTATCACCATCACGGCTGGAAGATAGGCTACATGATGTGTGTGTGCACATGTGTGTGTGCATGTGCATGTATGTGTGTGTGTGTGCACGCTCATGTGTGTGTGTGTGTGCAAGTGGGTGTGTGCTCAGGGTGCAGGGTTAGGACTGCCTCTGTGGACCCCCAGGGTTTGGATTTAACTCTGAGACATTGAGAGGCCATGGACCCTTCACCCAAAGGCACAGTTCTGTGGGTGGTTGGGGAGCTGGGGGTGGTGAGAGGGCTGGTGGGGTGTCCTGGTGGGGGAACTATGCCTCCTGTTATGGGACTTACTCGTTTGAGCGGCCATCCAGGGAGCAATGCCCAGAGGCAGATGGCCCCGTGGCATGAATAGGGAGCTTAGCAGACAGGCCTGGTGCCGGAGAGGGAGCTGGGCCATCGTCAGGTGTTTCAGACCCCAGAGTATGTGTGCAGTGAGCCTCAACCAGGGGACACTTGGCAATGTCTAGAGACATTTTTGGTTGTCATGACTGGTGGGTGCTACTGGCATCTGGTGAGTAGGGGCCAGGGATGCTGGTAAACATCCTACCATACCCAGGACAGCCCCACCGCAAATAACCAGCCCAAATGTCAGCAGTGCTCAGGTGGAGAACCCTAATGCTGAGTGAAAAGAGAAGAGCCCCAAAGGTGGAGGTCAGAGAAACACCCACATTTTGGGGGTGCATGGGTCTTGAATGTCTCCACATCTCAGGGAGCTTCTCTGACACCCCGGAGGGGTTAATTGCCCCCCAGGCTGTGATAATTCCAATTCCACAGGCAGGTATTACTGCCCTCATTGTTTGCCTCTAACAAAGCAGCCACAGACGCTTTCTCTTTAACCTGAGTGAAAGATTCTCCAAATCAGGAAGTATGTGTATATGTATGTATGTATGTACGTATTATTCATTCATTCATTCATTCACTCACTCGGCACTGACTCAGCACCCAGACGCCGGGCTGTCCATCTCCACCACCAGCCCCGTTTCAAGCGCAAGGCTCTCCTCTATCCTCTCCTCACCTCTCTATCTCCTCCAGGCCACATAGGCATGTCCTGATTCCCGCGACCTTTGGTGCCTTTTCTCCATCCATGCCCCAATTTATTGCCAAACTCATAAAAAGCAAAACTTGGGAGACAGCGATTGAGTTTGCTTCTTGCGGCAGAAGTTGATTTAGAGCCAAGAAGGTGGCAATCGCTGCGAAGTGGAGATGGGCTATTTCGAGAGTGCAGTGAATGATTTTTTTCCATCTCCAAACGACCTTACATATATTCCGTCTCCCGCTCCCCACACTGCTGTGTTGGGATTGATAGGGGGTGTGCGACTGGGCTCCCCTGGGCCCTGCTGCTGCTCCAAATAAATCTGTCTGACGGGCAGAAGGAGCGTCAGCACCCGGGGGGCTGGCTGGCTGGGCCGGCGGTTTAACACATGGGGTTTGGGTGAACACAGCAGCCTCTGTGGTCGCCAGTGCATTCTGGCTTGATCACATGGGGACTGTCCACTGGCACTAAAGGCTCTGTCTGCTGGGGGAGGTGATTGGCACATTTGTAAGTGGTCCCTGCGTCCATTTGGGGTCTTCCTCCTCATGATCCCTGGCTCTCTGCATTTCTTGTCCCCACCGATGTCAACTCCTCAACTCTTCCCATGGGTCATGGTTATCCCTGCCCCAGGACACAAGAAGGTGCTCCTGTCCTGGGTCAGGAGTCCAAAGACTTGGGTTTGGAGCTCCTCCACTGCTGGCAAAGAGGGCCCCCTTCAGCAGATTTCTTCTACTGTCTGCGCCTCAACTTTGTAATCTGTAAAATGGGGTTAACACTAGTATAACAGTATAACCCACCTTCTGGGAGTATCAGGAGGATCAAAAGAATTTGGGATGTGGAATCAGGGGACTCAGCTTTTGTTCCCAGCTCTCCTCTGGTTAGTTCTTGGAGGTTGGGGATGTTTTCTAGTCTCAGTTTCTCCATCTTTGATGAAGACTAAGTGAAATAGGGAGTGTGTGGGATTTTGTGATTCATAAACACTTCGAGGAAGTCTCCCAAGAGGTTCTGCTTAGCAGCGTTGGGGCTGGCTCGTCCTGTCTACCCCGGTCAGGTACGGCCACTGCCCGTTGTCTCCCCGCCTGGGCTGCTGGGCTGCAGCTCTGCAGCCTGAAATTTAGGGGCAAGTCTGGAAGGCACAGAGGAGGGTGTTCGGATAAGGGAGCATTTTGATTTGGCTGTATCAAAGGCCCCATGTCAAAGTGAAAATCGCCACCCTCTATTTCCAAGAATGTGCCCAACAGACATCCTTGCCCCCTTCCTCAACTCTTGACCATCCTGACCCCTCCCTCCTCTTCTTATCTCATCCTGGCTTCGCATCCCTTCATTGGTCCTCACCCAAGAGTGGGGCCGGGTGACGGCTGCAGAAAGTTGAGGGTGGAGGGAGTTGGCAACCGTCGTTTCTGCCTCTTACTTGAGGACTATAAAATAATAGCTGAATATCAAATCATTGGTTCTTAGGCAGAATCAACATGTCTCTGCATCAACATGGCTGCGTCAAAACATGGACCCAAAAGCAGTTATAATGCTGGGGCCCGACAGGGCACACGGTGGTGGAGGTGCCACCATGGTGGAGATCTGGGTGCGTCAGCCCTCAGGAGGCCGGTTCTGTGGGAGCCTGGCAGGGCTTAGGCTCCTGGGGTCCCGCTCCTGCTGTCCCCACAAGAGCACGGTGGGTAAGATACTCACCTGAGGGAGGCAGGGTGGGGGGCAGGAGGCTGGCTGGGGCAGAGGCGACCATCCTGACTCTGTCATCAGCTGCATCCCCCTCTGAGTGGGCACAGTGCCCTCCACTCCCAAGGTCAGGTAGAAGCCTGGATTCTAGGGAGCACGGGGAACATTTCAGGGGACCTTTCCCTAAAACAAATGGGCTGGGGAACTTGAGGTGGGCTGGTCCACCTCCCTCTTATGACTGAGTAGGAGTCAAGAGGCTGAGTGACCTTCTCAGAGCCACAGAGCCAGTGAGGGGGACCCGGGTCCCCTTGCTTGTCCTCCACTGCTTCTCACCATGGCACACCCCCAACCCTGCTCCCTGCAAGGGGGTGGGTTCTCTCTTGAAGACTATAAAATAATAGCTGAAAATAAACTCAAAACATATCCATTTTTATATTTAAAAAATCTTGATTCTATAGGTCTTTATGTGTGAACAGGGTAAAAGGGGGCCCCGTGTATTAAGAAGAGAGAGAGGAGGAAACAGCATTTATGGAGTGCCTGCTGCACGCCTGGGGCTATGTGTTGTGTTTCCCATGATTTCTTTTATTCTTTTTTCTTTTGTTTTTGGCAGCTGAGTCCTAACCACTGGACCATCAGGGAATTCCCTCCCATAACTTCTGATATGATCTTACTAACACACACTTGAGGCATCTGCCCCTGCTCCCATTTACTGATGAAGAAACCAAAGCTTAAAAAAAAAGTCAGTTCCGGGCTTCCCTGGTGGCGCAGCAGTTGAGAGTCTGCCTGCCGGTGCAGGGGACGTGGGTTCGTGCCCCGGTCCGGGAGGATCCCACATGCCGCGGAGCGGCTGGGCCCGTGAGCCATGGCCGCTGAGCCTGCGCGTCCGGAGCCTGTGCTCCGCAAACGGGAGAGGCCACAACAGTGAGAGGCCCAAGTACCCCCCCCCCCAAAAAAAAAGAAGTCAGTTCCTTCTCAGGGTCCCTCAGAAAGTAAGAAGATCCATCACTACCTACAGCTGAGTGAAAGAGCTCTGTTTTTCGGGCTTCCGTGTTGAGGAAGGGAGACTAAACAGGAATTCCAGCCCCCCACTCTCTACCTGTTCATTTGTTCATTCATTCATTCATTTATGCATTCATTCTGCAAATACTTGCTGTTCATCATTACCAGGCGCTGTTCTAGGCACTGGGAATGTAGCAATGAACAAAAGAATGATTAAAATCCTTTTCTTCATGGAAGAAGGGTGGGGAGAAATTGGAGGGATGAACAATAAATAACATAATATGTTGAACTATTTAAGCTTGCTAATATCCCACAATTTTGACTTACAAAACTGGCCATTTCATACAGTTTAACTGAAGGAGTGAAATATACAGATGGTGTGAAGTGCTATGGAGAAAAATAAAGTCAGAAGGGGGTGGGCTCGGGACCCCAGAGTTAGGAGGCGTTGCTTCTCCTTTCCTGCAGGAAAGAGGTCTTTCTCGCGTCTTCATCCGACCACGCACGCCCCTCGTCTCCACTGAAAACTCCCAGTCCTGCTGAAGGAGCCCCCGATCCTTCCTGGATACTCAAGGCTCTTTATGCTCTGGATCCCTCCACCTTTGTCCCTCCGTCAGACCCACAGCTCCCAGAATACAGCCCCTTCTGTCTGCCAGGGTAGCCGGCCCTCGGTGGAACTGTCCTCCGTGCCATTTTCTGCCGGCCCTTCAGACCCAGCTGGAGTGTCAGGTCCTCAGAAGCACCTTCCCGAGCCTTGCCCTCCTTCTCCCAGACAGTTTTAATTGCTCCCTCCTCTGCGCTCACACACCACTTTATTATAGCACTTAGAACTGCTCTTCTCTTTAGAAGACACCGTGATTTATTCATGTGCCTTATTAATGGTCCTATTCCCAGTGGCTGGTGCAGGCTTGGTAGACAACAAGGCTCACGACAGGCATGATGAGTGAATGAAGGAAGGAAGAAATGCCGAGTGGGAGCTGCAAGGAATGGAGAATCAGGAAAGGTGGGCTTTATGGAGAGGGTCAGCAGAGGCAGATCTTGAGGGTTAGGGCATTGCCTAAGGGAGAGAAGAGGGGACGCCCATGCCCGGTCAGCCCACACCTGCCCACTCTTGTCCACTCCTGCCCAGCCCTGCCCACACTGACCTGCCCACACCCAGCCTGCCCATATCCTGCTCACACCCTGCATCCTCCCACACCACCTCTGACCCCACTTCATGCCCTCCATCCACCCTGGACTTGCTTTTCCTACTGCCTTGGGGGCTCTTGTCCTCACTTCTCTCCCTGCCTCTTCTCAGAGGTACTCTTCAGCATCCTCCAGCCCGGGGAGCTTGCCCTGATGAGCACCCATAGCTCCCCGCTCTGTCCCACCTAAGGCTCCTCGCAGCTGCTAATGCCTGCTGGGCAGCAGGGCGCGGTGGCTGAGCTGACGGCTTTTGGATCAAACTGCCTGTGTTTGAATCCTAGCTGTGACCTTGGGCAAGCTGGCTGTCTTTTCTGTCATTCTTCAGCCATTTCTTCTGTGAAGTGCGGGTGATAACAGTACTGAGCCCCTGGAGTACCCGGAGACTCCTGGAACTAACCCACGTGGAGCGCCGGCCCAGAGCTGGGCTCAATGCTCTGAGCATCCGTCGTTGACGGCAGCTGTGTCTTTCCCTCAAGCGGGACTCTGTGAGGCCAAGGGCCCTCCTGGCCTTGTTCTCTGCCCAGCACACGTGGAGGAGCCTGGCTGTGACAGTTGGTTGAGTGCCTCCAGGAGGGAGCAAAGTGGGCAGCCCTGGAGCTGGGCTGAGCAGAGAGCGGACAGTACGACGGGGCCAGGGGGAGGACCAGAGCCTGGCGACCTGAGTGCAGGGCAGATGCCGAGCCCTGGTTTTCCATGCGAAGAAGACTAGTCTCTCCCACGAGCACATTGATGAGCAACTCTTTGTGCATCCAGGAACAAGGTTGCCCAGAAACCAGAGATGCCCGGAGCCTATGTTTGGCCTCTTGCCGAAACGCTTCTCTCCGTGAGATTATACATTCTAGGCCACATCCCTCCCATCGACACTTCCTCCCTCACTTGACTCCTTTTCTTACTCCTCCATCATAAAAATCTCCAGAAACAGGTTTTGTTCAAAGTGAATGAGGCAATAAATTCTCTGTTTCTGACAGACCAACAAGAGAGATAAATTCTGTAATGGGAGAGGCAGCCCTGCTCCCTTGCCCTGTGGAGCTCTGGCTGATGTTCAGGTCTGTCCAGGGAAGCGGGGACTGTGTCGGGGGAGAAGGCAGAGGAAGCTCCAGGAGGTCCCTGGGCCCACCTTGGGTTCAGGTTGGGCAGCTGCTCAGGCGAGGCGGGATCGTAGTCATTTATCAACTTGCTGAAGGCCAGGGGCAGGTCTTCCTGGCAGACAACAAGCTGGGTGGAAGGAGACTCATTCATTCATTTCTTCATTCACTCATTCATTTATTCATTCAATCTCCTATCCATCAATTCATTCGGCAGTCACCTAGCGTGGATGAGAGGTACCCAATTCCCCTCAAGTATGACCTTTTAGAAGAAGCCTTCCCACAAAGGATCCCAAATATTTGCAATTCAAGTCATAGCAAAAGATTGATTTCCCTGGTAAATAAAGAGCTCCTACAAATCATTAAGGAAAATAAACAACCCAACAGGAATCCGAGCAAAGGATATGAACAAACAGCTCACAAAAAGGGAGTACAAAGGGCTCTAAGACCAATGACGTGTGAAAAAGGCTGACTCTCACTCATCACGAGAGATGTGTACATGAAATGTCACTGCAATGCCAGCCCCACCCCCAGATTGCTCGAGACTGTTGATGAGGATGTGTGGCGGGCGCTCACTGCTGTGTGGGGGGGACAGAGTGCCGCGGTACAGATACCGTGGAGATCACTTTGACCCCGTGCCTCTGGAGGGTGACCTGGCAATATTTCAGCACTGCTTCTACCCAGCAAGTCTACCTCCAGAAAGTTAACCCGCCTCTACATGGACAGACTATTCCACACGTCTGAGATTGTTCCCTGAAGCATTTTCTGTATCACCGAGGATTAGAAACGGCCCAAATGTCCTTCACTAGGGGATTGGCTAAATAATTGACGGTGGATTTGTACAACTGAATGCTATGCAGTCATGAAAAAGAGAGAAAAAAAGGGTAAAATAGGAAGTCGCTTTAGGCACTAATATGCATTGGGCTCCAAGATACATTTGTAACTGAAAAGGGCAAGGCATGCAATGGAATGGAATACAAATTATGCTTTTAGTTGTATAAAGGAGAGGAAAATGAAAATATATGTACACACAGGTATACAATATACATATGTGTATATAATGTACATATATATTCATTTTCTTCATTTTAATATGAACAGTATCATAATTTGTGTTATGCACAACACAATATAAGTAGCACGTGTATTATATATTCATATGCACATATATGCATAAACGGTTCTGGGAGGACAAAGACCTGTGAACAATGGCTGCTTCTGGGAAGCAGAGCCAAGAGCTGGGAGGCTGGGGGACATGGTCGGAGGGCGACTTTTCACTGTATAACCTTTGTGCCTTTTAGGTTTTGAATCTTGTGAAGGTATTCCCTACTCAAAAAAGTAGCTATCGTTAACCTTTTTCAAAGAGGGATGCAAAGGAGACATCTTCCTAAGTCTCTTAGCTGGGCCAGAGGTCTGGGAGTGGGTCAGGTGGAGAATAGAGGCAGGGCCTGCAAGGGCAGGTGCCTGGAGACATTGTGGCACAATCTGGGGACCAGGCTGTGGTCGGAGCAGAGTTTTGGGGAGTCTTGGTAAGAACGTGGCAGGAGAGAAATGCAAGAGATTATTTATTGCAGTGAGGGGGTCTTGAGGGATTTAACAGGGGCCGGACATGGGTTATGTTGAATGTTTTGGGAAGAGCTTCCTGGAGGCAGGGTGGGGAGCGGTCTGGGGAGAGAGAAGGCGCCCGATTCTCTGCCTGCCTTTCCCGGCCTTTGCACATCTTCGGTGACTCTGACAAGTGAGTGGAGTGAACGCTATCGCACGTGGGGACTGAGGCTCAGATTAACTGACTCCTAAGTTCTCACAGCTTAGAGTCAGGATGCAAACGCAGGTTGCTGTGTCTCTGGAGCCTGAGCTCTGATTTTAGCTCCGTGTGCTGGGTGTGTTCACAGGGCTGTGAGGATTGTGAATCGGTGGCCAAGCGTCAGGGCCAAGTATGTGGCTGATTAAGTCAGGGGATGCAAGGGCAAGATCTTATCATCAAGCTCCCACTGATCCTTCCCTCTCCCACCCCCGAGCTGCTGTCCAGGTGACATAAGTCCCCCGTCTTATCCATGGGAAGAGAAGCAGCGCATTTCTTTAACGATCTGTTTTCTTCTTCTGCGGACATAGTGAAGGTTAAGGCAGGCTTCTTACAGCTGTAACAGGAAGGGCTGGAAGGAGGTTCCCTCCAGATAGGGTCTGGGGGAGATGCATTTGGCTCCAATTAAGCTGAGCTTTCTAAATTTCCTGGTCATTTGGTTTGCATTTTCCTGTCATTGCTTGCATTTGTCTACGACTCCCGTTTTATAAATGTGAAAACTGACACTCAAAGAGGCAAACATCCACCTAAGGTCACCTGGTTTGTCAACGGTGGAATCAGGTCTTAAACCCTTGCCTTGGGACACCAGATCTTTCTACCACAGCATGCGTTTTTTGTTTTTGTATTTTTTTTACTATTAATAGGGGTTTATTTGATGTCTCATGAAACGAACTCAGAAATGGTTTGTGATTACTTTCGCAGACTTTCAGTAAAGAGAAATCCGGGTTCCCCTTGTTGTGAGGCTGGTATTTTCACTGTTTGTGGCCAGGTGTCGGGCCTATCAGATGCCGGGCCCTGGGGCAAAATGGGTGCCCGCGGGAGGCTGGATCCGGCAGCCGGGGGAGACAATGGGCGGCTCAGGAACGAGGCGCTGCTTGGCTAGGCCTCCGCTGTGACGACTACCACTGGCTAGTTTAATTAAGAGCTGGGGGAAGAAGGGTGCATTGTGTCCAGGGAGCTGATGAGGTCAGCCGAGGGGGGGTTGGGAGGGGCCTGGCAACCAGAGGACGGCTCTGTCTGCTCCCTCTACCTCTGGGGACAGCCCAGACTCCCAGCATGAGCAGGTCTGTGCAGGACGCGCTGCAGTGAGTCTGACTAGGTCGGTTGCCTTCTCAGATGCTGAGACCCTCCCTGGCTATGAATAGAAGGTCTCCGGTTCCCTCTGGGCTGCCTGGGGTTCCCTCCTGACTCTTCCCAAAGCCTAACCCCAGGGGTTGAACCTCTGCTCTGTCACTCATTCACTCACCCACTCTGTGATCTTGGGTAAGTCCTATCCACTGTCTGAGCCTTAATTTTTTCATATGCAAAATGGGAGTAAATAGTACTTGCTTTTCCTACCTCCACAGCATTTTGGGGAAGACCAGCTGGATTAATGGATGAGATGCAGTTTGGAAACTGTAAAGCATCGTACGGTACATGCAATGACACTGATAAAAAACATAACCATCCCCGCCATTAGAACATCTTCAACACCCCAGCTCTACCCCGACCACCCCGTGCCTTCCCTTCTTGTGTAATAGTAGGGTCATCTTGATTTTGTTTAACTTTTCAACTGAAAATACCTTATTATTTTTCGAATTCCCGAAGTAGGACAGATTCACGGTAAAACATTTTTTTAAGGGAAAAAAAATCAAGATCTCCAGCTTTAACGTTGACACCACGTGACTTGGGGGAAGCCACTTCTCTTTTCTGGGTTTGATTTCCCCATGTAGCCACTAGATCAGAGATGATAAATGTATAACACATACACTGCCCCTCTCCTGTCCAGTGCTTGTGGCAGACCTCACTAGTGGATCACAGCGTTCTCTCCTGCTGTCCCTGGAGGCTGCTTCAGAAGCTTGCTCAACACAGCCTCCCATCTATCAGAATGGCTGGGAGAAGGAATCTATTGTCTTTTGATGACGGGATGAGCTCTCACGTTCTCTGACATCTTGGAGGAACAAGTCCCAGGGTTCAGGCCCTGGAGAGAAGCTTGGAGAGTCCCTCAGCTTGTCCGTCTAATAGGGAGTTTCCTTTTATCCGGTTCAAGAATCTCAAGTATTGTGTAGCACATAATGGCTTCCAATGGGGAGTTCCCTGAAAATTTTTAAGAAAAAAAAAAAAAAAAAGGAATAACTCTTGGAAAGTCAATGGAATGCGAGCAACTGACTTAATTCACACCCACACAAATGCTTGTGCTCTTTCAGCTCCACATGAAACTGGGTGGGGTAGAATATTTCTGAAGCACTAGCTTCCAAAAAGCATACAGCATGGGGAAGCGAGCTGACACTAGTAGGACCTGCTCTGTGGAGGCATTATCCTGATGTCTCACATTCCTAGAATGTGAACGATTGTAACAAATGAGGGAACGGACCTAGAGAACAGAAGTGAGCTGTCCAAGGTCATGTGGCTTGTAAGCAATAAAGCAGGGACCTGAACCCAGCTGCGAGCCCTCCACTTTTTCAGGGGAAACCACACAGCCTGCTAAGTGAAAGTCCCCACAGTTTGGAATATTTCTATGAAGGAAATGTTTCCTCATGGTTGATGTGGGGAACAGCATCATCTTGGTATTATCGTCCAGTCCACTGCCACCATCCGTGTGTCTCCCCACCCCGAGTCGGACGTGAGCCTTTCCCTCTTTGACACGCTTGCGTCTGCAGAGAGAGAAACCAGACAGCGCAGGGAGCCAGGAAAGTTGGGTTCTGGTCCAGCCAGCAGGCAGTTCTGGTCCCTCTCTGGACGGCAGTGCCTTTGTTAAACAGTGAGGGGCTCCTACTTGCAGCCCTACCTAGCACAGCGGGTAAGGAGATGGCTTCTGGAGCCAGCCTGCCTGGGCCCTTTCCGTGGTTTTAACCAGTATTACTTGTTCCATCTTGTACCTCTCTGTGCCTCAGTTTCCTCATCTATTAAATGAGAATAATAACATCGCCTATCTCATAGGGTTGCTGTGAGGGTGGAATGAGTTAATTCACGTGTAGTTACAACAGTGCCAGTCAATGTTAGCTGTGACAGAAAGGACCCAGAATCTCAGGGCCTGGGCCCATGCAGAGAGAAGTGAGCGGTGGCTTGGCTTGGGGGCCCTGGCAGGTTTCACGACGGCACTCCAGCTGGGCTAGCAGCCTTATTTTGGGCTTCTCTTCTAAGAAGCTGCAGAGCTTCGTTCAAATATTTGGCCAAAGTTCAATGACATCAGCTCCTCCTCCGGGAAGACCTCCTGGATGGGTGGGCTGACCTGCTCCCTCTCCCTGCCGCGGGCTCCCAGTCCCCGGTGCCGATGCCACCCTTTAGCCTCAGACAAAGCGGGCACCAGCAGAGGCAGCAGCCGGGTCTGCTCGGTGGCTTTCACGAAGCTGGAGCTCCCGGGAGCCCGAGCTGGGCCGGTCTGCTTTGAATCCTATTTGCATTGCAATAGGCGAGCCTAGCCTTCAATACAGGCCTCTTCTCTTTTGACAGAACAGCCTCACAATTGCCTATTGACCGGGCACCTGTTCCTGCCCCAGACATTATGCAAATGCCGGCCAGGAGCGAAGCCGCCAGCCCCCGGGCCATTGTGCATTGAACCCTGATGGCGCCCTGCCAGCTCCCAGCCGGCCTTTGTTCCCCGGCTGCACAGTGCCACCCCTGCCCCCCTCCCACCCCCCCACCCCCCGCCCACCCGAGGTGCCCTGCCGAGAAGCCACCCGCTGACAGCTACTTGGGTCCTTGTACCTGAAGAAAGACCCTGCGAGCTGGAGGCTGGCCCACGCTGAGCCGGGGCTGGGGGCCCTGGAGGCAGCCAGGGACCGGCCAGGCCCTTCAGTCCCTGGGGACCACGGAAAGGGGCCTGGCAGGCAGAGGAGGGGGCAGCCCGGATCGTGCCATCTGGGGGAGGGGGATTATAATAATCACTCTCACATCTGCTGAGGGCCTTCCAGTTTGCAACCCCGTCTCATGGCCATCTCCCCGAGAGGCACACCTGCCCCTTGAGGAGGTGGGCGGGCAGGGGGCTGTGTGTCTTTCACACAGGAAGGGACTTAGGCCCCCTGGGGGGGGAGCTGGCTGAGACAGCACAGAGTGGGGGGCAGAGGGGGACTCACACTTAGCACTGTTGGGGTCTCTGGCTCCCCGGCATCTTGCTTGCTCCTCCGGGCCCCCTGTCTTTGCCCAGGCTGTGACTCCCCCAAGCCACCGTGGAAGGCCTTGCACGGCATGGCTCCAGCCCACCTCCTCTTTTTTGGTTTCTTCATCCTCTTCTATACCCTCGGCTTCTTCTTCACTCAACCCAGAAGGACTTTTCAAAACGTGGTCCTGGGACCAGTAGCTTCAGCATCACTGGAACCTGTTAGAAATACAAGTTCCTGTGCCCCAGCCCCGGCCTGCTGCTCCGGGGCTAGGCCCAGCTCTCTGTTTTAACCAGTTTGCAGGTATTCTAATGCACAGGCAAGCCTGAGGACCACAAGCCCAGAGGGCCACATGCAATCCCTTCTCCGTCCAAGCCTTGCTGACCCTATTTCCGCCCCTACAGCTGGGCCCCTCTTCTTGGGACCACCATTCCCAGCCTCCCTTCCCGGCTCCTGCTGGTGGACTTGAGGGAACATTATTGAGCACCTGCCAGGTCCTGGGCTCAGGGCACCCAAATGAATGAGGCACACCCTGAAGAAACTCAGTCTGGTGAGGGCACAGCCAGTGTGCCCTTCCGCATTTCCAAGCAGAGCGCTGGTGCTTTGGGATATGTCACTAGATGTAGTGGGCGCGTGCAGGGAGGGTGCAGCCCAGGACCTCCAGGAAGGCCCTGCCATATGTGTGTGCCACGGGCAGGGTCTGGCTGGGTGGCATCGAGCAAAGGCGGGGGAGAAGTGGTACTGAGGTCACTCGAGGGGCCCAGTCACTCTCTCCACGCCCTCTCGTGCCACGCGGTTAATGGCTGCTTTGCATCTAGAAGGAGACCTATGCTCCAGGAGGCAGGATGGGTGGGGACTGCTGACACCTCCTGGAGATGGGAGTCGAGCACAGGAGGGCAGCCCTGGCTGGGGCACCGTGCAAAGGTATCGAGAAAGGAGCAACCCAACTCCTGTGGGACCACCGACCTGCAGCTGTAGCCCAGATGCCCTTGGTAGAGTGGAAGCCCAGGTCTCCGTCCCACCCTTTGTGCCCAGTTGGGCCACCTCTGGCCCATTTCCTTGCTTCAGAAGAGCCATCAGGATGGGAAGTAAGAACAGGAGGCGGGCAAAGCACTGGAGTGACCCCGGGTGCCATCCAAGCTGCCCCCCGCCAGCCTTCGGGCCCCGAGCATCTTTCACCCGACGCCAAAGTGCTTTAAAGAGTTTGGCCCAAAGCAGGGAAATCTGATCTCATGAGAGGCCAGGGCAAGGTTCTCAGAGCCAAGTGTTGCTCTGGGCTCACAATTTGCCTACTTCAAGTACTGTCAGAGTACTCCTTGCCTAAAAGACAAATCTAAAAGAAAAGTAAATAAAGGCAGCCCTCCACAAACCACGTTCCTTAGTGTGGCATTCAATGCCTTTTAAGATCTGGCCCCATGTCTTCTCCTGCCTCAGCGCCTCGGCATTCCATCACCCTTCCAAGGCTCTGCTAGGAGGGGCCATCGGCCTGGGGGACAGGAGTGGAGGGGGTCATTTAAACACTTCTTCCTTTCAGGCCCATCAGATTAACTTCTACTCATGCATACAGACTTTCCTCGATGTCTCCTCCATCGGGAAGGCTTCCTAATCTATTTTTTCTATTCAGAATCATTTATTAAGGACCCACTGGGTACCAACGTTCTGGGCTCTGGAGGTAACATTGTTGAGTGAGAAGTTGCCCATCTCTCAAGGAATTGCCGGTCCAGTGGAGGAAACAGACCACCACTGCATGACCTGGCTGAGGGTTTAAGTGGGTGTGGGGAAACAGGGCTTAAGGGAATTTGGGTGGACCCAAGTTGGGGAATAGTTCAGTTAGGAGAAGTATAAGGGAGGAGAGGAGCTCGGAGTGATGGCCGGGTTTCCGGATGTGTGGACGGTAGGATTATCCCTAAGAGGGAGACCGTAGAGAGAGAGGAAGATTGAGGAACAGATGCGAGGATGAGGAGGTGGGTTTGGCTGAGCTGAGTTTGAATTGCCCACAGCACAGGCAGAAAGAGACCCCCACTCGTAGCTGGATGAGGGCTCTGCCCTTCAGGGAGAGTCTGGGCTGAGATTGACACTGGGCACCAGAGTATGGAAGTGACAGTGGAGTCTTGGGCTGAGTCTCCTGTCCTCCCAGATAGGAGTCATGGCAGTGCCTGCTCCGTCTTTTGGGTTCCCATCGTACATTCCCTCCCTTCTCACAGCACTGAGCGTGCCATGTCCTGCTCTGCTGCTGCCCCCCTCACCCCCCGCCACCACCCCGCCCCGGTATTAGGAGCACCTGAGAAATGGGGGTGAAAAGCACTGGTTTCCAGGTTACCGGGGTCTAATGGCTTGAGGAGGCCTTGATTTTTTGCAGCCTCCCCCGTGTGACTCACCTCTCTCTGCTTGTATCTTTGAGGAAATGTCTAAGGACATCACGTGGAAGGAGAGGGGCTCCTAACAAGACTTGTGCTGCCAGTGCCGTAACCCCCCTCCCCAGTGAATCAACAGCAAGTTAGGGCCAGAACTGAGAGGGAGGTGATGCTGTCCCATTTCATAGAGGAGGAAATTGTGGCTCAGGAAGGAGCAGTGATGGTTCCTGATTGTATGTACTGCGATGTGAGCAGCAACGGTACTTTGAGAGGGTGAGAGACGAAGATCAGGTTTTGCAGATGGGGGAACAGAATCCCACAGAGGGGAAGCCACTGACCCAGGCTCCCTCAATGGAAACCGTGTCCTGACTCCTGGTTCAGTGCCCATTCCACTGTATTCCGTCCCATCCTCCAGGATGGGTGACATCCTTGGCAGGCTGGGGCTTCTGACCCTCAGGAGAAAGTGCCCTGTCAGACCTCGGCAGACGCCAGACCCAGATGTCCAGCTGGCCCAAACATTCCATAGGATGCTCTGGTCCTCCCCCCAGCTGTTTGAGACTTCATGAACATCAGCTGAGAACCTCCCGGGTACCAGGCACGGGATGTGCTTTGGTACAAGTTATCTGAGTGAATCTTCCCAGCAGCTTTCAAAAG
The DNA here is from genome assembly GCF_005190385.1 of Monodon monoceros. Classification (NCBI taxonomy): domain Eukaryota; kingdom Metazoa; phylum Chordata; class Mammalia; order Artiodactyla; family Monodontidae; genus Monodon; species Monodon monoceros. The sequence continues at coordinate 28,437,155 of NW_021703781.1, read as the reverse complement.
CAAAAAAGCCTCCTTCCTCTTGCCAGGTGTGGAAGTGGAGGGCAGAGGGATTCAGTTCTGGCTCACCCCTGTCAGTGGTAGTGGAGGAAGCAGTCTTTGAGCTGGGTACCTTGACACCCCCTTCATCTCTCCATCACCGAGCACAGTCTCCATCTTACTGGTCCCCATGGCTCCTAGCTTTGAGAAGGGGACCCTGGGCACTGTCTCAACTCATAGACTTGCTCCTTGAGCTCCATAAGGGGTCCTACCCTCTGGACTTTCCTCCACCCGACCCAGGCGACAGGTTCTAGACCCAGTTCTGACACCAGGGCACCCAGGGAGCCTGGCCAGGCTCTCCTTTCTATTGTGGTCCCCTTTCCCAGTGTGCCCCATGTTGAGGGCTGGGCTGCTTTATATTTACAACTGTCACTTCCAGCTCTGGCCCCTCCTCCTGCAGGCCTGCCGTCCAGGGCTGGGGAGAATGACTTTTCTCCATGGGCTTTGGAAAGTGTTCCTTGGGAATTACGATTCAGGCTTTCCTGCTCCCTGGTCACCAGCCCCCGATCTACAATCCAGATAAAGTGTATTTTCTCTGTGCATCCAAAGTGGGTGGAGGGGAATGGAAGAGGGGCCCCTTTCGTTGCTGTCCCGGGATGAAACCACTCAGCTGAATGGGTTCTCGTCAGACTCTTGGAAGGTGGCTTAAAGCCAAGAGGGGACTTGTGGGCCTTTGTCTCTTGAAGGGTGTCCCCTCTGTCCCTTCCACAGCTTGCACATTTTCCACGGGCCCCATGCTGCTCTCCATCCCTGCGGGCGCCCGTCAGTTCTAGCCTGTCCCGAAGCCGCCAGCCTCCTTGGGGTGAAGGGCTCAGGCTGCGTTCACTTCACTTTCAGATCCAGATTTAAGCATATCAATCAAGGTCCCACTGTGTGCCAGGTCCCAGGCCAAGTGCTTCCTACCTTCTCTCTTTTTAATGTGAGGATGGATTCATCAGCCCAGTTAACAAGGGAAGACCCTGAGGCTCCGTGGGGTGAAATGAGCCGCTGGGGCTGTGAAGTGGTGGGAGATGGAGCCGAGGCTGGGACCAGATCTGCCGCTTTCTTTCCTTGTCATTCCTGTAATTTCCTCGAAATCCCCTGGTTCCGTTTTACCGTGCTAAAAAAACGAGGGTGCCAGCATGGCTTCCACTTGTGTCTGTTGGACTGTAAACTCCTTTTCAACCTCTCGTGTCTGAAATATCTTTCTTTCAGTTCTTAGCACCTAGGAAGGTGATGATCCCAGAGATGGGCTGCAGAGAAAACTGTCCAGGACTAGGGCCCCAAAGTACTCATTGCCCAAGTTGGAAGGACTCAACGTTGGGTGAGGCCTTCAATTCCAGCTCTAGTGTTCACAGAATATTCTGGAAGCTGTCGAGTCTGAATCTAGCCTGCTTGCCTTTCTGGGTTTAAATCCTGGTCCTGTACATATAACTGTGGGACTCTAGGCAAGTAAACTGCTCTGTGCCTTGGCTTCTTCATCTGCCAACAAGGTTAAGGTTGTGAGGGTTAAATACATTTATATGCGTAACATGCGTAGAACTTATTGGTGACGAGTGGTAGTAAGCACTGATTACTGGTAGCAGTGGTAGAAATGGGTGCGTTGGGTCTGAGGAGGGGACTGGGCCGTTATTCTGGCTCTGTTTTTGCTCCTGCTGTGATGTCCAGGGCTGGGGCCCAGATGGGGAGCTGTGGCCTGGGGGACCTGCCTGTCCTGTTCTTTCCTGTCTGGCTGCCCTGGTGGGTACATGGAGAGCAAGGGGCGGGAAGTGGGGCATGCATTTCTGTGTCCTTGGTTCCCGGGAAAGAGCTGGGGTATACATGTGAGACCCTGAAAATTCCAAGATAATGTTAGCCAGATTCAGAGCTCAACGCAGCCCTCGCTGAATGAGCCCTGTGATGAGTTCCAAATGGCGCCGAGGCTTCAGTGCCCAGGAGCAGCTGGGGCAGCTGTGGCCCTGCCCAGGCCTGGGGACCGTTACTCGAACCAATACGAAACATGGCCTGAGACCCCCAGGAACTCTCCTGGCTCCTCCCTGCCAGGTCTCTACCGGGTGGTCCCGTGGCACTCACTGGGCAGCCCAAGTGGCAGTGCAGAAATTTATTCTGGGGGCCCCAATCTAGCGACAAGCCCTCCTTCCCTGTGTTCGTAACTAAGCTCTAGAGAAGCAGGTAGGGCCAGGGCATCAAGGGCAGCGTCCAGCCCTCTTGCCTGGCCTCCTGCGTTGTGCCCACCTTGCTCCCTTCCCCTGCCTTTAACCAGCCACCCCTGAACCAATTCAGCACGGCAGGCACGGGCGGGGCCACCGTGGCAAAGCTGGCATGGCCCCCGGCCTTGAGTTCTTCTTCTTGCGGGGAAAGGTACAAGCCACGGATGATGCGGTGTGATATGGGTTGCAAGCGGGGGCAAACAGCTTCTACAGGAGCCTAGCCCAGGCTGGGTGTGTGTATGGGGTACCTAGGAGGGCTTTCTGGGGAGAGGTAGAAGCTCAAACATGGTGGACACAGGAGTCAGCCAGGCTGACTCCTTCCAGGGGAAGGAGCGTGTAATAGACAGTGTTGCAGGCAAAGACAGTGGTGTCTGCAAAGCTAGAGAATTGCGGGGTGGGTTATGGGGAGAGAAGAGGAGGAGGCAGCAGGTAGTTCCTCCTGGCTGGGCATCACGTGTGGGGCTGTGGGTGGAGACAGTGCACTGGAGAGGTGGTCAGGACCAGTTAAGGAGCCCTTGGTAGCCACGCTATGGAGTTTCAACTCTACACAGAGGGCAGTGGAGGCCTGGGGGTGGGCTTGTGGTAGGTGAACCAAAGGAACTTATTCCTGCTTTAGGAGTATCACCTCCGGAAATGATGAAGGGGAGACGGCAAGCTTGGATGCCAGGGGAGCATCCCAGAGCTGCTGTTTCATCTAGGAAGGAGGAAATGGTTACATGGGCCGGGGTGGTGGCTGTGGGGATAGACTGGCACAGACAGCTTTAAGAGTCATTTAGTGCTTTGTGATTGAGTGAATGTGTTAGTAATTGAAAGGAAGAGGGAAGGCTCAAGAATGACAGCTCTCTGCAACATTCCTGCCAAGGTTTGCTCAGCCTCTTCTTGCATACCTCCAGTTACAGGCAGCTCACTACCTAATTGTTTAGCAAGGTAGTAGTTACCTACTTTAGTTTAAATCTGTCCACATGTGTGCTTCAGGCTGCAAAAACAGACATAAACCTTATTCTATAATAGCCTATCAGGCGTTTGAAGGCGGTACAGTCCACACATTCTCACCTTTTTCGTTGTTTTTGTTGTTGTTGTTATGTGAACGTTCTCAGATTTGTCCATCTAACTTGGACATTTTGTCCTGTCCTATTTTATTTTGGGCAAACAAGAATACCAAATAATAAATTTACAAAAGGAGCTACACCTGTCATGTTGAGTAGAATAGCCTCATCCCTTTGTTCAGCATACTCTCTTCTGGTAGATGATTCTAGCAGGAAGTCAAGTTATAATTAGTAGGTCACTTGGTAAGCATGAAAACAGAGTCAAGGGAGTTAGCTCACTGATGTCAAGATGCTCAGAAAGTAAGTAATTGGCCCAAAGTCACACAAGTAGAATGGAGGGAGGGAAGGATGAGAGGCAGAAGCCCAGGCAGGAGGCAAGTGTAGAAATCCAGAACAGAGCCACGTGGCAGGAGTGGGGAGAGAGAGAGGCCTAGAGGAAGCCAGTTTGAAGGTGGCTTTCACAGGGCGTGGCTTGGGGGTGAGAGATTCTGCAGAGCGGTCGATGACCTCAGGGGGTGGCTGGTGGTGTTCTTTGTTCCTTGAAGGCACGTCCAGGAGGAGTGGGTCAGCAGTGGTGTCCGGCGGGGATGTTGAGCTCGGATGTGACATGGTGTGTTGGAGGTGCCTGGGAGACCCCCAGGAGAGGTCCAGCCGGCAGCAGCTCCCTGCGGAGAAGCATCGCGGTCACGCCTGCCTCCCCTGTGACACTGAGTGCAGATCCCTCCTGGGCTGTTCCACAGCTGGCCATGCTCCAGGCCCAGGACAAAGGATCCCCCTCCATTCCAGCACAGGGCTGCTCTCTGCGGGGGCCCCTCTCCAGCACAGCTGAGGGGCCACTCGTCCCCACCTGGGACCCACTGCCTCACACCACTCTGCAGGGCCAGGCCGCAGTCCCCGGAGACTTGGTTCCGGGAATCATGGCACTTCCGGTTACTGGCATGTCCAGGGACCTCTGGGGTCAACTAGGGACGGCGGAGCTGTCCCTCTGGAGTCAGGCTAGCTGATCTGGAAGAATAAGGGGTCAGAACAAGCCCAGAGAAGTTCAGGGCTCAGGCAGCTCATTGCAGCCACGTAAGGAGGTGGTTGGACATCGCTGGGCACGTGGTGAGGCCAGAACACACCCTGCACAGACGCTCTTAGCGATATGGGCTGATGGTCCTGTCGGGAGGTGGCCCTAACAGCTGTGTGACTTTAGACAGCCTCTTGAGCTCTCTGAGCCTCTGCCTTTTCCCCCTGCTTCTTCACAGTCGTTGTCAAGAGCAAATGAGGTAATAAACGGACAAGCGCGTTCTCAACTATACTGCAACACTGTGTGAGAGGTAAACAGACCCAATATACACATGAACACGCACACACACCCACACACACGAGAGAGACAGAGAGAGAGAGAGAGGCACAGAGACAGAGCCACAGAGACCTTGAGACACAGACACACAGAGAAAAAAACGATAGAGGAATAAGGAGAGGGAAACAGAGACAGTTAGAAAGACTGAGAGAGAAGAGATATGGGGTGAGGAAGGGAGCAGGAATTGGGGAAATCACGAGGAGTTGAAAACGAGGGCAGAAGAGTGAATGAGCAGAAGTGGGTGAGCGAGGCCAGGGCCTGGGGACAGAGGGACAGGGTGGAGGATACAGGGAGGGGGCAGGAAAGGGGCCTGGACTGAGGGTCTGGCTGGCCCTCACTCCCTCGCTGGGCGCTGCAGCCTTTGGCCCGGGCCCCTCCTGGTTAGTGTACTCAGAGCACGGAGCCAGGTGTCCCCAGGCTACCTGCAGGCCAGGAAGTCTTGTGGTGCCCCCGAGCCTACCATGGCCAGTGGGCACACCCAGATCCTGCTCTGAAGAGGCCCCGCGAGGAGCGCTGATCTGTGAAGTGAGGCACCGGGCTGCCCAGCACCGGTGGCCCTACTCAGAGGTGGGTCAGGCAGCGGGAGTCTGGGCGCTGGCTGGCCCGACAGCATGCCCTCCGAGCGCCCTATGCAGAGCGCCCCTTTCCCGGCCTCAGTTTCCCCTCTGCAAGATGGTGCTCCCTCAGGGCCCTGTGAGTTCGGAGACCCAGGCAGCCTGGCGTCACACCCCCTCCCTTTGAACGAGGGCAGCCACAGACTTTTTCCTCTTTGCGATGATTATTTGAAAGTCGAGTTTACCCGTCTTTCCAGTTCCTGTTCTCCGTGCACATAGCCTTTGTCCACCAGCCCCTCCAGCCCCTTGACTGGGTGTCTCCTCCCCATCTTTGTCCCAGGAAAGGCTGGGCCTCTGATGACCCCCAAGGGGCAGTATCACATTGTAAGGAGCTGGACCAGGCCCAAGACAGCTAAATGGCTGTCGTCTGGGCCCGGAGGTTTCGGAGAGAGGAGCTTGGAGCATTAGGAGGCCTACACAAAGCATTTCCTTTGAAAGGGGAGGTCCCTGCTTAGTGAAGAATCCGCCTCAAGAATCCACAACGGGCTGGCGCTCTGGGCAAAGGTCAGGAGAGGGGTGTCAGGGTGGAGTAGAGTAGGATGAAGTCACCGTGCCCCCTCTTCCCTCAGCTGGAGCCCCCTCTCTGCCCAGAGCTGTGGCCAGAGTCCCAAAAGCAGGGCTGGAGGGATGGGCCAGTCTGTCTCACCCACCCCTGCCCAGGATCTAGGACCCCCAGATGTGGCAGCCAGCACCACCTCTGGCTGGAGCCTCCTGGAGCCCCTTGGAGGTAAGAGTCAAGTTACACTTCTGGCTTTTGAGGCAGGAGGACATCCTCTTTAACAGAGGGTACAGAGGTCACATCTCTTGCCCAAGGGCATGCTGCTAGGCAGTCTTTTCTAGAACCAGGGCAGAAATGCTGGTCTTTTGACTTGAGAATATTGGGGACAGTGGCCTGTTCCCAGGGTCTGCTTCAATGAGATGGGACGCCTTTCCTGAGGAATGATATATGGAGGAAGTGGCTGCAGCAAGTCCTTGGAGCAATGTTGGAGGGGGTGATGGTGGTGATGGTGGTGGACATGGTGACAGGTCTTCAGCCTCAAATCCAACTCAAAAAGAGCAAGATGAGCCCGAGTCGACCCCTGCTGAATTCCCCTCCCTCGTACCGGGACGGACAATTAGCAGGTGCACGATAAATATCTGTGAATGAGTGAATGAATTCACCCACCGCGCTGAGACTCTGATGCGTCAAAAAAGGCAGAAGCATGGGCGGTTGGAACCAGCCCCGTGGTATAGGCTTGTGGATGCTGTGAACCGTCTGCTGCTTCCTGCAGCCCCTCCCCAGGCATGACTTGAGAGGGTGGTAGGATGTTTCTGTTTGAGGAGGGACCGGAGAGATAAGAGATCTCTTTTCTCCATGGAGTGGCCTCCCATCCTCCGGAGTTTGGTACCGGGGAAGAGGCTGATTCAGACCTGGGCTGGGCTCTGGGTCTGTAACTGACACGGCTAGAATTCCTTCCTCATTTCTCCTGCCTGCATACCTGCCAACTTTCTTACCTAAAGAAAATTTATCAAATTTTCTTTAGGCTCTTGCCCTGTGCCAGGCCAGTGCTGGGATGGAACGGTGACAAGGCTGATACCAAAGAGAGAGATGCAGTTTAGGGGTCACAGGAGCTCACCGTCTGGCGGGGGAGTGACCACAATCATAAAATTGTCAGGTGCTGTCAATATGACTGGATACTCAGGTGAGAGTTGGGGCAAGGACTCAGAGCCAGGTGGGGAGACTGATCCTTTCTTCCTAGAGGCAGGAATTTGATCCGGACCTTGAGGGATACATAGGATTCAGGAGTCAGAGAAGGGGAGAAGGAGGTGCGTGTACTGAGACACAGGTAGAAAGGTGGGGTGTGCTCACAAAAGTGTTTGGTGGGGCTGAGCCTCGAGTTTTTGCGATACAGGGTGGGCTTGGTGGGAGATGCGGTTGGAACACTAGGTTGGAGTCAGAGTGCGAATGGACAAATGCAAAGGCCTTTGGAACTTTTCTGGGGGCAGTGAGCGGTTACAAACCATGATGGTCATGACTATAGCTGTTATCCAGGAAGAACGTCCGTGCCAGGTAGAGGGTTGTTCAGCAAAGGCCTATAGAGAGGATGAGAGACCTGGGAGGTGGGGAGGGTAATGATGATACTGAAGGTGAGAGCGATAAGGGTGGTGAAAAGGGTGGGTGATGGTTGTTATGATAATGGTGGTGGTGATAATCATGCTGGTGCTGGCGAGATGGTGATGATTTGATGATGGTGGCAGTGGTGATGATTCAGGCCCCTGACGGCAGCCTGGGCTCTGTTGTTTGACAGAGCCTTGGGGAGATGGGGGTGGGGGCTGAGAGAACTTGCCACGGGGGCTCCTTTCTCTCTTCTCCCTCAGCAAGCCCTGCATAGCCCCTAAAGCTGTTCAGAGCAGGGGGGTCTTCTCTGCTTGGTGCGCTCCAAGGAGTGAGTATGAAGTGGGGCTTGGGGAAGCCCCTCCAACACCCAACATTGCCGGAACCTGGGTGGCCGGTCCATTCCAGACGCAGCGCCCACTCAGCACATGGCCTCGCCCACCATGGGACCCAGGTGGGACCCAGCTGCAAATGGCAGCCTGGCCTGTTCTGCCCTTTCCCACTACAGGCCCTCGCACCAAGCAGGAATGTCCTCAGGAAATGGGTTACCTCTCTCCTGGGGGTACTTCTGGATTCCCACTTGCAGCTCCAGCCAGGATGTTTTGCAATGAGCTTAGAGAAAGCATTCATTCCGGGAAGACTCAGGGAGTGGAATGCTCCCTGCCAGCAGGGGTGTGGGTAAGAGGGCGCAGGGCTGCCTGCTGGGCTGGGGCGGGCTGGGGCGGGGGTGAGGTAGGCAGGGGGCAGTGCGGGCTGCCTGGCGGGGCCGTTCCTCAGCCCTCGGTGACTTTGGCCTCTGGGCTGTTTATCTGTCTGTCTGCTTGTCCATCTGGCTTAGAGGAGCTGGCTGGTTCAAGCTAGTCCCCCAAGCTGTCTGCTTATTATACGGTACCTTGAGCTTTGTTTTATTTTATTTTTGAATATTTTTGAATACGACTCAGAAGTGATTACTAAATGAAAAGGTATACTCACCCCCAACCCTGCTGCTTCTGGCCATGCCCCCATGACCCCTATAAATAACAACCCCCCCAGCCCCTGTTTTTTGTTTATTCACCCAGTGTTTCTGTTTGCAAAACAAGCAGCGACATAGCTGCATTTGGATCTCCCACATTTCCTACCCCAGCAGAAGCATTCTGTGTGCCTTGCTTTGCACCATGTTTTTTTGCACTGAACAGTCTTACCTGGAGATCCCTCCACACTGGTAACGTGGAGACCTGCGTAGTGCTCTGTTGGAAGGGCTGAGTATAATCATTTCAGGCTTTTGAGTTTTAAAACCCAGGTGCCTACAAATACTGGGCTGATTCCCCAGCTGGGTTTTTTATAATTTTTCCAGGACCCCAACCAAAAGTGCCCGAGTCTTCCCTCCCTGTACAGCCCTGCTAATGTCATGGTCTCCTGCGATTCTTCCCTCCTTCCCATGTGGACGCATCACTGTTCATGCTTTGCAGGGAGGAATCTGAGGAATTGAAAAATCAAGTAACACACCTAAAGGGATAACTAGTAAGTGATGAACTCTGGGATTTGGATCCCAAGCAGTCTGGGTCTAGACTCCTTTCCTCTTCATGATGTCACACTGCTGGGGAATATAGAGCTACGTAGTCCTCCCTCTTCAGGAGCCAGATGGAGCCCCTGAGCCCAGAGAGGGGCGGGAACTTGGTCAAGGTCACAGAGCTGCGCACTAGCAACTCCCAGAGGGGAAAAAGCATCACTTGGTCTCCAATGGGTACCTGATGCTCTCCCGTATGTGAGTGAGGGCTCCCCAGGAGGACGCCTCTCCTCTGAACTCCTAGGCTTCAAGCTCACAGTGGCTTCTCTGCCCACTTGCCAGGCTTAATGTCACACTCACAGAAGCTCGCCGCTAAACGATTTAACAGTTTCATTGCACAGATGGACATACCGAGGCAGGAGGGAGAAGGGGAAAGGTCACACAATCCAACTGCAGCAGAACTGGGGTAGATTCCAGGTCCCATGACTGGTAGTCTGGGCATCCGTCCAGGCCCCAGCTTGCCTCCAGCCAGCACCCTCCTTACCTGGCAGTGTCGGTGTGCCTCCCTTCCAAGCTTCCTCTTGGCTTCTTTCAAGATGACCACTTCCTCTCAGTCCTTGCCCATGGGTCAGGAAACTCCATTTCCATTCGTGTTCATTGGCTAAGGCGGTCTCTGCCAGCAGAGGGGTTTGTGCATGAAATCCTGGCAAAGTCGGCAGCTGAAATAACATCCTCGTCAGTGTAAAACTCAAGGGCTGACTGTGTGTGTGCATACATGTGTGTAGGAATGTATTGTGTATATGTGTACTGTGTGTACATATGTGTCCTGGTTATTGCGTATGTGTATGCGTGTGTGCATGTGTATTGAACTTGTGTGCATTTATGCATGTGCATGCGTGTATTGTGCACACATGTGTGTGGACATGTGTATTATATATGTATGTGTGTGTTGTGTGTATATGTTTGTGTGTGTTGTGTATCTTGTATATGTGTGTGCATGTGCCTTATGTATGTGTGCCTATATGTGTGTGCACATGTGTATGTATGTGTGTGCACATGTGTATGTTGGGTGCATGTGTGTATGTGCATGTGTGTGTGGCAGTCAAGGCTCAAACACAGACCCACAGCCTTCCCTCCACGATCTCTTGGTGTTGAACGTTTTTCATTCTCCAAAGAGATGCAGTTTGAAAGATCTAGAGGTCCTGGGTGGCCTTGAGATTCCTTTGGCACTTGGAGGTGGGGAACAGCCTGAGGTGGGTGGCCACCTCTGCTGGTGGTCTGAGGGCAGGCTCAGGCCCCAGGGAAACTTAAGATCTTCTGGTGAACGTGTGATCTTAGACACATCACTTCCTCCTTCTCGTCTCAGCTTTCCCTCCCATAAAGTGGAGGTATAACGTCTGTTTTGTTTTACCCCAGGGGCATCGTGAGGACGAGGTGAACTACTTGTTTTGGAAACTGTACCAAACTCTTCCCAGTTCTGTGATTTCCAAGTTTTGCAGGCAAAAGAAATCGCACTACAATGCTGTCCTGTATCTGTAGATGTTTCCTCACGTATGAATGCAAAGCTGAATTTAATTTTGCGCAGGAGTGTTTGGGAACTAGGGTCACATACTTGAGGGTGTGGGTGCCTGTGTGTGTTAATTAGGATTTCCTTACAATTGCGTACCGTCTGCATGGAGCAGAGCAGGGCCTAGTGGGTCAGTTTGGGTTTGAATCCCACTGCTACCCCTCGCTTGGCTGGCTTGGCTTGAATAAGCCATAGAACCTGGGTGGGCTTCATCTGTGAATGGGCCAATGAGAGTGGCCACTTCCAGAGTCTCGTGGAGATTTGACGGACTAAGCACTGAAAGCTCTTGACACAATGGGAGGCTCGCAGATCACATTAGTAGTTCTTAGTTCACCAAGAACTGGAGGAGAATTAGCACCAGTGCCATCACCTCTAAGGCGAATTATTATAAAAAAGAGGATCATATCCTCCACCCCCCACCCTCTGATCTTTTGCCTTGTCCAAAAGCCTGGATTTGATGGTCTTAAGTATTTGATACTTGGGGTGGGTTTTTCTGCTTGAGGGTGAGAGTGCTAGAGGCGGTTGATGGGAGAGGGAAGCTTTTGGATAGACCCGCGGAGCCCCTTGCTTTCCTTTCCTGGATGTACCTTCGTTGCAGAGGAGAAACCCCATGGCTGGGATCAGAGAACCACACGTGTCTTACAGAATGTCCCGCTGTCCCTGGTAGCTCTCGGGAGCTGCAATGCTCCACACTCACCAAGAGGGGTTCTGGCTTCAACTGAGTTTGGGAAACACCGCAAACAGACCCCCTCACAGTCGTTAACATGTTTATTGGTATTATTAAAATGCTGTAAAAAGACGCGGTAAACAAATAATTTTAATTTGGTTTAACCCAGCATCTCCCAAGTGCACTTTTCTCTTTGCATAATCCCTGCTATAAATCTCTGCAGAATACACTCTGACAAGCGCAGGCCAACGGAATCAATAGTATGGAAATCAACAAAGCCACGTGGCCCTGGGTCACTCTCCCAGTCAGGCAAATGATATGTTATAAAGCAGTGCTTCCCAAATGTCAGTGCGTACACATGTCACCCGGGGGATTGTGAAAAGGTAGATTCCAAGTGGCACGTCTGGGTGGGGCCCAAGGTTCTGCATTTGTAACAAGCTCCCAGGTGATGCCCCTGCCGCTGGGCCCAGGACCACACTTTGGTAAGATTATAAAGAGACCTCTGCTACCATGGAATTTCACCTGTGTCCATCCTTTCAACAGTATTTGGAGACTGGTGGCCACCAAAGCAGTCCCGGAATCAGGCCATTAGACCCATCACCAGGGAGGTGACCTACCTTTCTGTGCTGGACAAGCAGTCCTGTTAGGGGAAGCCCAGGCTGGGTTAGTGGCTGAAGGGAACAGAAGGACCAAGGTTTGGGGGATTGCAAAGTCCTTCAGAGCTATGAAATCTTGGCTGAGTCTGCCTGAAAAGATGACAATCGGGTTACACTCCTGCCATCTCTCCTGTCTGGGCAAATAAGGTTGGGATTGTTAGTGTTTAATTTATTTATTTATTACTTTTTAAAGAGACATTTCCCCTTTCTCTTTCTTGGGTCTGGAGTCATTAAACAGGGATTAGCTGGATAAATAGAGGAAGTGATTTTTAAACTGTTTGCAAACTTAATGTGAAGAGCCCAGCCTTGCAAATTATCACGTCTAATCAGAGGCCCTCGCTTCACTGCTCCAGTAATTGTACTGGTATTAGTCAAATTCTTGTTGTCTCCTCATTAGCCGTGAAAAGGAGACTCAAGATGTACTTCATTAGAGTGTCCTGGAAATATATTGCTAACATGGAGACGGAGGCAGAGCGAGGGAGGGAGGGAGGAGGGGGAGGGGTGTGGAGGGCGGGGCAGGAGGTGACCTGACGCATCATCTCTCTCCAGTCCCTCTCTCGCCTGCCTCTGGGTTCAGTTCCTCTGTGTGCAGCAAGGAGGGTGGGCCAGCTGAGGCCCGAGGGCCCTTTCTGTCCGACACTGTTGAGTCTCTGGTTCTAAGTTTTGAGGCTTTGATCAGCACTGGATGTTCTTTCAGATCCTGGAACTTATGCTTTTCCAGGAGCCATGCTTACCAAGGACAAAGAGAGCTTTGGGTGCGCTCAGCTGGTTTGTGCTTCTCCATGATTCCAAGGCAAAACGGCAAAGCGCCCAAACGTCCGCCAGACACCAGCCTGCGGCTTTCCTCGATACTGTCTGATAGGAGTTGCAGTCAACATCTTCTCCTCCTTCCCAGCCTGCATCCTTCCTTCCATTCCTCCCTCTTTCCTTCCTTCCTTCCCTCCTACCCTCCCTATGTGTTTGGAGTGCATTTTCTTCGTCCTCATTGTCTTTCTTCTCCTCCTTCTCTTCTACCCAACATATATTTATGGAGTGTCTAGTCCTGGAGCCATTTAAATTTAAATTAGTTGAAATGAAGTAAAATGAAAAAGTCAGCTCCTCATTTGCACTAGCCACATATCAGATGCCCACGTGCCACACGTGGCTAGTGGCTGCCACATTGGAGGGTGCAGAGAATTCTACTGGACAGCCGTGGTCTAGTCTCTTTCTGTTACATCCTGTGTTCATCAGCCCAAGGGTGAGGAGTCTGTGGAGCCAAGGAAGAGAGAATCCTCCCCCTAAGATGCTCACGGTCAGGTGGGGGAATTATCACACCCGATACAGTTGGTTAAAGATGGGCCCAAGGACTAGACTAGAGGTACACACCTATAGCTACCTGCACGGTAGGGGTCAGCCTGTTGAGCTGGAGACACAGCCAGGCATCCCAGAGAGCAGGGACTTTTCCACTAGAGGTCTGTCTGCACTTGTGCTTGCCTTAAGGATGAGCCTGGCCCATCAGTGCCCCTGAGCTTAGGGTAACGTTACTGCCAGTGCCTTAACAGTGAGCACTAGTGGACACGCAGCACGTCCGTCCTCCACTCTCAGCAGACACGCGGCATTTGTAAGGCCTGTTGTTTATGTCCCTCGGCAGGGACCATGTGTTCCTGGGCTCGGGGCCTGGTGAGCCTTAGCTGGGTGTCTGGGAGGTACCTGCCAGGGCCATTCACCATGGCACGACTCTCTCCTCATACAGCCTTCTTGGCAGCCAACCCCGAATCACTGCGTAGGGCAATGAAACGTGCGTGGTGGCTTCTGAGATTCAACACATCTGATTCTGAATTTATGCTGTATCACTTGCCGAATCCACTGAGCTATGTAAGTCACTCCACAGTCTAAGCCTCAGTTATGACAACTGTAAAATGGGGGTAATAATATCTACCTTGAAAGCTTGCTGTTGTTGGTATTAATGACGTGGCATGCACAGTACCTGCTGTGGAACCCTGGGCAATCAATCAATTCTTCCCCCTCCCTTCCTCCCTTCCTCCATCCCTCACTCCTTCCCTGCCTCCCTCCCTGCCTCCTTTTCCTCTGTCCCACCTTTGGTCTCGACGGGAACGTTGGGCTGCCGTCCTCTTTGGCAGAAGCCCTTGGTCTCTCCCGCCTTCTGGATGCCGTCCTGCCATCCTCTGTGGCTTGGAATCCAATTTCTCTACCTCTGAGAGGATAAAGGGCTGAGTCAGCTCCCCAGAGATTCACTCTCGAGGTTCCAAGGAGTCTGGGGGCGTTAGTGCCAGCACTCGGGCTGCTAATGGACTCAGAATGGATTCAGGGCTGATGACACAGCCCTGAAATGTGGAGTTCGCTGGAGGAACCATGGTGACCTTTTTTTTTTTAAAAAATGACTTCCACACAATAGGTTTCCTTTTAATCAGGAACTTGTCTGCATTTCTGGCTTCCAGTAACTTCCTCCCTGGCCCTACAAAGGCCACAGGAGGATCAGTTAGATGCCCCTGATGCTGAGGGATGGAAAGGGCCAAAGCGGCAGCCCTGGCTCTCCTCCCCACTGTCCTGGTGGTGTGGAAGTCATGAAGCCCCCGAGGAAAACCCACTTCACTGGGTTCTTAGACACTCCCAGCACTGCAGATTCAGACCTGCAGGTGCATGAAAGTCAGAGGTGAGAAGGGGGTGAGAGCTTTGGGAAAGATGACCTGGGAGGCTCAGAGAGGTTAATTGACCTGCCAAGGATCACAGAACTGGTCAGGTGCCCTGGGCTAGACTCTTCTTCCCAGTGTCCTTTCCACACTTGACCCTTAATCAATCTACCGTCGGTGCCCACCCACCACTTGGGAGGCACTGTGGGTCTCCCAGAGTGTGTATTTCACTGTCAGCCACTGTTCCTGGAAGAAATGCTTTTTTTTCTTCCCGTGGCAATTGTCTTTCCAGCCTGACTGCCAGCGCAGGGTCACGGGAGACGATCTGGACTCCATGACCTTGACTGTGCTGCTTCCCCTCCAAAAGCCAGCTTCCTCTTCTGGAAGGTAAGGGTGCTGGTAATGGCACCGTCTTTGGATCCCTGCTGGAAGGCAGAAAGGAGCTGCCATGTCAGTGTTCAACAAACTACCGGCTCAAAATAACCCCCTTTTAAGGAAAAAGTTACCAATTGCGGTAAGTTCTATAGGACTATTGGACCCAACCTGAGGTTCTTGAAGTATGGTCCCTGGACCAGCAGCAGCGGCATCATCTGGGAACTTGTTAAAATGCAAATTCTCAAGCACCATCAGAAATCCTGAGGGTGGGGCCCAACAATCTGTATGTTAACAAGCCCTCCAGGCAATTCTCATGCCCCCTAAGTTTGAAACCCTCTGGGCTAGACTTTTGCTTTCCATGGACCCAGCGGAGGGAAAGATCGTCGTGGATGGGGTTGTGGGCTTAAGGACCACCTCCAAAGAAGGCAATAGAAGTGGACATTGGAGGGCAAGTAGTTGCTGGGTGCTGGGGAGGCATTCAGGTGCCAGTACAGTGCTCTGGAGCAGGGATGCTGAAGGCAGATCTGCCAAATGCCCACAAGGCTGGAAGAGTGACCACTGACCATGGTCAGGATTCAGATTTGACCTTGACGGAATGATCACAAATGCTATGTCTGTATTTGGTAAGAGAATTCAGGATGCCCATCCATTCATCCATCCATCCATCCATCCATCCATCCATCATCCATCCTTTCTTCCAACTAAAGTCTATTTGTTTGAATTCAAGTTATTTGAACCGTATTCTGTGACAGGCATTCAGCTATGCCCTTGGCTTGCAGAAATGCGACAACCAGAGATAACAGCTTGTGACCTCTGATTAATTTAAAAAGTTAAGTTCTTGAAAATCCACTTTAATGAAAACAAGTTCCCACCAAACGTCACTATCTGAAGTATTAGATTAAATATTTCTGTGTGGCATGAAACAGGAGCAATATTTAACTTCAATGTCTGTTCCCATCTTTGAGGACCTCAGAAGGCTGGGTGTAGGAATTCAACGTGTGACAGGTGGAGCGTCACCCAGGGGAGGGTCACGAATAAGTTCACTAATTGTTTAGCTCTCAGAGTTTCCCACCTCTCCTTCTTATTCATTTTCTGATCTAATCCTGAGAACAATACTGTGAACTCAAGAAATTCAGACTCAGAATTTAAGTGACTTGCCCCAAGTTACAAAGGAAATGAACCACAGAACCATGACGAAAACGGAATCTTCAGATTCTCCCAAACCCTGAACTCACCACGCTGACTTCCATTCATAATAGTAGAAGATCAGGCGCTGTGTTACCCGAGTCCTGTTTTGGGCAAGGTGGGACCCTTCTGGGATGCCCAGGCTGCCCACGCCATCCATGTGTAGGGGCAACCGTGGAGCTGCATCTAACCCAGAAAGCTACTCAGGAAACCCAAGATCCATTTCCAAAGAAAGGTCATCCATTTTCCAGCATGTGCCGTTCCCTGGAGACACTGGTCTCACCACCAAGCATGGCTACTCTGAGATCGGAATAAGAAACCCTCAGCCTCCTAACACCTGGTGAGCCCCAAGAATTTAACACCTCGCCCATGCCGACAGGTCACTGTGGGAAAAAAAAAATCAAAACACACAGTGGTAGTAAAATCGTGGCTCTTCGAACAATATTAAAACACTTCAGCAATGTTTCATATAGAATTAATTAACATAAACCCCAGCATCCTCATTGCTGCAGAGCCCTAAAGTGGTTGCCAGAATTTAATTAGACTTAACCTTTTTTCCTACACCAGTACCACTTTATAATAACTGCAAATCATTATTAATTCCTTTGGTGTTCACTGTAATGACATTAATCATGATGAACTTCTTTCTTTAGTAATGTGTATGTAATATGTAATTCCATAGCAATTTAGTATTAGTTAAGGCTAAATTGAAATTAATTTCACAAAAAAGATACTATTTGTTATTGGATCCTGTATATTCATAAAATAATATTTTAGAGCAATTTATACTGAGGTGACCAGATTAGGAGGCATTTGGCAACTGCAAAAAGTTCAGAGACAGAACAATTTGCTGCTGATTACTGGAGCGTACGTGATTGCCGGTGTCTCGTATCCCAAGGTACTTGAAACAACAAATCAGAAAATGGGTAAGCTATGATGGGGTGGCCCTTTGAGATACCGTACCTTATCAATCTGAAGCCATAGCATTGGACAAGAAAGTATCTTGGAGTCATTTCCAGAACCAAGCCTGTGATTTATTATACCAGATTTCAAGAGTCAAGCCACGTTTTTGGCCTCTCCCAGCCTCAGCCTTCCCTCCTGTAAAATGGTTACATTATCCCCTCATGATGGTCTTCAGGGATTCCAAGGATGTGATAGATTTGGATGTGATAGATAATGGTTACATTATCCCCTCATGATGGTCTTCAGGGATTCCAAGGATGTGAGTGATTTGGAAAATTGCAATAGCTGAGAACGTATGCGATGCTAGGGAGAGAAGTTATGGTCTATGTGTGCTTTATTTGGTTGTTTAATTTCATTTATTTTTGTGATAGAATGCTTGGAAGTGGAGATGCTGAGAAGGGAAAGGAAGGTTTTTTTTTTAAGATATCAGCTGTACATGTCACTAATGTGAAGGTGTCACCTTGTCCCAGCCTTTGCCTTCTGCTGGGCGTATTCGGACACTCTGATGCTGACAAACCTCTGGGGACTTTCCTCCGTTCATTCATCCATTCATCTCACCAGGCAGGAGTGGAAGACAGAAGGATGAATAAGACATAGCTCTGCCTTCGGGAAGCTGGTGGTCTAGGGGACATGACTCTAAATGGATATTTAAAATATATTCTGGTAAGGGCAGTAGATACATGCTCAGGTAAGGGGTGATACTAAAAATAAGTAACAGCACATAAGACCTAATCAGTGTGGTGGCTGGCAGGTGGGCTTCAGGAGGGCATCCAGATGTGCAGTAGATGGACACGGGCTGGGCTCAGGGCATGATGGGATCCCAGAAGAGAGCTCTCTAGGCTGGTGGACAGGAAGGGGGAATTCAGGGAAATCCCCCTAGAGAAGGAGAAAGTCTTAAGTTACAGTGGGCTCTGGCGAGGAACAGGGAACAGCAGAGGAGCAGCTCAGCGACAGGAGGCCCCTCGATGTGTGTGAGACAGTAGCTAGGAGCAATTTGCGCTTATGGAGGACACAGTCTCCTAAGAGAGAAGGGGCAGCCCCACTTGACCAGTGCACAGGACCCTCATGGAGGGCTTTGTAAGCTGCACTGGGGGAACTTAGACGTCAAAGGCTGAGGGTGTGGGTTGGGAGTGATGCAGTGGGCAGAAGCATTGCTTTTGCTTTTGTTCTGTTTTGAGCATTTTTAAAAAATGCCCTCACTGTTATGGTATAAGTGATATATGTGACATAAAAATTAAGCATATGTCTGGAAATAGATACCATAAACAAAATCAAAAGACATATGATAAATGTTGGAAGAAAAGATTTGTAGGATGTATTACAAAAAATTAATAGCCTTTATCTAGAAGGAGCTTTTTACAAGTGGATAAGAAAAAGACAAATAACCTGATAGATAAATGAACAAGAAAAAGCCACAAATAACCAATAACATAGAAAAAAAAAAAGGCTTGCTCTAACAAAGAATCAAAGAAATGAAAATAACAATGAAAGACCAGTTTTTAAACCAAACTGACACAATTTGAAAGTGTTGGTAGTATCCATTATGGGAGAGGGAAAATGGGCACTCTCATAATTGGTGGGAGTGTAATTAGGGTACAATCTTTTCACTGTTAAGGTTTAAAATGTGCATATTATTTTGATCAGAACCCCCAGTTTTGGAAGTTGAAGCTACAGAAAAATTATGGTGTAAGAAGGTGAGGTGAGGTATAAAAAAACCCTGAATGTTCATGGATAAGGAAATGTTTGAATAAATTAATGTACATCCATGCTATAGGATATTAATCAGTGACTTGGAGGCATGCCCTTAGTAATTATTAAGTGAATACAACAGAAAGTACACTATCAATTCATTGATGTTAAAAAAGTAATACGTGCTCATTATAAAGAATTCAAGAAATTAAGAAAACTATTAAGTAAAAAAATAAATAATCTCCTCCCAAATGTAACCCCCAGAAATCAATATATATCTTTTGTTTTTTGTTTTTTTTTGCGGTATGCAGGCCTCTCACTGTTGTGGCCTCTCCTGTTGTGGAGCACAGGCTCCGGATGTGCAGGCTCAGCGGCCATGGCTCACGGGCCCAGCCGCTCTGCGGCATGTGGGATCTTCCCGGACTGGGGCACGAACCCGTGTCCCCTGCATCGGCAGGAGGACTCTCAACCACTGCGCCACCAGGGAAGCCCCACAAAGCTACTTTTTAATAAAAAAATATTAAATTTAATTTTAGTTTAGTTTAAAAGAAGAAAAAGAATCTAAAGTAAAATGGAAGGAATTGCTCCATTTAGACAAATATTTCTTCAGCACAAGAGATACTCTTTTCTAACAGATCCCCTCTGAGGGATTATAGAAAGCATTAGGAGGTGGGAGTCAGTTTAAAACCACATCTTTTAAATTTACACAGTACTGATTGACTTCCTGCTGAGAGAGATGAGGGGTTGAGCACTCTTATACTTCCCTCACCTCCCTCTTCTCATGCCTGCCATTGTTAGTTTTATTACTTTAAAAAAATATTTTAAACTTTACAACATTTCTATTCTATTCTGTAGGCATAATTACACCAGTTTTTAAGTCTTAGAAGTACATTTAATGAACTCTGTGTGTAGAACAACAGCTTCTCCATACCTAAGTTCTTTATGCAGATATAACTGTTAGTCGACTGGTATATGAGTCAGAATTTGGATCCACCGCATATAACATCCACAGAGCAACAACAAAAATGGTGGTTGAAGCAAAATGAAAGTTTACTTCTTTTTCATATAAAGTAAACCTGAAGCAGCAGACCAGAGGAGGTTTGGCCGATCCACAAATTTATTAGGCAGCCAAGCTCCTTCTAGCTGAGCTGATTTCACTATCATCATTAGGTTTAGCTTTTGTCCTCATGGTTTAAGATGGCTGCCAGGACTCCACCCATCACATCTATCTTTTAGGCAGCAGGATGGATGAAGGTGGAAGATGATGTCCTCCTTCCCTTTAAGTAGACTTCCTGAAAGTTGCACACATCACATCTGATTATATACTATTGGTTAAACTTCATGACCATAACTAGCTACAAAGAAGGCTAGAGAATGTAGTCTTGTAGGTGGGTGACAACGTCCCCAGGGAAATATCAGGGTTCTTATGACCAAAGAAGGCAGAAAAGTAGACATGAGAAGGTAATAATACGTCTCCACCGCTGGGTTTCTACCACTACTAGCTGGATTTCAAAATCAAATAGCTTTTCAACAAGGAATCAAGCATACTATAATTCCTTCAGTTCTTTCCTAGTTGGAAATGTCTTCCTGTGGCCTTTATTCTTGAAGGACATCTTGGCTGGATATAATAATCCTGGCTTACATTTTCTTTCCATCAGAATTTTGAATATATTCCTCCATTGTCTCCTGGAATTATATATTGTTGCCAAAGATTCTAAGGTCCATCTGTTTCAATATAGCTTATCAATGACTTACTTTTCTACCTGGACTCATGAAGGATTCTTTCTTTGTCCTTAAAGTTCAACAAATTGCCAGGTTATGTCTGGATGTTGATGTTTCGGTGTCATCTCCCTGCCTCCTGCCCCAAGACCCTTGGGAACGGTGTGCTTTTTTAATCAGCAAGTTCCATAATTTCTCTTTTCAGGGATTTTTTATTTCTATTTCATTTATGGTGCTTTCTACTATGAAAGCATCAGTTATTCTAACATAAGATCAACTTTGTCCTCCAAATCCACTAAAATCTCACTATATTCTTTGATCTTCTTGTGTTTTTCCTGTGCATTCACTGTGATCATCTCAAGCGGAGGGGTGGCATAGGGCCACAAGGGCTATGAACTGCAGGGCTCCAGGAGGCCCCTGCAGTACATTCACATCATGGACTAAGATATGAAAACTCCCTGGAGTTGCACCACTTGACAGCACATTCACAACTTTTTATTTGGTATCAGGAATTAATTTTTCCTCTGCATTTATTCTGTTCTTCATTCTTACGATTTATTTATTAGTTCTATAATTGCATTATGATGGTTCTCCTTCTGCTTCATTGGCTCTGCAGCTCCCTTTTCCTATTGTTCTAGAGCTTTTTTAAACAGCTTCACAGAGATATAATTGACATACAGAAAGCTGTACACATTGAAAGTGAAAGTGTGGCAAGTTTTGGCATATGAATACACCATGAAAGCAATTAACACAAATCAACATAAGGAACACATACACCAGCCCCAAAGTTTCCTTGCACCCCTTAGTAATCTTTTTATCTCCTTGTTAGCTTATTAACACTATACCTCTTTATTTAGTTATTTTGTCATTCTAGTCTTGGTTTTAGGGTATGTAGTATATGTCTTCAGCTTAATGCAATCCACCTTTATTTGATATTTTATCACTTCATGTATGGTATAAGAACCTTACAACCATATACTTCCTTTCTCCTCACCAGGCCTTGGAGCTATTGTTGCTATACATTTTATTTCTACACGTGTTATAAGCCCTTTGATGCATTGTGATTCAATTTGTTTTAAATGGTCAATGATCTTTTAAATAGATTTAAATAATAAAAAAACATCTTTTATGTTTATTCATATAGTGATCATTTCCAGTGATATTTATTTCTTTGTGTAGATTTCAGTTTCTTTATGGTATCATTTCTTTTCTGCTTGAATGCTTTTCTTTTCCATATTTTGTATGATGGGCTTGTTGTGATGAATCCCTTCAGCTTTTGCTTGTCTGAAAAAATCTTTCCTTTGCCTTCTTTTTGGAAGACTAGTTTTGCTGGGTATAGAATTACAGGTTGGCAAGTCTTTTCTTTCAGTACTTTAAAGATATTGCTCCTTGTCTTCTGGCTCACATTGGTTCTGACAAGAAATCTGTTGTTATCTGTATTTCTTTATACATGATGCGTCTTGTCCTAACTCCGGCTGCTTTTAGAATTTCTCTTTATCACCACTTTAAAGCAATCTTTTTATTGTATGGCTTGGTGTACTGTTCTTCATGTTTTTTGTGCTTGGGCTCTGTTGAACTTCTTTGATCTTTGTGTTTACAGCTTTTATCAAATTTGGAAAATTTTCGACCATTATTTTTCTTAGATACTGTCCTGCTATTTCCTTATGACTCCAATTACACATCCATTAGGTTACCTGAGTTTGTCCAACAATTAGGCAGGCTTTCTTCATTTATCTTCAAATTTATTTCTTCATGTTTAATTTTAGATAGTTTCTACTGCTGTATCCAAAGCTTATAAATCCTCTTTTTCTGTGATGATTTATTGGCTGTTAATCTCATCTAGTTTACTTTTCATCTTAGACGTTGTAGTATTCGTCTCTAGGATTTTGATTTTGGTCTTTATATCATCAGTCTCCATATCTCTTTGCCTCAGTTTCTTGAACATAAGAAATGCAATAATAATTACTGTTTTAATGTCTTTGTGTACTAATTATATTACCTGTGTCATTTCTAGGTCAGTTTTGATTCATCATATATTCTCCTTATTATGGATTATCTCTTCCTGCTTCTCTGATAATTTGTTACTGTATATCAGAAATGTTGAATTTTATCTTATTGGGTGCTAGTTTTATATTCCCATATATATATGTATATATATATATACTTTTTTTTTTAAGCCTTGTTCTGGAATGTACTTAAGTTTCTTAAAAACTTTCATGTTTGCTTTTAAGCTTTGTTAGGTCTGACCACAGCAACATTTAGTCTTGGGCCAATTTTGCTTCACTGCCTGAAGAAAATGTTTAAGTATTCTGTTTAATGCCTGTGGATTCTGCCTGGTGGGAACAGGAACTCTTCCCACCCTGCATGAGCACCTGCATGTGTTGATGCCCAGAAGCTCCAGGCCACACAGTGGGGCAATTGTAAGGCTCGTCTCTTTTGTTTCCCATCTTTAAGGGATCACCATCCTTTGTTGCCTGTCCCCCAACTCGAAGACTGTTGTTTCATATATTTTGTCCATTTTCTTGCTTGTTTCAGGTGATAGGGTAAATCTAGTGCTTGTCTCTTCATTTTGGCTGCAAATGAAAGTTTTTCTATTGTTTTATCATCTGTTCTTTACCTTCTTATTTTGATACATTTATTTATTTATTTAAGCTTTATTATAATGAGGAAATGTGCTTCTGTTATTTGGAATTTATTTTCCAGACTGGGTCCTTTTTTTTTTTTTCTTGAACAATGTTTGTATGGTCCCCATACTTATTATTTTAATCTGTTTATACCTAACATAGAGACTGCTGTTCAGTTCTTGACTATGAAATTGTGAGTGGATTTGCTTAATGTTGCCACTTTAACTGAAACACATTTCTCTTTCTCTCTGAACTATGCTTTAAGGTTTAGGTGTTTTTATTGTATCAACCATTCTGTAGTTGAGAATGCAAGGGGAAGAGGAAGATTTAAGAAAGAAAAGACTTTCAATTTCACCCCCACACAGGGTCATCTGATTTTTAGAAAATATTCAGGGAACTAGGTTATAAACACCATGAAGGCAGGAATTTTGGCAGAGAGGGGTCAGTTTTGTTCACTGTTGTATCCCTAGTCCTGAAGATGGTGCTTGGCAATAGTAGATTCTCAGTAACTAAGATTCGAAAGAGTAATTGATTCCATTTATCGATTCCTTGTTTTATTCCAACTACCCCCCTCCAGGAGGGTCCAGCTCTCTTGGGCAATAGGGTAGGTAGAGCACCCAAGCGTCAGACTGATACAAGTGCTCTGCAACCAAACTGACTGACAAGCGTCCCTTGGGCCAAAGTTATTTCAGGCAGCTACGCCCATCAATAGAATGGTTAGGACCTTGTGGACATGTGGTCACATGACATAATTTAGGCTGATTTCACCCCAAGTCAGTGGGAGAAACCATGGCCTCTCAAGAGCACACACCCATTTAAGCTCACATAGCTCTCAAATGCTCCCCCTTTGTCCCTAGCACAGCCCTCTCCCAAGCTCTTAAGGTAGTACTAATTGGATGATGTGTCAGTCCATGTCCAAGTACCAATAACTGCACTTACATGTTGCTTTTCTCTTTCTGTGACTCTCTTCTAAGACAAGGAGGAGCTCATGCACAGACCAGCCTCTGTTGGAACCCCTGCTTCATTTGGTCAAACTCCAGCAGGCTCTCAGCTCACCTCACTCTTGAGATGGCAAGGACGTAAACAGTCTGCAGCAATTCCACGGCTTGCTTTGTCTGTACTTCCTCAAGGTCCCAGTGACTTGTATACTTTCCATCGAGTTCACTGACTTCAGATAGTCTGTGTTTATTAACCATTGTGATATATTACCCCTTCAGTAGAATTCATTTCCTTTTGATCACTATTGCCCACTCATCAACATTTCTATGCACCGTAAATATCACAGAGCCTCTCGACAGCACTGCGATGTTTGCTGAGCCCCTCAACCTCTCTCTGGGCTGAGGGGCTCTGGATGGCCGTTAACATCGGTGTCCAGTCTCAGCCATGATTTCTGGGTCTCCTGGAGATGTGCTGCCTCATGGGAATGGGGAAGAAGGAAGGACAAGCGTGGTGAGGTCCTGGGAGACTCCCAGTTAATAATGGAGATTCGACACTCACTGCCTTTTTTGGAGTGTCTGCCAAAAGTCATGATGGAGTCAAGATAATCGGCCAGGGAAGCCTCACAGTGCAAAGGTGCACAGCCATTGGCAGGTCTCTAATGAGACGTATCCGGGAAGAGGATTGTGAGTCCCAAGTTTGCCAATATCTGAAACAGGGAGAGGAATGACAGGATGCTCACAGAAGAGCAATAAAAACGATCGGGCCTCCAGAGAGACTGATTTATGACCAAGGGTCTAGGAGCTACATACATTTTACTGTGTCCCAGCAGAGCAAGGGAAGGAAGGGGATGGTGGTGGGATTCTTTGCAAAACCAAGCCTGGGAGAGTGGTGGGAATGGAGGTGGACTTTAAAGGGAGGGAAAGGTACTGAGAAACAAGGAGAAGGACCCTGGTGAAAGGGAGTAAAAAATGTAGAGAAGGAAAGAAAGAATTTGGGGGTAAACTATAAGGACTCTTGTGTAACTATAAGGGTCCTAGGACCAGAGGGGCAGCTGGGGAAGGATTGAGGTTACCAGGGTCAGCGGTGTCGTTCAAATGTACATCACCTCTCTGTCAAGGTCAGAGCTGGGGCTCTTCCCAAAACACCTTCCCAATCCCCTGTCCTGGGGACCTCTGCGTCTCCCTTCACTGCGTGGAAGCAGTTACAGAGATGACCGGCCTCCCCCAGGCTGTGGGCTGCCTGGGATTCCAGCATCCAGCACAGGGCTTGGCATAGAGCTAGGGGTTCCAGGAAGACTGTGAAATCAAATCCCCAGGTTTGGGCTAGAATGGACTGTTCTGGTATAGGGTGGTCTAGAGATGGTTAAATGTGCCTCATTGCCTCCCTTTATTCCCGTCCGAGGAGGCCCCTGGCTGCGGAAACCTCTTTGTGTTGCATTTAATAGAAGCGATAGGCTGGTGGGAAATGATGCTCTGAGACCCAGGACTGAGACTTAGAGGAGAAGTATGGGGTTGAACTGTTAGAGAGGTGTCTCCAATTCCACTTCCAAAATTACAGTGTAAAGCTCTTCAAAGAAGAGATGAAATAAGGATAATCATAATAGTCATGGTGAGGTCCTACATGTCTGTACTACTTTCAGGTCACAGAAAGCTTTCACATCCATTAACCATTTGCCCTCGTAACATCCTCGCCTATCTCAGTGGGTTGTCAGGAAAATCAAAGGCTTCCCCCGTGAGCTGAGATTACAGGCATGCCCCACTTTAAGCAAATCCTGCTGTGAGCATTTAGGTGAAGAAAGCCTGCTTTGTGGAGGAATTTAACGGCATTATTTTAAATGGTGGGTTCCCCAGCATGTGAAGAAATAAGAGGCAATTTACTAGAATGCGTGATTGATTGACACATACCTTGTTCAGAATGCGCCGCATGCCTTTAGCATCTAATGTGTGCTGAGAATGGCTATTTGTGTTGGGAAATATGGGAATGAATCTGATGTGGTCAATCCCAAGACAGGAGAAATCTCTGTATCTTGGGGCTCATTTTCCAACCCCTCCTCTGCACACACAGGAGCAACTATTAGGCACTATCTTACCTACCAGAGATGGCCAGGATTGTATTAAAATGGCACTCCCACCCCAAATGGGCCAGAACCCTTCTCTGACACCTTTGATCTAGATCTGGCAAAGAGAGGCAGTTCCCCCACAGTATGGAGGGCTGTTGGTGGCCATGCTTGCTGCCCAGGGAAGAGAGGGGGAAAGACCCACACATAAGAACAGACAGACAAGGGAGGTGGAGAGAGATCAGGTGCCATCTGGTTCTGAGTGTTCTGACCCCGCCTTTCCTGCAGTTCGATCATTCAGTTCTGCCATCTATGATCCAACCACTTCCGCTTCTTTCAATTTAAGCTAGTTCAAGTTAGGCTTCTTTCACTTATAATCGAAAGAATCACTAATAGAATCCTTTGCTGAAAGACATAAGATGTACATGCCCAGGGCCTTAGATATTTGCAAAGGAAGTTAAATGTGGTGGTTGAGAGTTTGGGGCTCAAACAACTGAAATAACAAAGACTGGAGATACCCAAAAGCCAACCAAAAAGGGATCAGTTAAATAAATTTTGGTGTATATCTGTACAAGGAAGTACGATGCAGCTGCAGGAAAAAAAAAAAAAAAGAGTAGCTCTGTATTCTGATATAGAAAGAGCGCCAAGTTCTCCTAAGTTAAAAAAGTAAGGTATACTATGAGGTACTGCCACACACCTGTTAGAATGGCTAAAATAAAAATGCTGACAATATTAAGTGCTGGTGAGGATGCAAAGCAACAGAACTGTCATGAGGAAGGCAACATGCAACAGCCGATCTGGAACACAGTTTGGCAGTTTCTTACAAACAAAGTCAAACATGCACAAACCCTATGACCCGGCCATTCTACTCCTGGGTATTCACCCAGGAAAAATGAAAACTTATGCCCATATAGAAACCTATACACAAATGTGAAAACGGCTTTAATTGTAATAGTTACAAATAAAAACAAGCCAAAGATCTTCCGCCAGGTCAATGGATAAACTGTGCTGCTTTCACCCAATGAAATACTACTCAGCAAGGACAAAGAGTGAACTATTGATACATGCAGCATGTCGGATGCATTTCAAGGGCTTTATCCTGAGTTTAAAAAGCCAAACTCAAGGGTCACATACTATGGATTCCATTTATTATTTATTATTGTTTTTAAACAATTTTTATTGAGGTAGAGTTGATTTACAATATGATGTAAGTTTCAGGTATACAGCAGAGTGATTCACAATTTTTAAAGGTTATACTCCATTTATAGTTATTATAAAATGTTGGCTATATTCCCTGTGTATTATTTATTATTATTGAAGTGACAAAACATGGTGGTCGAGAACAACTCAGTGGTTGCCAGCGGTTAGGGTTGGGAGACGTGTGTAAATATAAAGCGGTATTTTGTGGAACTTGTTTGCGGTAATCGAACAGTTCTGAACCCTGATTGAGGGGGTGGTCACGCAAATCTACACATGTGATAAAACTTCATAGAGCTATTCACCAAGACATAAAAATTTATGGCCCCTAAACCTGGTAAGATCCAAATAAGTTTAATTGTATTGTTCCACTGCCAAGTTCTTGGTTTGATAGTTGTGCTATGGCTATTTAAGATATTATCATTGGGGGAAGCTGGGTGAAGGGTACACTGGAATTCTCTGTACTATTTTGGAACTTCTAAGTGAGTCTTAAATCATTTAAAAATAAAAATAACAAGGTGCAGAGCAACATGTAAAAGGGAGGGGTAAAATTTGTGTTCGTGTTTGCTTGTATATGCCTAAAGAAACTCCGGAAGTTAAAATAAGAGATGTAGAAGAATAGTTTTGGAGAGGAGGATGGTTGAAGATGCAGGATAATGATGAGAAGGAGGCTTTGCTCTGTCTTTTTGATGCTTTCTGTATTTCGAATCATGTTTATGTTTTCTTAAGTTTCTTAAAAGTTAAGAAAAGGTGAACATGGGTTTTAGAGTTATGTGTAGCTATGTTTGAATCACAGTTCCAGTGTTTACTGGCTGTGTCACGTTGCAGAACCCAATTTGCCTCTCTGTGACTCAGTTTCCATATCTGTAAAATGGAGACTATTATTATTACAGTCTATAGTCTATTACTGTACCTATCTCATACGGTTGTTAGGAGGATTAAATGATCTAAAGTATGGAAGATGTTTCTACTTGGAACTTTAGTGGTTTGTATTCTTTTCACATATCCCCATTTTGTAGAGAAGGAAGCCAGAGCAGAGAGAGATAAAAGAGCTGATATAAGGTCCCACATTAGTAAACACTGGAGCCTGAACTCAATGCATTCTTGACCTCTACCCTTGCCTGCCTCCATTTCCCACTGGTTTCCACGTGGGAGAAGGAAGGAAGAAGGGAAACCAGTCAGCTCCCAGCACAAATGAGCTCTTCCTTTGAATCTCTTTCTTGTATCCAGATAGCAGCTTGAATGTCCCCATCTCAGCAAGCAGCTGCCCTGGGATGGAGTGGGTCACAGCCCTGGCCTTAGCCAGGCCCAGGGCTGCCAGGGTCAGTGTCCCCTGAGTGGGCACAACAGCAGAGATACAGCAGCCATGGAACATGGCTCCAGAAGACATTTTAATAAAATGCATTGATTTCATATTCTAAATAGTAATTTCTGTTTTGTATTACATGAATGGCTTTCCAGGTACATCTCAAGCTGAGTGCATGTTGGGGTGATGGTGGCTCTCAGGCCTTCTGCTGGGGAAGTGGGATTTGGGGAACTTGTGCTGCTCCAGCCCTGTCCTCAGGATGGGGGCAGGAGGGAGGGTTGGTCCCCAGAGCACGGGCAGTGCTCTGGGAGAGGAAGAGAGGGAAGGAGGGCCCAGGGCAGGGGTATCAGCTACGTCCACACCACATTGCCCCCCTCCAGACAGGAGGTTCAGCTCGGATCATGGTTGGGACTCGTGCAAATCCTTTCTTCCTGTCAGACATTGGTTCCTGCCTCTGAATCATGGCCACCATGGACTCTATGTCCCTTCTACTTCTCATCCTCTTTGGCCCTGATCTCAGTTTGGGAAGCTGGAGATGTGGTGAAGGGAACAGAGGGGACAGAGGCTTGGACTGGATGCATGTGTCAGGTTTTAAATTAGGCACTGTGGAGGTAGAAGGAAGAGAATGGGCAAATGCAGAGAGGTTTGAAAGTGCATGATGTTTATTCATTCACTCAGCAGACATTGTTTGAGCCCTCACTTGTGGGGCCTTTTCTTAGCTGCTCTGGATAGAGGGGTGTATAATCCATGCTACTCAAGGGGCTCAAAGTTTAATAGGGAGACAGATGAGAAGATAAGGATGGCACCTGTGGCAAGCGTGGCAGAGAGAAACGCTGTGGGAGGGAAGGAACCAGGAGGCAGAAGGGTGGGAAACTCTCCTCTCTCAGGGAAGAGACAGGTTCAAACCTCCCACTCACCGGGGGGAAGTAACTGCTTGCTATGTAGAGGTTTCAAGATGTTGGCCCACGGACCAAATTCCAGCATGGATATATTTTATCTGGCCCCGTAAAATATGTTAAAATGATAATAAGCTTCCAACTATAAAAACACAGAGATTTTGTACAGAAACCTGGAATTCTGCTCTTGAAGACCCAGCAGTATGGGCTGCTTTCCCAGGTAACAAGGGTCAGCTGGAGCCGAGCCGAGGTTGCCCCTGAGGGAACGGGCTCCCTGGCCCCCAGTGTCTGCCTTGCGCTGCTGTGTCCCCTGCCTGCAAGCACTATTAGTTTCCTTCACCTTCCTGACTGGGCTGCTGTCTGAGTTGTGACTGCTGTTCCTATGAGCCCTGGGCGCTGGCTCCATTCTGGGCCAGGGGGACGGAGGTCTGCCACAGGTCCCCACGCCCTGGGAGCCCCTTTGTGCCTCTGACCATCATAAACACTATCCGCGGCCATGTTGGAAAGATGGGAAGCATCCTTCCAGGCCCAAAGACTCCCCCTTGGCAGGTGCAGAAGCCAATTCAAATTGTTTTCCTTTTCTTATTTGCTCATCTGAAAAGTCCTCCCAGATCCCCCCTTCTTATTAACAACCTGTACGTCACGCTGTGCTTAAAGTTCAGGGCACCCTAGGATACGGAGCTGCAATTAATCTCCGTCCTCGAGTTCTAGAACACTTAGAGCAATTATAATTTACTGTCGGAAAACCAATTTGGGGAAGCGGTGGTGTTCTCACCCCTGATCAGGGCTCCACCAAATGCCACTTCCTGTCCACGTGCTGCCTGCCGGGAGAGCAAGGCCTTGAGTCCCTGCACTTCTGGGAGGTGACGCCGAGTGGAGAAGGGTGGGGAGAGAAGAGGGAGTGGGTGAGCGCCCACAGGGGGCTCTGCCTTGCAGGACTACCGTCAGCACTGCCTCTGAGCTGGTATTTTCTCCTGGCTGCAGGCACCTCTTATTTCCCAGCTTACTTCCATTTTACAACCATTGTCCGTGGTCTTCCATGTCCCAAAGCTGCTTGGTTGGGCAGACGCCACAGCCCATTTCCTCTCTTCTGCCCCCATCCCCTTCCTCAGCCGCTGTCCCTGTTCCCTGGGCTGCACTCAAGCTCTCAGCTCCTCAGACAGAAGTTCCCTTCTTTCTCCTCATTGCTTTTTCACTCAAGGCCAGATTGTCATATCATCAAAATCACTCTCAGATGACTGGGTCCGATGGACTCACCAGCCACGTTTCCAATTATCATTCAGGGCATGAGAGTCAAATGGCCCGGCTCACGTGGAAATGCACTTCCACACAGGTCAGGCGCACCCCTGGCTGGATGCGGCCGTGTGTTTATGGGCCTGTCTGCCCTGTCACCCGTGCCATCTGTAGCCAGGAGCCATGTCCCATTTGTCCACTGGCCCCAGGACACGGCAAGAGGCCTCACACAGGGAGGGCATGTCGTGTCCACAGAGATGGTTAGCTTAACAGAAACGTGCGTAAACAGTAATGCGTGTGCAAATAGAAATAGCCACAGGGGAACAAGCTGATAATGGTCTGTCTTCCCTCCTTCCTTCCTTCCTTCCTTCCTTCCTTCCTTCCTTCCTTCCTTCCTTCCTTCATTTAACCTATTTTGACCAGCACCAGCACCTGTGCTCAATCTTGGGGATATTGAAGTGTATATATCTTTGTTTCTCATTCCAACTTAAAAGTATCCATAAAACAATGTGTGATAAGTGCCCTCCTAGAGGTTCATTTAAGGTGTTACAGGGGCACACGGGAGGGGCCCCTGACTGTCTGGTGTTAGGAAAGCATCCTAGAGGAGGTGACTCTTGAGTAAGGCCTAGATTATAATATGCCTGTCTCCTGCACTACACCTGAAAGTGGTTCTAAGTTTATACGTTTATGTGTTTGTGTCCCCAGCCTCCCTTTAAAAAAGGAACATTGTTTTAGCTACCCTTGAATTCTCACCATCTAGAACAGTGCCTGGCCCATGGGATAATGTGCTCAGTAGATGTTCATTGGATGAATGAGTGAACGAGCATTTTCCAGGTAAGGAAGGTGGGGAAGGGCACGCCAGGTGGAAGGAGCATGGATTGCTAGAAGGATGTAGGGCTGGCAGGTTAGTATTAGGGCTGACAGCCTGGAGAGCAGGGTTGGAAGGAAGGGTAGGGAACACCAGGGGAGTAGAGGGGCAGAGACACAGAGAGCAGGCTTCCAGGGGTCACACTTGGGTTGGAACTTTCACCAACACCTCAGCACAACTCATAGCCAGACACAAAGGCCCGGTCCCCCATCGAGGTCTGGACTCGGGCCCCTTCCCCTTATGTGTGCTGCCTGGTCCTCAATGGGGCCTTGCGGGGAGGCCAGTGCAGCCCAGGACTGCCTGGGCCTCGGTCAAGAAGAGCTAAGGATCCTGGGAGGTGGCTGTGCCCTGAGGGCCTGTAACCATAGTTCCCAGGCCTTTTATTTGCCCAGATCCTAGGGTTATGGCAAGGGTCAGCTTGCTGGAGACTCTCAGCCCCTCAGGTAGGGTGGAGGCCACCACTGCATTGCAGCCCTGCAGAGGTGCCCCGCACAGAGTAGGTGCTCCACAGCTACTGGACAAATGAGTGGATGGTTTAGAGCCCCAGGAACCGCCAGTGCCCAGTCTCCAGAGGCCCATGAGCAGTTAGATAAATACTTCCTGAGCACCTACCAAGAGGCAGCGGTAGTCTGGTGGCCAGGGCCACCCTGGTGACTGGTGTGGATCTGGTCCTGGCCCTGGGGAGTGCACAGAGGGGGAGGCAGACAAAGAAGGGGAGCACAGCCCTACACACCCCCATGGCTGGAGAACCTATAGCTGCCCCGGTAGCTGGGCAGTGATCCTCTGCCTGGGGCTCCCCGGGGGGCTTTCGGAGGCCCTCACTCGGCTTCTCCTTGCCCTTGTCTTGTCTTCCTGCAGCTCCCATTCCCTCTCCAAGGCCTGGCTCAAACAGCACCTCTTCTAGGAAGTCCTCCCTCACCCCCTTTCCAACTAGGCTTTCCCTTAAGCCAGTTCTCACTGGTCTCATATTCTCACCATTCTCATCGGCTGTACTTGGGGGCTCTGTGCTTATGGAGCGTCTACTGGGTCCAAGGCTGTGTGCTTGGTGGATGTTTGTTGAGTGAATGCCTGACCTGTCAGCACTGGAGAGAACATTCTTCTCTCCTTCATGGAAAGTGCAGACCGGGAATTGAAGGACTTGGCCCTGTTCGGTGGGCCCCGGCACATAGCAGAGGCACTGCTTTGCTAACATTAGAGCACTTCTGAATGTGCATGGATACTGCTCAGCCCTGGGTTTGCATGATCTCATTTTATTCTTCCCACAGCCCTGTGATGTGAGGTACTGTGATCATCGTTGTTAGACAAACATGTAAAAGTGGAGGCTCAGTGGCTCAGAAAGGCCAAGACATGGGCCAGAGGTCACACAGGTCTAGCACGGTCCTAAGACGGATGGCTTCGCCTGTGTGTTTGGTTAAGGAGGAGCCTGTGTCCGGCCAAAGGGGACAGAAGAAATGCCGCATCACATTCCAAATACTAAAAGCATCCCCACCTGGGGGACTGTGGACGCGCCCAGGCCCTGCTGTAGCTCCCACAGGGTGCTCCCTGGGTGGTGCCTTCTCTTGCGGCTTCTCTGGCTCTGGGGGACTGAGTCACAGGCAGGGCCTCCAATTTGTGCTGCTCTCCCCGCATGCCCTGTGTGTGGGTCAGTCTAGGTCATCTGGCTGCCATGCTCGCCGAGGTCAGGGAGTGGGCCTGGGCACCCAGCAGGTGGTTACTAAAGACAGGTGGCTCGGTCATGTCCTTTATGAAGATTGTCAACCCCCATACACAGCCACCTGCATTTTCCCCTTAGGGCTGATTGTTTATCCATTGTCCACTAGAACCAGTGTCCTTCCTAGATGGCCACCAGTCTGCCTGGCCAGTGGGGAAGGCCGGAAGCCGAGGGCTCATGTCTCAGCACTGCCGCTAACTGGTCGTGGGACTTTGCCTCTGGGGTCCTCAGATGCCCCAGCTATGAGTGGAAATAATCAGATGTGCCCTTCAGGGTATGGTGAGGGCTGGAGGAAATGCAGGTATAACTCTGTGTCTCAGTTTTGGCTGAGCTGCCTGAGGCTGAGGACCAAGCAAGTGATGCTAAGTACCCTCCCATTCCAAAGGGGGCGCTAGACCAGCTGGCTGGGCTTCAGGGGAGCCAGGTGACAGCAACTCACATATAGAAGGGCTAAGGAAGGGGCCTAAAGAAGAGTTCCCTTGGAGGGAAGTGTGGGAGTGCAGGGGTGTTTGTCCTGCCCCTCTCCCCTCTGGCCTAGTGAGAGACTTTCAAGGAGGGTGTGTTAGTCGGGGTCCTCCAGAGAAACAAAACCAATAGGATATCTATATCCGTGTCTATCTGTATCTTTCTCTCTCTCTCTAGATATATCTATATATCTATCTATATACATATATATGTAGAGAGAGCTCTATCTATCTAGAGAGATATAAAAAAAGATTTAATATGGGAATTGGCTCACGTGATTATGGAGTCTGAGCTATTCCACGATATGCTGTCTTCAAACTGGAGACCCAGGAAAGCTGGTGGTATAATTTAGTTAGAATCTGAAGACCTGAGAATTGGGGGGAGGGGTGCTGATGTAAGTCCTGGAGCCCAAAAGGCCCAACAAATTGGAGCTCTGATGTCCAAGGGCAGAAGAAGAGGGATGCCCCAGCTCAAGAAAAGAGAGGGAATTCGCCCTTCCTCTGCCTTTTTGTTCTATTCCAGTCCTCAAGGGATCGCGTGATGCCCACCCACACCGGTGAGGAGGGATCTTCTTTACTCAATCTACTGATTCAAATGCTAATCTCTTCTGGAAACACCATCACAGACACACCCAGAAATATTGTTTTACCAGCCATCGGGGCATTCCTTAACCCAGTCTAGTTGACACATAAAATTAATTATCACAGAGGGCTTGGCAAGGGTGCCCCAAAGTTTGGGAAGTGTAATGATAAGCATATCTGCAAGGGAGCAGCTGGGTGTGAAGCAACGGAAGGGGCAGTGAGGCATGTACGGAGGGAAGCTGCCTTCTCTCACCGGCAAGGGAACAGGTGAGCACCTGTGTTCTAGGCCGGCTGTGGAACTCTTCCAAACAAGCAGGCCCAGAGGGCAGCATGGCCTCCAGAGCGCCCTCAGATGCCCAAGGCTAAGGAAGGATCTGGAGGCGATGATGTAGAGCTCCCGCCAGGGGACTCATCTGAGAACTTGTGACAGCCCCAGTGAGAAGGAGCTGGATTTTCCCCACCCACCCAGAGAGGACAGCACCAGGTCCAAGGTGCCCTGCTCCAGGAGGCTGGGCAGCCTGTTTTTGATCCCCTTTTCCTCTGCGCCTCACCCCAAGAGGTCAGAATCCGAGGTCGTGCATTGGAGGAGGAGGGCAGAGGTCATAGGAGAGGGGACCTCCTCCCTCAAGGCCAGCGGCATCCAGCCCCACTGGTGGAGGGGGGGACAGGCCGGAAAGGGGGTTTGAGTGTGGTCTTAACTGGACCGGAGATTCTAATTAGTGAAATAAGATTCTTTTTGGTTACTCAAGTGACCAGATGACTTTTTATTATCCAAGAGTAACAGGAAAAAGTATGGGACCAACCTGTTGAGATTTCGTTCAACTCAGGGAAAGAATCACGCCGACCACGTAGGTTTAAATTTTGATATTTTGTACCTCACGACTTTCTTTGCATTACTTTTGATTTTTAAAAATATTGCATTAAAATGTGATTTATTTTGATTACTGGGATCTTTGGTGCCTTCCTATATTTTGTTCCCAAGGCCACAAGTGCCTCCTTTGCCTCCCCCTGCTCCCAGCCCTGGAGGGGAGGAAAATTAAGGGTATTCCCAGCTTGTACCCTATGGAGTTCAGCAGGTTCGTTCTGACGCTTAACAAGGATAATACTCTAGCCTGGTGTGCAGCAAAGTAGTGGTAGTACTAGTGATGATGAGGACGTTGACGATGACGACAGCAAATGCTTACATAGTGCTTTCTGACTAACCTGTATGGGAGATGCCATTTTATCTTCGTTTTACAGAAAAGAAAAGTGAGGCTGAGAGAGGTTAGTCAAACTACCTAAGGTCACACAGCAGATACGGGGCAGATCTGGGATCTAAACCCAAACAGTCCAGCTCCAGAGCCCATATGCTATCTCTTATACACAAGTGCCTCCCTGAGACATAGTGTCCTTGTTTGGTGTCCTCAGATGCTGCCTGGACTTAAAATCAGAGGCTGGTGGTTCCACTGCAGCTGCTTTCCCAGTTTGCTCTCGTTGGAAATTGATGGTGGAAACCCAACCTGCAACTGGAGCCTGGTTTATCCCCCCAGCCTCTGCCTGTGGACAGTTCAGCTCTGTGGTATGTAGCGCCAGCCCTCGTCTACCTCCTGGCTCCCAGAGCGCCCCTCCCTGGGTGGCAGAGGCTGAGCCGAGGGCAGGCTCTGGAGCTGGAGACCAAGGCAGCAGCCCGACAAGAGTGATGTCCAAGCTGTGTTGATTTGCAGATGGAAATTTACATACATAATGTAATTTGGGCCAATTGAATTCTCGATTAAGATGGAATCACTTGACAAGCAACGCATACTCTGGCGGGTGACCGAGGAGACAAGAGGCCCTTGAGATGCCTGTAGCGAAAACATGCTTTTGTTTTTGAAGGAGATGGCCATTTCCAAATTCCTCATTTTAACGACCTCCTCTCCTAAGCCCCCCACTTCCCTCCAGCTCACAGCTGGGATCTGTTGAGATGAAAAACTTTATGGGCAATTAGTGTTTGAATCTGAGGCCAGTAAGCATGTCCGTGGGTGCAGCTGGCGGGATGAGGGGCCAGGACACCTCCTCCACCTGGGGATGCTGTGGGCCTGGGTCTTGGGTCTGAGCTATATAACCTCACACCTATACCAAGTGAGGAAGTGGTGCTGGGTGCATACTGGGGCCATGGGGAGGGGAGAAAAGAGGCTCCCTTGGGGTCACAGGGTTCTGGATTTGAATCCTCATAACCACTTCCTACTCCGTGACCTTAGGCACATGTTCATCTCTCTGGGCCTCAATTTCATCATCTGGGAAGTGAGGAGAATGTTCCACCATAAGCTGTGATGACTGTAGTGGGAAAGAAATGTGATAACATTAGAACCTCTAAATTCCTTCAACAATGTTAATTGCAGTAATGAAGGGTGACTAAAGCATTGCCATTATGCACAAAACTCTCTGTTCTAGTCCTTATTTCCAGATCTATTAACATAGTAAATTCCTTGCTGCCTCAGGGCCTTTGCACAGGTCATTCTGCCCGTAATTCTGTTCCTCCCTGCTGCATCCCTTTTGCCTGGCAGACCTCTTCTCCTCTTTCCTCAAGCTTTGGCCTAAATTGGCCTTCCCAGGGACTTTTGTCTCCACCCACAGCCCAGCCTAAGTCTTCCCACTCTATGTTTTGAATGTACCTTTTCCTCTTACACAGTTGTAACTCAGTGTTGTAATTATTCATGTCACATCAGTGCCCACACCATGCTCTAAGCTCCATCAAGACAAGGACTGTGTTTGCCTTATTCACTGCTGGAATAGACAGCAGTGTCTGGTCCAAAGTAGACATTCAAAAAATAGGTGCTGTTTATTGGAAAAACACACTCTTTCCCCTTTTTCACCCGGCTAATTCCTGCTAATCCTTTAGGTCTCATCGTACATGTCCCTTCCTCCAGGAAGCCTTCCCAGATGCCCCTGATGTGAGTTAGGTGCCCTTGCCATGTGGTGCTACTGCAGGCCCCAGGATTTGCCTTCCTACAGGATGGCCCCTGGATTGTCACTGTTCATTTACTGATCTCTGTCCTGTACTATACAATAAGTTTCCAAGGTTAGGGCTGGTGTCTTGTTCACTGGGGCATCCCCAGCACCTAGCTCAGGGTTTGGCATATGGCTTATCATGGAATAAACAAATCGCAGAGCACCCAGTCTGGGCAGAGAGAGCCCACACCGCCTTACATTGTGGCTGTGGACAGCTAAGATCCAACGCAGAGGTTTAAATAAAGGGAGTGATGAATCCTGCTGAGAGATGGGGCAGGGCTCTCTAAGCTTCTATGGGAAATCTGAGCATGGTCGCCAGGCACAGGAAAGACCCATGCCAGATGAATCAGGGCTACCCAAGTCTAAGGAGAGCAGAGTATTGGGTTTCTTCAGGCTTCCTGGAGGAAGCAGACTGAGCTGGAGGCTGGGGGTGGGTGGTGGTACTTGGGACTGATTGATAAGCTGGAGAGAGGGGCCTGGGTTAAAGAGGAGCATCTGGGTGGGGTAGCTGAGAGCCCCTCATTGTGCCCAGGACTGGCCTCCAGGAGATACCTCCTGGGTGCCTTTATCCCACAGGGTCACCAGGCCTGCAGAGGGAGGGGCAGCAGCTGGTGGTGGTGGTAGCTCCTTGCCACCCCTCCCTCTCACACCCCAGGTTAGCAGCCACGAAGATTCTGGTTTCAGGGTTGTCTCTTAGCAACTGGCACCCGGAGTGGCTGCACTGTCACGCTGGGGTAGCAGGGTGCTCACAGGACAGGGAGGCTGGTGCCAGCTTGTTGCTAACACTCAGCTGCTCCCAGCCTTGCCGCCCTTCTCCTGTGCGAGGCCCCCTCCCGAGGGGTCTGGGTGGCAGTGTGGAGCCCTTGGGGTCCTGCTGGGCTGCCCTGTCCCCATAATCCCTTGGACTGCTGCTGCATCACCCAGGGGCTCTTCTTGCCTCAGTTGCCCCACTGCATTCTTTCCTCGGTCTCCTCAGGGCAAAGAGTCTTCACGAGCCCAGGGGACAGAAGCATTTTGCACACAGTAGGCACTTAATAAATGCTTGTTGAAACCGTCTTTGGAATCCTGAAGCTGCCGTCCTTCACACTTGCTTTCCCGGCCATCTGATTAGGTCAGCCTACAGTCCATGTAGGAACCTAGTAAAAACTCTCAGTAGCCGAGTACAGAGAACAGAGCCCTGTGGCCCTCAACTAGACACTTTCTTCTACTTGTCGCTGTGAACCCATGTTCAGCAGAGTTCTGGAGTTTCACAGGTTATTAGATAATAACTTGTGCCCAACCCTGTGGCAATAGAGCTCACATCTTTCTGCCTTTTCTAGAATAAAGGGTGGGCTAAGTAGGACACCACCACTCAGGAAACCTTTGGGTCCTGTTGATTTGCTCTTCTCTCCCAGAGCCTCCTGCTACCTTCCATGGGTCATGGTGCGGGGCTCCTCCTAGAGCTGATCACATGTGCCACCGACCTCTGTGAAAGACTGGTTACATGCTGGCCTTGGGACGGGTACCTTGGTCCATTTTCCAAGGGATACATCTGGGAGAGGAGACAAAGGGAGGGCACAGAGGAGGAGGGCTGCTGGGCTGTTCCGGTCTGTCTGTTGTTCATGCTACTTCTCCGGCCCGCCCGAAACTGGCCTCCTCTTCTTCCCATCCACGCCCCCTCCTCTCCTGAGGCTGTGAGCTCCCCCTGGTCAAGCAGGGCAATCTGTGGCTTAGGTTTCCACTGACCTGTGTTACAGTGAGAGCTGCCACCCAGCTCCCCCGCGGAGCCGGCATGTCCCTTCCCCTCTCCGGGCCTCTGCCCCACTTTATAAAATGAAATGCTCTGAGGTTGATGATATCTAAATGGGTGTTCGGGTGTAAGACGCCCTGCACACAAATGAATGTGCGTTCTCAGCCCAGCTCAGCCACAAACAGTGGGCGTCAGGAAAGTCCCCTCTTCTCTGGCCTTTAGCATCCTCAACTCTAAGGTTCTGGGGTGGGTGGATGGGTGGGTGGGGAAGTGTGTGCAATAAGCTTTAAGGACACTTCTCACTGTTCCTTTTTTGGATTCTATGTATCCTAATATGAGTGACTTAGAAAAAGACTATTTAAAGAAGAATCCCTGAAAATCACTATGCTGTAAGATTTGATTTCTCAGAAATGATCAGGGAGAATGTGGGACGCCTCAGGTGGTGTGTGTGTGTGTGTGTGTGTGTGTGTGTGTCTGTGTGTCTGTGTGTGGGTTTGTTTTTTTTTTTCTTGTTTTACACTCCAGTGAATCCATCTTTGCAGAGAGTATGAAATGAAAACCTGGCACCTTGCAGTAAAATCAGAACTGGCATCATTGTCCTTAAAAAAATTTTTTTAAACACAAAAAGGAAGCCTCAGAAAAATTATGACCAGCTGCCTGCTGGATTCACCCCGCCGAGGAAGCACCTTGTGACACAGTTTACGACCCTGAGGATTATGGCGGTCTCGATGCTATCATCTTAATTGCAGGAGCAGGGCTGCAGCCAGCAGGCTCCCCCGAGCCCCCGTGCTCCGGCCCACATGACATGCCTGGCTCTCCATCTGACAAATTTTTTTCTCCACTCTACCTCTCCAAATTACTTTCTGGAGACTACAAGTTTACTGGCTACTGCTGATTGTTTTCTGTTTGATTTTTTTTCTTTCTTTCTTTCCTAAAATGGCGTTGTGGAAACCCAAAGAGTGGTGGGGAGAGGAGGGCAATTCATTCTTCTGCCTAGAGTCTACTCCCCAGGTTGCAAGAGAGTTGGAGAGGGGAACCCTGTCTTTCCAGGCCACGAGCTGGTGAAAATTATGATGGTGTCTGAATGTTTTGGGATCATTGGCCACACCAGGATTTGAACCTCAGCCTTGAGACCAAGGGAGCCCCCAGCATCTCGGGAGCCCAGCATCTCTGGGCTGGAAGGGATGGAGGAGTGTTTCTGGCCTAAGACATCACTGGGCACATGTGCTGGGTGTGGTGTGTGCTTCCAGAGATATTGCTTGGAGAGGAACTAAGAGAGGAGGATGCCCGAAGCTCTGGTCTTGAAACCCAACTTCTCGGTCTGAGCCCCATCTGCACACCTTACTTGCTGTATGACCTTGAGAGATTTACCTTCTCTCTCTGGGTCTCAGTTCCCCACTTGTAAATTTGGACTTGGGATTTGAGCTGGGGTTGCAAACTAGTAGCATTGAGATTTAGCCTGCAGCAGTTGTTTTGTTTGGCCTGAATTGTTCTTTTAAACCAGGAAATATCATATTTTTTAAAAATCCAAATTAAAATACAAAGACTTATTAAAAAAAGCTTCATGTTCCCCCGTGGCAAAAAATGGCTAGACCTAGAAATCGACAAGCTGATCTTAAATTCATCTGGGTCAAGAGACCCAAAAGAGCCAAAGCAATCTTGAAGGAGGACAAAGTCACAGGACACACACTTCCTGATTTCAAAAGTTACTACAAAACTATAGTAATTAAAACAATGTGGTAGTGGCACAAGGATAGACATATAGATCAATGGGATAGAACTGAGAGTCCAGAAATAAGCCCTCATGTTCATAGTCAAGGGTGCCATTTTCAACTACGGTGCCAAGATAATAAGATGGGGAAAGGGTAGTCTTTTCAACAAATGGTGATGGGACAACTGGATATCCACAAGCAAAAGAATGAATTTGGACCCCTGCCTCATATGACATATAAAAATTAAG
Organism: Monodon monoceros; assembly: GCF_005190385.1. NCBI lineage: Eukaryota > Metazoa > Chordata > Mammalia > Artiodactyla > Monodontidae > Monodon > Monodon monoceros. Next base: position 28,396,358 of record NW_021703781.1, on the reverse strand, counting down.
TCAAAATAGATCAATGACCAAATCTAAGAGCTTAAACTATAGAAGTCTTAGAAGAAAAGGTAGCTATAAACCTTCATGACCTTGGATTTGGCAATGGTTTCTTAGATACGACACCAAAGGCATAAGTGACCACGCCCCCCACAATTAGATAAATTGTATTTCATGAAAATTAAAACTGTTGTGCTGCAATGATACCATCAAGAATGTGAAAAGACAACTCACAAAATGGGAAAGATACTTGCGGATCATGTATCTGAGGAGGGACTTGTAATCAGAGTATATAAACAAGTCTTACAACCCAATAATAAGATAACTCAATTTAAAATGGGCAAAAAAATCTTAATGGACATTTCTTTAAAGAAGATATATAAACAGCCAATAAACACATGAAGATGTTCGACGTTTTTAGTCATTAGGGAAATGCAAATCAAAATCCTAATGAGATACTACTTCATATCAACTAGGATGGCGATAATCAAAAAGACATAAAATAACAAGTGTTGAGGATGTGGAGAAATAGGAACTCTTCTTCATTGCTGGTGGAATGTAAAACAGGCAGCCACCTTGGAATGTAATATGTCTCCACACCCATGTTTATGCTTTTCCACTCCCCTTCCCTGGAGTGTTTTACTTCCCCATACTCCCTAGTGAGACACTTGTGTCCACAGGCTCAGCAGTTGGGCTTATGGGTTCCACTGCACCCTTATGGGTTTAGAGTCGTGTGTGTGTGTGTGTGTGTGTGTGTGTGTGTGTGTGTGTGAGAGAGAGAGAGAGAGAGAGATCTGGAACAAATGAGAGGGGAGGCATTGGGCCGGAGGAATGATCTCTGATTTAGGAGCTAAGAAAGTCTCCCAAACTTCCTCTAGACCACAAACCCAAATGCCTAAACAGGCCAGGCAGGTTTTGGTCATTAGCGAAGCAGGGGGGTTTGATGGGCAACAGCGAGTAGTGGAGTCTATGGCAAACTAGGGAGCATAGGCTCTGTCTAAACAGGAAGCTGCTATTATTTCCTCCCCGTTGATGCTTTGTGAGAAAGTGCCAGAAAGGCTTGATCTTTTAATTTTTCAGGAGGAACTGGAAATCTATATTTGTCTATAAAATGTACGGATCTTAAAAAGCATTGCACAGGACAAATAGAGTTGTGTGATGCTTTTAAAATTTTCAGGTACTGGTCTAGACTACTTGAGGCCTCTTCTCTAGGTGAGGCCACCGGGCATTGGAGGGTCTGAGAACCGGCCTGAATCCAAAGGTACCAGCCTGCTACTCTGGGCGTCACCTGAGCTTCCCTCCTGGACCCTCCTTGCTGAGGAATAGCAATGACCGGAAGGATGGTAGGCAAGAGGGAAGCCAAGAGAAGGTTCCAGATGATGTGGGTTTTGAGAACGAGAGAGAGAGAGAAAGAGAAGGGGGGGAGGATATTGAAACAGAATGGAATGATGTGAAGTTGATCTATGTGTGGTGGAAAGAGCACCAACCGGGTTAGGGGTCAAGGGCCCTGTGCCCTCCAATTGGTTAAACTCCAGGTGTTGGGACACAGAGGTAGGTAAGCCATACTTCCTGTCCTATGGTAGGCCTAGTCTTTTATGGTAGAATCGGATGGAAACCAATCCTTATCTTATATGCCTGTGTAGTATCCTGGTTGTTGCACCATATTCAAGGGCTGCCTACCAAGGAGGGAGCCACCTATGCTGCCTAGGGCCTGGACGGAGATGGCTCACCATGGAGAAAGGAGGGGACGTTTGAGCTGGGTATATAAGAATCAGTAGGATCCTGTCATCTAGATAAAGACAAGTAGGAGGAGTATTTTAGGCCTGAAGCTATCAAGGCACGTGAAGGCAGGGTCTTCTGGAGTAGTAGTGGGGTTTGTCCAGAGCCGTTGTATTGTGTGGGGTGGAGATATGTATGAAGAGAATCATGGTGGGAGATGAGACCAGAAAGGAACTTGGATCAGATCATAAATGACCTCAGTACTGGGTAAAGGGCTTACCAGTGAAATCATAGGGGTGGGGAGGAGCCATGGCAGGTTTTGAAGTCAGAAAGAGCCATGATATATTCATTCATTCATTCATCAAATATATTTTGAGCACTGAGGACTCAGATGTGAGCAAAGCATACCAACTCCTGCCTTCATGGAGTTTTTCGTCTGGGGCAGGGGGAGACGAAAATTAATACAAGAATCACCCAAACTCGTTCATCACTTACGACTATAATAAGAGCAGTGAAGAAAGAGGCGAGGATGCTGTGACTAAGAGCTCGGAGTGAGGAGGGAGGGGGAGCAGAGGAGGCTGGAAACCCAGGCTGGGTAGACTCAGCCTTGCATACGGGTTTAGATTTTCTTCCAGGTGCCCAATGCCTTTGTACTGCTTTACCCAGGGCAGGACTCAGCTACGACCTTGCTGGGAATGCTGGGCAGGCCTCCCACCCCCTAGCCCCCAACCTCCCCCTCCCGGCCTCTGAGTCTTGGATTTCACAACTGTACAATGAACAGGCCACCTCCAAGGCCCCATACAAACTCTCCAATCTTCTCCCTCCCCACTGCTGGCCCCCAGCTCGTTGTCTTAGAAGACGCAGCAGAGTCAATGTCAGTTTCACACGCTGGCTTCTCCCCCTTGTCTCCCTGCCTTCTACTTTGGAAGCTCCCTCTGGCCTCCCGGCTGCTTCTACCCTTTATCGGCTCAGCCTGGAGGGTGGGAGGGTGACACTGAGGTGTCCTCCTGATTGCTGAGGCACAGATCCTGCTGAGGAATGCTCCCCCCACCCCGAGGGCTGAGGAGAGCTTATGTGTTCAGGGGGCCCGGGGAGGCTGGGGCCTGGCTGGGGCCTGGACACTTGTCTAGAATTGAACCTGACAGGGTGTGGGCCACCTGGCGGGGTGGCCAGAAAATTGGCCTGGAGCCAGGGTCCTGGGTTCTAGCTTTAGTCTCATCCTTGATTCACTGTGTGCCCTGGGTAGTCATGGCCCCCTCAGCCTCAGTTTCCTCAACTGGTAAGATGAAATAGTTGTTCCAGAGAAGTAGTTTTTATTAATAATCTGGAACTCCCTTTTCTTTGAGGAAAATCTTTTGTCCTATCCTGATGTATTGATATAAACCAGATGGAAGCAAAGTCACTCAGCTTTTTGTGATGGCTGAGGGTCTGGGGCCCTGCCCACACAACTGGTCTGACCCCAGGGAGCCCTGGGGTAGACGACCCGGACCGTGTGGTCTCCAGACATGTTGTAATGATGGAGCTGAAGGAGATTCCTGCAACCTTTTCAGGGCTGAAAGTGCTGGGGCTCCGTACCCCGACTGGATGGGTGAGGCTGGGGAGGTCCAGGAGGAGAATAACCCACTGCCGCCCCTGGCCCTCTGCACTTGGTCTGGGTCACACAGTCTGGAGGGGCGTCTGGGAGTCAAGAGAAGGCTCTCTCCACCCACGTGTCTCCCTGACTCTGCAGGGAATGTTTCGGTTTGTTTGGGCCCAGTCCTGCTTACTTGCTCCCTGGGGCCTCCTTTTGCAGAGGCACCAAGCTTCCTTCTCCCCACCCCCACCCGGCTTGATGGAATGCAGAGGGGAGAACAGCCCAGGCTGAGGCAATGTCTTGAATTATTTTGCAAACACGTTGGGTTCAGCAAAGCCCCACATACATCTTGTCCCCAGCACCCTCTCCCTGGATGTGTGAGCCCATATGTTCCTGGGCAAATGTGCTCCGTCTGCTCGGGCTGCATTTGCAATTAGCTCATCAGGATGCTGTTCTCTAATAGCCCTTTGATGTCCAACGAGCCTCCTAAGCCTGTGTGTTTCCTTTCCTTTGAAGCAGGACATCGTGTTTTGCCAGAAGTCAATGAAACGCCATAGTAGAACAGAACGGTTTAATTCCCTCCTCAGATACAGGGCTGAGGGAGTTCAAACGGACTTCCGCCCACGCCTGCTCCCCGCATCGGCCTGTCAGATGCCCACCTCAGAGGCCTGGTGGAGGCCGCGACCCCTGGAGGCTGGACCTTCCGAGGAGGCTCTGACCACCTTCACCAGGTAATAGCCCAAACCACCTGGCAGCCTTGGCCCGCCCTTGAGCCTTGGGGCTCCTTCCCTGACTGCACGTCGATTTGCCCACGACCCTGACTCCTTGGTTGGCTCTCACCTTGATTGGCTATTTCCTCTGACATGGACCAGGCATGGGGCTCTGGCCTGGCCCGAGTTCGCCTCTCAGGCTCTGGTGCCCTCTGCACTCCGGTTGGGCTACTTTTGGCTTCAGAACTCCTGTCTCAGCCCTGACAGCTTTTGGTGACCTCACGTATTAAGTGTCTAAGGGAACATGCCCCCAGGGCTGGCTGGGGCCTCAGAGTCAGGCCTGACCCCGAGCGGCCTGGTCTTCCCGTGCGGGCTCTCGTACAGGTGTGAGCACCTGTGTCTCACATGCTGAGTCCATCTGCTGCTGCGGGAACTTCAGAGTCCTGCAAACTTCCCTTCCTTGGTGTTTTGGGAGTTGCTAAGGGTGCGGTTCCTTCCTGCATTTTTTGACACAGCCGTCACTGCAGCTCACTAGGCCTGCTAACCAAGCCTTCACTGGGGACCTCCAGCCATACCAGTGCCTGCTGGACTGGGCCGGACCAGTTCTCCTGGCAGAGTGCTGCTTCCTTGTAGCTGGACATGCCCAAACCCGATGCTGGGAGCTGTCCTGGGACCCCCAGAAGACATCCCGGTCCCCCTTATTATCTGCTGCCTGGTTCAGAGCTGGGAGGTTTGGACACAGACCCCTGCACGTTCCTTGTGAAATTAGAAGAAGCATATTCCCTGCCTTGGCGTCATATTGGCTGAGGGGTAGAGAGTTCCATGCAGGGGATTTGAATCCCAGTGAGTTATTCATTCATTGATTAATTCACTCACCAAAACTTGGTTGAGTTCCTATTAGGTGCCTCACCCCGTCTGCCCTCATGGAGCTTATACTCTAGTGGTGGGTACACCCCATTGCACAAATAAACAGGAGGTGTTTATTACTGGACAGGAGAGAGCAAAGCTAGGATGAGAATATGACAGGGAGCGACCAGAGGCCAGTGTAGGTAGCGTGGTCAAGAACTTCTTCGAGGAAGTGACATTTAAGCTGAGACTTGGATGATGAATAAGAGCCAGCCACGCAAAGCTCCAGAGGGAGAGCGTTTCCAGAGGAGAAAGGAGCGGTGCAGAGGCCGGGGCTGAGGATAAGTCTGGTAGGTTCAGGATCAGAATAGGGCTGGTGTGGCTGAAGCATGGTGAGTGAGAGGGGCAAACAAGATGGGAGATGGTGTGGAGAACTTGGGGGCTGCCAATCACAGACTAGGATGAGAGGTCAGATTTGATTCCAGTGGGAAGGAAAATCCTAGGAGGGCTTGATGACCAGAGAGACTGGGTCAGATACAACCAGGGCATTATCATTTCACTTCTTGAAGCCTCAGTTTTCTCATCTGTAAAATGGGCATAATAATATCTCCTCCATAGGGTGGAATAATGAATGAGGAGACAGTAGAAGAATAAAACTAGATCATGAATTATGTGCTGAGATGAATTGTAACAACTGAAGGTAACTCTTCTTTTTCAGTTTCCAGGAAACCAGGATGAAAACAGAACAGGTTACCTAGTGGTAGGAATCACCCAGCTCAACAGGGGAGACCATTTCTAGCCCTAAGTTTAGAAAGGCATTTACCCCTGAAGGCTTAGATGCCCTATCCCTTATTTTCTACATCATTCCTACGCTCCTGAGACATCCTGATCATCTTTGGCCACTGGTTGGTTTAGGACGGACCTGGGGAGATGGAAATAGGACCCAGGCTACTCCTGGCTTAGCTGTAAACTGCAGAGTTACCTATAGATTTGGAATAGCTGCCAGTGAGCTACTGCCCTCAGCTTTATCTCCCATGGTCTGTGCCCTGGTCAGGGGCTGGTAAGAGGGCCTGGTAACTATCCAGAGAGTCTGGACTGAACCTGGCTCCAGGCACTGGTGTTTACTTCCTCCGGGTTTTCTTATTTGAAACCCATGACTTGTAAATAATCTATGGGTTGTTGGTAAAGATGGAGCAACTTATAATGGTACAGAGTCGCCGTTGGATGGTAGTCTGCCTCCTGCCATGGTTTGCCCTTTATGAGCTGTATGATCGGGGAAAATCACGTTAACCTCCTGGGCTACAGTGTTCCAGTCTGTCACACAGGATCGGGATCTCTTTCGGGAGGGCTGTCGTGAAATCAAAGCTAATGCCCCATCAGGCCTGGCCATGACAGAGCTCTACACCCCATTCTTTTTATTCACGAACGTAGCTGCAGTTGCAGAACCACAGCCAAATTGTGAATTAGTGATACACAGCCTTGTTGGTTCCAAGGATAATCAATTGTTGAATAAGTCTAGATCTTGGTCGGCCAGGTGATGTTTCAGGTAACTGGCAAATGGCTTGAAAAAATGAATGGCTTTAAGGCAACTCCAGACAGCCTTCCCAGGTCCTCCCAGCAGAAGCAGAGGCAGTGGAAGCCCATCCCTATATCTGTGGCTGGGAACCGGGCAGGGAGCCCAGGGGGCAGACACGTGGTTGACTCCTCTCCAGGCCACTTACAGCTGAGGGCACGGGGCCCAGCACAAGTAGATGCTCAACATTCAAACACGAGTCTGTTTACTGCTAGATTCCAATGGTTTTAAGCAAGGCGTGGCTGGGCCTTTAAAAATAAACAAATCAAACGTGCCAATATGCTTTGACAATCTCCTCATTCATGCCTTTTGCTTGGTCCTCTTCTACTGGACCCACTGCTTAGATACTGTCCTTTACTTGCACCCCCTAACACATTCATAGACACTCATACACATTCTCGCACCCTCACTCACACGCACCCACACACACCCCGCAAGTGTACTCAGAGAACAGCGCTGCAGAGGGACTGAGGGCTCCATTCGAGCACCTGGAGTTTGATCCTGGTTCTAGCACGCCATTGCTATGGGGCCCTGGGCAAGTAACTTAACCCCTTTGAGCCCCGTCTGCAAAATGAAGAGAAAAATAACATGCGTAACTCCTGTTGTCAAGAAAGGCATGTAAAGCGGTCAGCGTGGCACCTGGCAGGTAGGAAGTCCTCAGTAAACGCTAGCTATTCATCCTGCAGTGTCCCCACGTGCACTTACACACCAGCACTCGAGAAAAAGCACACCGAAACACGCAGCGAAGAATCGGGGCTTTTCGCCTCTGTGAGCCACTGGGCCAGGAGACAACCAGGGTCTGGGCCCGGTTGTGGCTGGAGGGTGCTGGGCCTCGCTCTTGGTCTCGGGTCGGGGTATGGCCTGCTGGGGCCGTGCTGGGCAGGGAGTAGCAAAGGTTTCTATCTGGGAAGAAACGGATGGGAGCCAACAATGGCCTCTCATCCTCTTGTCAGAAGGCTGTGGAATTAAAGCCACCTGGCTTTTGTCTCTATCAAGTGGTCTTTTATATGGAGAGGTAACAAAGGACAATTAATATAGCAACTGGAGCAACCTTTGATGCCCTGGTAATTTCTCTGCCTTACAATTATCGAACAATCAGGGTTTTCCAGGCTCCCAATTAAATCACAGTCGGAAACAGAGACAGGCAGAAAGTGGACATTGCAGCTAGAGGCCACACTGACCCAAGGAAGGACAGCGATCTGGGACTCCAAGGGAATGCCCGGGGTGGGCGTGGTGGCAGAAAGAAGGGTCTGGGTTGAAAAATGAGCCTCCCACCTGGGTGGCAGCTGGACCAGCCTGGGAGAAGAGCAGATGCCGTTGCTGATGGAAGGTCTGGGAGGGAGCATCTGGCCCCCGACGCTGGCACACACCTCGGAAAAGCAGGCTCTTGGCACGCCTGCTTGCCCAGGCTGACACACCCTGGGATCAGGAGCCGGCCCTGTGCTCCAACTGGGGGAATTGGCATTAGCGGAGGCTGGTCCTCTAACTCACATAGGGGTCGCCTCTGTGCTCATGTAGGCACCAGCCTATTGCACCTCTGAGCTTCCTCCAAGGGCAAAGCACTCGATGATTCAGGTTTAAGTAGCATCAGAGAGAAAGGTCGGTTCTCCCCGAGAAGGCCAGTTCCCTGCCTGGAGCACCCATCGTGATGGGCCCTCCCCAGCTGCTCTGCATCAGGACAGCTGTTCAGGCTGCTCACAGCTAGGTGCACCTGCCCTGGCTTCAGTCCCCCATTTTGGAAACTGGTCCTCAAAATTCTCCTCTTCCTCATTCATTGTTAATGTAGCCTCTACTTATTCAGCCCCGCTGAGGCGCCGGGCTAGGAACACCACTCACATTCCCTTATGTGAGCCCTACAACAACCCTTATGAAGTACTTACTATTGTGTCTGCCTTATGGAAGAGAGAATAGTTTTCCCTGAGGGTACATTACTTACCTACAGCTATGTTGCTCATAAATGGCACAAACAGAATTCAGACCTATATCTACCTGACTTCAAAGATATAGCCTTAACCACTGGACCACACGGCTTCCCCTTGATTGTTGCAAAATAGATGGGAGCCAAGCTGGTGGCCCAAAGCACAGTCAGCTCACACAGCAGGAAGGGTGTTTGGAATGCCGCCCCTGGCCTGGCCACTGCTGTCACCATGCCATCCCTTGAGAAACCTTTAACTATGCCTGTGTCTTTGTGTCACCTGCTTTATACTCAGAGTCCTGAGTGGGACCATCCTGTTGGCCAATTCTAAACCCCATTCTCCTGTCCTGGAAGCTGAGAAAAGAAATGTCCACTTCCTGGACAATATGAGGGATTTTGAACCCCTGCACCCCACATACTTTGGGCCTCTCTCAAATAGAAATTGGGTTTGGAGGCTGGGAACCAAAAAGAAAAAGTACATTTGTCTAGTTCAGATTCCTAAGAAACGTCATCCCCATCCCCACCCCTTAACACATGGGAAACATGCTGGCATTGATTTGGGATATCTGTGGTCTTGTAGGGGGAGGTGGAAGCACATGCCACATAGCCTCCATCTGAGACCCCATCTTCCTACTTTCCTTTATGGATGGAGGTGTTGGGGCCCAGAGAGGTTAATATACCTGCAGAAGGTCACACAGCTGCTTAGTGACATTATAATTATAAATAAAAATTCCACCCATGTATACCATCTTGGGGTGGCTGGTCTGAATCAGTGAATGTTGTATGAAAGGACTTTTCCTCCTTTCCTCCATCCCTTTCTCTCTGTTTATGTTAACTAGCAAGCCCTATGATAAATGCTCTGGGGATACAGGTAAGTACGAAACCTGATCTCTGAGCTCAGGGAGCTATCCAAGGACTCCCAGGATTCAGGAAGGGTGAGCAGAGGGTGCCAAGAGCAAGCTCTGCTGGTTTAGACAATGACTTGGGTCTCCTCATCCTCTTGCTTGAGGCCAGGGGACGTCTGAGCTATAAGAAGGCCTCATAAAGTTGTAAGGAAGAATGATGGCAATTTCTCAAGGCTGATTAGGGACAGAGTTGCTGGCAGAAGGTCCATGGGGTGGCACATGGCCCACCTTTGGGCCATGCTGGGGATACGCCAGTCCTTGTCCCACAGAGAAGATCTCTGTTTCCTTGTCTGTGAAGTGAAGACCATGGTCAGACTTCTTTTACAGTGTTTTTTCATGAGGATTAAGTGGTATATGGTGATTAGAGAGCTTTGTAAACGGTGAAGTGCGTGCACACTTGTTACTAATATTTTGTGAAGCTGGAGGTCCAAGGATGCCAGCTCCTCTGAGACTGATGGAAGTTTGGAGGCCCTGGGGCTCTGAGAAGGCCTGGATTTTAACTCCAAATCTGCCTGGTTTTGCTGCTCTAAGGCAAGAACCTAGAGGAAAGCAAGTGGCATCATGGAGCCATGGAAGAGCCTCAGATGGGAGCCTGTGATCTGGGCCTCATCCCGGGCTGCCTGGCTATGGAACCTTGGGCCAGTCTCTGCTGATTCTTAGGTCTCAGTTTCCTCAACTGTAAAATGAGGCAAAGGTGGAGGGACCACAGGGATGGGTGAAACAATAGAGTAGTCAAGAGCTCAGGGTCTGAGCTGAGGCCTGAGTTCCAATCCCAGCGTCACCACATGTGAGACATGCAAATTGCTTGACCTCCACCTTCTCCCTCCTGGACCTCAGTTTCCTTATCTTTATAGTGGTGTAATAACAGCACGTCTCCCACGAGGTTACTGTAAGCCTGCAAGGGGCCAGCATGTGGCAAATACTGAGGACGGTTCCAGCGGTGAGTGCCGAACCCCCAAGCAGTTTTGTCGCTGCCACAGATTTCTTCTTCTTCAGACATGCTCTTGTTCTATGGATAGGGATGGAATGTTTTACGGGGGAGCAAAGTGCCCTAGAATGGATGAGCCAGGACACGGCGCCCAGGGGAGGGTGACAGTGGGGGGTAAACGGCAGCAGCTTGTTTACTTGGCATTAGCCCACTGACACCCCGCCTCCCTCGAAAGCCAGACAGAGCCTCTAAACTTATCCACCTTCGGAGGACGTTGGGAGGCTCACGCTTGTATTTCTGAATTCCTTCCTCCTGGAAAGCCCCCGGCAGCCTCCATGCCAAAGCTGCTCCTGGGGATTAGGGGTGAGTGACGGCCCAGCACTGTGGGGGTTAATGGCTCCTGGTCGATGTGGGGTGGGGTGCACGCTCGCTAATGCAGAGACAGCAGGTGAAGGGTACTTTATTACGATGCATGACTGGTTCCTCGGCTGCTTCAGCATCTGCCCGTGCGCACGCAGAAGCTAGCAAGCGATTCGCTCTATTTTGCCCCTGAGTGTGCCTCCCGAGGAGGGAAATTATTGATTTTTAACACCAGACACATAAACTCGAAGCTATTCCCTGTATTCTTTGGTCCCCGGCGGTACCCTGATGGACAAAGTTGGCCGTTTCAGTCATCAGACACACACGCAGCAGAACCAGGTGGTCATCACCTTGCCACCACGAGGTGGAGGAACCTTGGTGTTCTCTGAGCTGGTCCTGCTGTGTGAGGTGCCAGCCCTCCGGACCCGCCCTCATCCCAGTCCACTGCCTTTCCCGAGCTTGTGGGGAATGGACTGCTGAGCGATTGAAGGAAGTGAGGTCCAGGTCCGGGAGAGAGGGTGTCGGTTCTGGGGAGTAGAAGTGAGCACTGGACGTGATTCTGACCTCTGAGATGGGACAGCTCTAGGGCTGTGGTCATCACTTTATCTCCTCCAAGCCCACAGTTTATATCTGTAAAGTGAGGGTTAAATGGCCACTGTGTGTGAACCCATAGAAGATGGATGGACAAGCTTCCTGGGTATTAACCATGGCTCTCACCATGACCCAGGGCATCTGTAGTGTGTGTGTTAACACGCTACAGCATCGAGCATCCCTGGGCTATCAGGCTGGGTGGAGACTTCCCTAGCTGCAGGCCTATCTGCTCATTTTCCAGGTGGGAAAACTGAGGCCCAGGGAAGGTGAGTTACAATGAATCTTCTTGTTTCCTGTCTCAATCTCCATCCACCCTCAGATCAAACACCCAAAATGTTTTCTTCTATTTTCTTATCTGCTTTGTAAAGTGTCTAAATATATTTCGCTTTTATAATTAGAAAAAAAAAAAACTGTTACAATAATGCAAATCCATTGCCATTTTTTTCTTTTCAAGAAAAGGCAGAAAAGTAAATGTCTCAAGGACATTTGAAGAAGGCACAAAGTTTGGCAAATATCAATTACATCAAGCTTATGATCTATATGATTTTAAAGAAATTTTAGTGATCTTTTCCCGTGGTCTGCAGAAGAAACCAAAACTCCTCAACCCAACGTCCAAAGCCTCTTCCTGTCTGTTCTTCACCACCCATTTCCCAATCCCATCTGTACTCACACATTCTCTGCTCAAAGCAGCCCCCTGCCTGCTTCCTCTCCCTCCAACCCCACATGCCATTCTTCCAGCTCCCAGCTACTACCTCTGAACTTCCTTCTTTTAATTAAAAAAGAAAACATTTTTTTTTTCAGCAATAAAGTCATTCCCTCATCTCACTCAAAAAGTCTAGAGGTGGGCAGGGGTTTAATGATGGAGTCAAGGGCCAGGCTCTCTTTCTGCTCCAACATCCTCAGCATGCTGCATGTATGCCCTCATATTTATTGCTTCATGGTCGCAAAATTGCTGCCACAGCCCCAAGCATCAGCTCTGCGCTCAAGGCAAAAAAGGGAGCAGGGCAGCACTGGCAAATCTCTCTGTCGTCAAAAAATGAAAGCTTGGGCTTCCCTGGTGGTGCAGTGGTTGAGAGTCCGCCTGCCGATGCAGGGGACACGGGTTCGTGCCCCGGTCCGGGAAGATCCCACATGCCGTGGAGCGGCTGGGCCCGTGAGCCATGGCCGCTGAGCCTGCACGTCCGGAGCCTGTGCTCCGCAACGGGAGAGGCCACAATAGTGAGAGGTCCGCGTACCGCAAAAAAAAAAGAAAGCTTTCCCAGAAGCCCCAAGCTGACTTTCTGAGATGTCCCATTGGCTGGAACGCATCATGTGACCACTTCTAGTTGCAAGGTAGTCTGGGAAAGTAAACATCAGCCAGAAGGGAATATCATTACTTGATTGGTCCGGACAAACCATGATTCATCTCTAGGGGTAGGGCACACTGTCATTCTGAACAAGATCGAAGTTTTGATAGCAAAGAAGTGGAAAATGGCTTTTGGGGAGGCGTTTTCTGGTGACTTCCTGGGCACCGTGTTTTGTGACTGAAAGCCTTGATGTTCTTCATCTTACCCGCATCCACATGGGTAATTCTATCTAATGACCCACCAAGCCATTGATTCTCAATTTATCATGAGAGCCTGATACTTCCCAGGTCAATCTCCTGAGTTCCAAAGCCCTCATCCAGCCTCGGCCATAGGCACCCACTCCTCCTTGCCCACTGCAGGGCAGGCTCCACATCCGGATCCCTCATCCCTAGTCTTATTCTCTGACTTCAACCTCCCATCTCTCCAGATCTTTTCACCCTCTACTCCTGTTTTTATTTTATATTAGTTAGTTAGCTTGACTCTCTCCAGCCCTCCTATCCTCTAGCCCAGGGTTGCAAATTCTTTCTTAAAGGGTCAGATAGTATTTTAGGCTTTGTGGGCTATACAGTCTCTGTTGTAACTACTCAACTCTGCCCTTGTAACACAAAAGCAGCCAGAGACGCTGCATAAAGAATGGACATGGTTGTGTCTAATAAAACTTTATTTACCAAGCAGGCAGTGGGTTGGGTTTGGCCTCAGGACATGGTTTTCTGAGCCTTGCCTTCACTGGGCTGTCTCACCTAGACTCCTTGGAATATTGCTTCCACCCTTCTCTTCGGGCCCCTTGGTATCTTTACCCCCATACTATTCATTGTGATATAGCCGATCTTTAATGAGAGTTCTGGGTGTCAAGTTCTAGGCTAATTGCTTTATCTACAAGGTGGAAAACATTAATCCTATTTGCCTGATGGGGCTCAGAGTTGCACTGTAGAGAGTGCGCTCCAGACCCCCACCATAGAACAACACTCTGCCCTGCTCCTTCCCCCACGGGTGGCCTCCTCCTGCCAGATGTGACAGGGTCTGCAGAAGTCCTTAGGCTGCTGTGAACTGATGGAGTGCTCTAGACGTTCACCTGAGCCTCTGGACCCCTCCATGTTCATGGCCCAGTCTCAGCTGAACCCTCTGCAGAGCCAGCCATCTTTACTCAACTCAACCCCTCCATACCCTACTTACGACCACGCTTTGCCCTCTCCTATCTCCGTCATCACACCTCCGATGTCACTGAGGACGTGGACGCCACCACGCAAAAATATTTGCTCGGCTTCCGGCCTCCCACCCTCCTTCTCGTTTCTGTGTCGGACCCCCTTCCTGCCCTTCTCAGAGGAGGTCTCCTGATCAGGTCTTAACCTCCTGTGCATCACGGAGCCCACATTTCCCTGCCTCCTCAGGGACCTTGCTTTGTTAATTATGCCTGGTTTCTTGAGAAGTCCTTCGCCACTGTCTGTAATCCTACCCCGTCTCCCTGCTCTTAAAGCAACAAACAAACATAAAAAAAAAACAGCCCTCTCCTCAGCCTGCCCTCTAGACACTGCTCCTTTTGTCTCCTTCCTTTCACAGCCTAGTGTCCAGACATAACAAGAGCCTTCCCTCATGATCTCCACTCTCTCATCTCCCATTAACCCTTCAACCGCTGAAATCATGTGTTCCCTCTCTGTACTCCCCTGAAATTGCTCCCACCGACGTCACCACATGACCTCCTAATTGCCAAGTGCCATGGGCTTTTCAGTGCCCCATCTTGCCTGACCCCTCTATGGCATCTGACCTTGCACAGCATTTCCTGTTTCTTGAGACCGCCTCCTCCCTGGCCCTTCTCCCCAGTTCTCCCTCCTGCCTCTCTCCCTCCGTGCTCATCCTCAGTGTCTTTTGCTGGTCCCCTTCCCGAGCCTTTTGCATTAGCTTAACACTCTCACCGGCTCTGCCCCTGGCACACCTCCTCTCTGGGTGAGTCTGACAGTTCTCTTGGCCTCAGTGATCACTCACATCTGGTTATCTGCCCAATGGCTCTCTCTAGCGCAGTTCTCCCTGCTGAGCTTCAGACCTAAATATCTGAAGGCTTCTAGAAATTTCCAGCTGGATCAACATGCCAACACTGAAGGTATGATCTCTTCCTCCCAATCCTGCTCCTCCTGGAAACCTTATTTCCCCAATGGCCACAATATCAATTCAGTCATACAAGCCAAGAGTCAAGAGCTAGCCTAAGCTTGTGTCTGTCTCTCAGTGCCCACATCAGATTGGCTGCCAGATTCTGTTGATTCTGCCTTTTTTGTCTCTGCAAATCCAATCTATCCCTTCCTCTTCAACTCTTCTGTTTACATGTCTCTTGGGAATAATTTAATTGTTTGACTCAAGTGTCTACATGTGGGCTGCTGGCAACAATCATTCCTCTGCATGGCTTCCATTCCTCATGGATGCTGGCTTCCAAGGCAGCAAGATGCTCCCCACGGCTCAGGATTCCTTCATTTGGGGTTAGTCGGCCCCTTTTCTCAACCTCTGACCCTAACAACTGACTCACTTCAGGACCTGGATTGCCCATGAACCCTCCCTGCACTCTCCCACACCACTCTGACTGCTGTTGCATGGAAAAAACCCAAGCTCACTCAAGAACTTCCTAACTTTTCATTTCGGACTTTGATGAATTAGTTCAATATGAAATGGGTCACTGCACACATGGTAAACCATTCAGATATTACAGATACAAATAGACAAAGAACTCTTCTTCTCAGAAATATCTGACACCTCTGTTCTCCTTCGCAGGGGCAATGACTGTTACCACTTCTATAGTTTTTCAGAAATGCTACTTTTGTTCACATGCACAGATGTGTTTCCAGCCTGCATTATCGAGCACCAGAGCCACATGTGACTATTTAAATTTAGATCGATATAAGTTAAAATTAAAATTACATATTCAGTTCCACAATCACACTGGCCGCACGTCCAGCATCGCTAGCTAAATGTGGCTCGTGGCTACCCTACTGGACAGTGCAGATGTAGAACATTTCCAACAGCACAGAAATTTCTAGTGGATGGCGTCTAGTTGACACAGCGCTGTGCACCTTGATTTTGTAAAAAAAGAATTTTATCTTAAAAATAATGCCTCCACCTCACTCCTTATCATTATTGCATATCATTAGTTGTTGAACCAAGTTCCCTAGCGATGGACATTTCGATTGTTTTCAGGCTTTTGCTGTTACAAACAACTTTACCACAGACTTTAGTTATATATGTATTTATGTCCATGCATGAGTGTGTCTACAGGATACAGTTCTACAAGTAGATTTGCAGGTTCAAAATGTACGTAATTTTAAAAATATTTATTGGAAAATTTTCCTCACATGACAATTACTCCATAACAGTGGGACACACATCTATTTCCACATGACTTCTTCAACGACACACATTATTGAGTTTTTCCATTTTCTATTTAATAGGTGAAACATTATACCACATTATTATTTTACTTTTCATGTTTAAAAGTATGAGGGATTATAAGTCATTTATATATGAATTTTTTTCTCTGAAATGCCCTTGCCCTTTCTTTACATTGAATTGTTGTTGTTTTTCTTATTGATTTACAATATCTCTTTACATATATTAGCCCATTGTCAGATGGCCTGCTATTCTTGTAATCTGGGTTTGTCTCCACTTCTCTTCCTTACCAGGAAGAATTGTTTCATGCTAATGTGACTAATGTTATCAGTATTTTAATGGCTTCTGAATTTTGTGTCTTAGAAAGGCCTTCTTTAATGTTATGAAAGGTACTCTTATATTTTCCTTTACTTATTTTATCGCTTAATTTTTTTTCTTTCCTATTTGATCAATGTGGAGTTAATTTTAGTGTAAGGAGTGAGATAGAGATCCACATTAGTTTTCCAGCTGGTTAGCCTCAAATTATTTATTGAGTGATGCTTCTTCTAATGAACTAAAATGTCAACTTTACTATAGTATATGAGTTGCAGGAACTTCTCTGTATCTTGGTTACCAGATTTGTAAATGAAAATAATAATTTAGGGTTGTTGAAAGGGCTAATGAGATAATTATGAGTATGTAGAACAGTGCCTGGCACAGAGTAGGTTCTCAATAAATGCTATCATTACTGATATTCCCTCCAGATATATATGTCTATTTCTGGACCTTCTATTCTATTCATTTAGTCTGTGTACCGTTCAGGATTTGAAATTGCAAACAAAGAAACCTACTCTGCCAACTGGAGCAGAAAAGGGATTTATTAAAATCTCCTGGGGGACTCTCCAGGGAGGCCAGAGAATCAGACCTGGTGGCTGTGCAGCCAGGAAGCTGGCCTCCCTGGAGGACTGTTCTGGGGAAGACACCGTTGCTGCTGCCACCTCTGGGCACAAATCTGAAGCCCTCCCTGATGGCACTTGGGGGCGAGGGTGGTCATCAGGAGCCCCCACCCCCTGCTTCTCTCACCCACAAGCCTGGTGTCTCCACCACCTCCGCCATCAACTCAGATCACGTGTGGCACCTGCATTCCCATTACCCTCTCCTAATCCAGGTCTCATGTGGGATCACCTGGTTGGCAGAGTCTAGGTCATATGCCTGGGCGCTAGCTGTCGGGACTTTTGGACCACACTAATATAGATCAATTTAGGAGGAAGTGGAATCTTTACAACAGGTCTCTTCTAATCCGAGAATAGGGTGCGTTTTCATTTATTGAAATCTAATTTTATGTCTTTCAGTAGAGTTTGATAATTTTTTTTCTATAGATTAGGCTCATTTTGTATACAGCATATTTTTAGGTTTTTCAAATCTTTTTATTACTGTAAATGGGATCTTTTCTTCATTTAATTTTCTAATTGGTTATTTTATATAGGAAAGCTATTGATTTTTAAATATACTGATTCTTACTAAAATCTTCTAGTGTTTTTTGCACTTTTTAAAAAATCTGGGATTTTCTCCTTGTTTTAAAAGTGTATAATCAGATGACCAATAAGTGATGATCATTTGGCATGGTCCTTTCAATGCTCTACCTCCTAATTCTTTCTCTTCTTTATTTGCATTGGCTAGTAGGTCAAAACAATGTTTAGTATTAGTCATGACAATAGGTGTATCAGCTTACAATAACTCTGCATAGCAAACCACTCAAAGTTCAGTTGAAAATAATAATTTATCCTCGTTCGTATATCTGCAGGTCAATTGAGGGGGGCTGATCCAGGCTGGGCTTGACTGGGTTTGGCTCCAGACTGCAAGTGGGTCCAGGTCCGCTCTGTGCATCTTTCATCTTCCTTGACCAGCTAGCAAACTATGGCATCCTTTTCTATGTTGATGATGGAATGCAAAAGTGGTGAATAGAAATACATGATGCTGCTTACATCAGGGCTCAGAATTGGCACTGTGTCGTTTCTGCCCACTTCCCACCAAACAAAACACGTCACATGACCAAACCAAACCTCAGTGGGGTGGGAAAGATACCCTGTCTTTAGGAGGGGAAACTGCAAAATCACATGGCTAATGACATGGACTCAGGGAGGGATGGAGACTTGCACAATGAGCAAATTACAGTGGCATTCTTTGCTTCTTCCTGACCCTAATGGAACGGATTCTAGTGGTTTGCCATCAGAAATGACTGTGAATTTTGGCTTGAGTTGTGATATATATATATATATACACACACACACACATACGACATGTATATATAACTACAGGTATAGGTAAATACAGGTACAGATATATATATATATATATATATATATATACACATACACATATATATAAGTATATATGTGTAAAAATTCATATTAAGGAAGTTCCATATTTTTCTATTTAATGAAGAGTTTTTAATCAGGAATCAAAGTTGAATTTTTTATCACCTACTTTCCCAGAATATATGGAGAATGACATGGTTTTCTTCTTGATATTTGATATTGTGAATTATATTAATTGATTCCTTCATAGAAAACCATCCTTGCGTCAGGGAATAGACTCAATGTAGTGGTCGCATATTACCCTCTAAAAATATATTTGTGTTCTCCTTCATCATATTTTATTTAGCGTTTTGCATTTACGTTGTGTTAAAGATAGGACTATAGATTTTTGGTGGTGGTGTTCTTTGTTTCTGGATTTTGTTTTCACCATTATACTGGATTCTTAGATTCACTTGAAAGTCCTTTTCCCCCTTCCCACAATGCTCAGGGGCACTTTAAAAAGTATTGCCATGATCTACTTCTTGAACTTGTAATGGATTTTACCTGTGAAGCTGTCTGGGTCTAGTACTTTAATGAATAGTGGCTTTTGACAACATTCTCAGTTTCTTCTCTGGTAATTGGACTATTCAGATTTCCTATCTTTTCTGAGGTTAGTTTTCATCATTTATATTTCTAGAAAATCACCCATTTGTCCATGTGTTCAAATCTATTTTCAAAACTGAGTAATGCTGTAATTCTTTTAATTTCCTCTATATATGGTCATTTCCCCATTTTCATTTCTAAATATATGTATTTGCACTTTTTTCTTGATTCATTTAGCTAGTGATTTATCTATTTTATTTCTTCACAATATCAAAGCAGACACAGGTTCAAGATCCGGTTCTGGCTTTGACTCCCTCTAAGACCTGTGTGTACACTGCCCTCTTAAAACCTCAGGGCAGTGTCCAGACTCCTGATCTCAGCATACAGACCTTTCATCTGGCCCTTGGCTTTGGCCTTGATGAACTCCCTGAAGATTTCTCCACACTCCGGGGCTTTCTACGGCCTCCAGACCTACGGACGTGCTCCTCCTGGTGCCTGAAACGCCTTTCTGTCCTTTGTCTCAACTCCACTCAGCAAACTCCTACTCATCCGTATGGACTTAGCCCTGAGGCCCCTTCTCCTAGAAACTTGGGTTTCCAATGCCCAGTCTTGGTAGGGTCCTCCACCTGTGGGTTCTCATCCCAGTCTGGCCAGCCTCTCCTGATCCCAGAGTACGTCTGCTTGCTCGTCTGACTTACCCACTAGAATGTGAGAGCTCTGGAAGCAGAGGCCTGCAGTCTCCATCACTGTATCCCCAGTTCCCAGCACAGGGCTTGGCAAAGAGTCGGCAGGCAGGCAGCGTTTGTGGAAGAAAGACAGGAAGGCTGTAGATACACACAAACTATATAACAAACACATCCGGGGATTCTCACAGGGATTTTCCCTGTTGGCATACTCTCTGCTCCCAGCCCTCCTGGGAACAGCTGAAATCCAGGGCTGTAATTCTCACACCAGTTATATTGAAATATTCAATGTCTAGAGAACAGCGTTTGTTCAGCACTTAGCTTAGGGGCTGTCAGCACCCCTGCTTACATGCTTCCATGTTTCCGATGCTGCATTTGTCAGCTCCAGCTCACATGCCTGGCTGATATGTGGGGAGCCTTGCTTGCTGCTATAGCAGACTTTCCTGATGGACCCCTGGGGCTGCTGCACTGCCTGGCCTTTCATTAAATCCAATACATATTTTTCAAACACGTATTTTGCACCCAGCTCTCTGCTGTCATGTGGTGTCCTCTCTGCTGAAGGGACGGCAGAAACACCGAAGTAAGAGAGGAGTGGGCTGGAGGACAGAGAGTAAGGATGGGGAAAGAGGTGGATGTGGCTACAGAGAGCAGTCAGGACGGGACCTGGCCCCAGGCCTTCTGCTTCACTCATCTGGAGCTAATCCTCAATCCCTGGTCTTCATGGTTGTTTCCCCGCATCTCTTCTTCTTTTTCTTTTTTTTTGGCCATGCCGCGTGACTTGCAGGATCTCAGTTCCCAGACCAGGTATTGAACCCAGGCCACAGCAGTGAAAGCCCAGAATCCTAATCACTAGGCCACCAGGGAACTCCCTCTCTGCATCTCTTCTGATGGGCGATGGCCAGGCCTTACTGATCGCTCAATATTATGCATACTGCTCCTTCCCCTCAAGCCACAGAGGGCAAGTTGGCCTTTAGCTTAAGAGAAATGGAGAAGCATCAAAAGGTTCTTGGCAGGGAGTAAGATGATCAGATTTGGGTTTAGAAAGATCACGCTGGCTGCCAATGGAGTATGGGTCGGAGGAAGCCTGAAGGAGGCAGGAAGACCACGGGAGGATATTCCAGTCTTCTCGAGGAAAGATATTGGCGGCCCGCAGCATGGTGGGGCTGCAGAAACGGAGAAGGGGGTGGATTCAAAGGGTGTCTGGGATGGACTTCCCATTTCTCGTGGGTAGTGAGTGCAGAGGGAGAGGAAGAGAGACGCATCAAGGCAGATGCTGGAAGGGGTTTGGGTAGGGGACTGGCCCCCACAGAGAAAAGGAACACTTTAGTGAAGATGTTTCGGAAGAACATTGGGCACCTCCAAGGATGCTTGCCTGCCTTGCTTTTTGTTAAAGCCACAGCTACCAAGTGCACAGTGATTTAGTGATTTTCCTAGATACTGGGGAAGATAAAGGGGATATCTTTCCCATATCTGAGTTATGAATGTTCTATCTTCTATGCTGTAGCTCCATTGAGGCCAGGGCCATTTGCGAGCAAAGAACCTCAATTTCCTTTGCCCTGTGACTCAACATGCATCTACTGAGTCCCTCCTGGTGACTGGGTTAGGCAGCCTCCTTATTCTCAATCACCCCATTAGTAAACTTCCCTGGGGGTATCACACTCTGTGCTACGTAGAGAGATGTACACAGAGAGAGTGCCCTGAGATCACAGAGGACAGTGTATCCAGACCTGGGGGAGAGGAGGAAGGCTTTATAGAGCTCTTGATGTATGAGTAGGAGTTTGCCAAGGAGATCGGAGATGAAGAGCATACCAGGAGGGTGAAAAGCAGGTAGAGGCGTGGAGTGGGGACTAGAGAACATGGAGAAGTTGGAAAGGGAATGGCTGGAGATGACATTGAAACCATAGGCTGTGGCAAGGTCCTAAAGGGCCTAGAATGCCACGCTTCAGAGGTGGAACTTACCCTTGAAGCACAAATCGGCTTCGTTTTGTACGTGATCATCATCTGAGTGATAGTGGCTGCCTGGAGCATGTGTTAAGAAAGATTCTGAGGTGGAGTCAGGGGGAAAGAAGGACATGATTACTAGTGATGCCTGCTTGGCTGCAGGAGTGGAGCTGGCAGTCTGAGTGTAGGGATTTGCCATCTCTGCCATAAGAGATGAAGAGCCACTGAAGGAAAGTAAAGGGTGGGGCTGAGGAGTGAGGGCTAAGAATGTGCACTGGAGAAAATCAGCTGGAAGCTCTGGGGAGCACAAGTTGCTAGGAGGCCAGACTAAGGCCACGGTGCCAATGAGCCAGCAGCGAGTTAAAAAATATCTGAGGAACGAATGAACTACCAGGTGTCTGCAAGGCAAAGGATAGACCTTATTGTAGCTGCTTCTGTAATGAGGGCGTGCAGGAGGAATAAAGAATTTCAGCACAAACACTGTCAGTCTCCCCCTCCCTTTCAGCAAAAATACCCGGGGTAACAAAAGCCACATACACGCACACACATACACACAAAGCAATGACCCCATGGAGGGGCACTTTCTACCTCCCCTTCTCTGCTCCCTATGAAGTCAGTGCATAATTACCGGAAAGCATTTTTGACTGAATTTTAGATGAGCATTTTGACAAAATATAATATTGGAAACAATCTTTATCAAACATTCATGTGTCGTGTGAGAGATAAAGCCCGGAATCCATAATTCATACGGCATGTGTATTACCAAGTGTGCATGAGAGGCTGAATTTCAATGAGGCAGCCTGAACAATATTTTCTGCCAGACGCGGGCTTTCATCATTTACATTATTCACTAGGTTTTCCAGAACAGTAAATCTTAAATATATATTTGTGTTGGGAAGACCTCGTGTGCATGTCTGTGTACACACAGAGGGACGCATACCCGTTTGGGCACAGAATCGGCGGATGCACGTTCCAGCTGGAGGGGCACGCAATGACAGCAGGGAGGCTCGGCACGCAGAGTTCCTTCTGGAGGACAGCCCACGTCACCATGGACTCCACAGCTCACTGCACAGCCATTAAATCTGCCCACCCTGTTGTCTCCCTCTTCAGACCCATCCACCGTCTCCTTTGGAACCCTAAAAGAAAACAGGACCCAGGGTAGGGGCATTGCCCTAAGTACCTAAGAGCAGAGCTACATCTGCTGGACTAGTCAGGCAGAAATTGTCCACATCTCCAAAGCTCAAGATGAGAATGAATGATGCTTAAGTCATCATTATATCTTCAACTACAGCTTCAAAGTTGTGGGGATAGTCTCTGCTTCTATAACTTAGAGACAGGGAGCGCCATCTTTCTGGAGTTTGCCCCAATCTGTCTCCTAAGAGTCCGAAGCTCAAAGGTCCTCCCTTGATTGAGGTGAAATTTGTATTATAATTATTGCCCACTGTAGCTGGGCTGACCCATGCGATCCTACAGAACAAGGATGCTTCTCGGAGCACACGCAGCCCTTCAGAGCTCTCAGTGTGGCATCAGGTCCCTGGAGCCTCCTCTTTCCTGGCCTTTGTTCCTTTGGCTTCTCCTCTCCTGGCTTGCGTGGTGGGTGCAGAGGAGCACCACCCAGATTCCCCACAGGACCCAATTGCTGGTTCTCCCGCTGCCAGGAGTGTTGCCTGTCAATGGCTCACACTGCCTTCCGGAGATGTTGGGTCTCCCTCATCCAGCCGAGGCCCTGTGGGTCCCCCATCAGAGGAGCTACAAGCAATAATTTCCCAGATGACCTCCGGTCCAAGAGGCAATCCTGCTGATGGTTCCAGAATCCTAAATAGTGCCTGGATTAGTCCAGGTAAGGTGCTCCTCCCTTTGACCTAAAAAGAAAAGCGCCGTGAGTTTTCCATCTGTCTCCTTTCTCAGGACTAAAGGGACCATTACTTTGGCTTCACAGGATGTGAAGTCAAATACTTAACCTAGTGAAGGCTAAGGTTAATTATTGGAAAAGAAAGAAAAAAAATCCTTCTCAGGAATTGTCCTGGGCCGAAGGGATTGGCTGGCCTAAGATTTTGCCCCTCCCCGGGGGCAGTCACAGCCAATGACTGGTAGAAGTACCTCTGAAAAGTCATTCCCAACTCTAGAGCTGCCGTGGGGTGGCTGAGGCCCTGCTGCAAACGCCTTGCAGCTCAATCTCCCCCTCTGCCCAGTCGTGATTTCCTCAGTCCCCACAGGAGTTGACCCGAGGACGCGCCCCAGTAAACTTCCTGCATGCCAAGCTTCATGGCAGACTCTCTGGGATCCTGACCAAAGACAAATGAAACAGGGAGTGGGCTGAGGAAGTGGACTCCAGATGGGATCGTGGAACTGGATCCCCCACTGGCCAACGGGCAATGAAGACCCCATTGTTAATGGTGGGTGCAGGACTGAGAGCTCCTGCCTGTGCAATTGTTAGACTTTTCCTGCTGGAGAAACTGGGATGGGATGCTGGTGGAAGGGAATGCAGGGCAGGGTGCCTATTTCAGGAGGTTGAGAGGATCGGGGAAATTAGTAATTATAAGGACAGTGGAATTGTATGGCTCTTGCTGAGTTCAACTGATGGAGTGGAAACAAACAAACAAACAATGAAAGTCTATAGTTGATTGATGACCAGTTGAAGGCAAGGAGTGAAAGCCAGTGGGCTTCCTTGGCTACATACAAAGAGAGAGATTCACTTCTCCAGCAGCTGGAGAGAAGAGAAAGCTGAGGCTCAGGACCCAGACTTAATCCTAAGGGTGGAGCTCAGAGAAGACTACATTCTGAATCCTCACCCAGGGTAAGTTGGTGATGCCAAGATCAGGGCCCTGATTTGGAAGGAGCAGAACTGTGAGGCTCGGGGTCAATGAACTTGAGAACTTTGAAACCCCAGACCCACTGAGCCCGCTTCCCACCATTAAAGTCTAGTGCCACCCCTCCCTTGCTTGAAGATGAGGTAGAGGCTTTCACCTCACATGACAACATCTGTCCACTCAGGAGGTATCCTATTCCCCTCCTGGACATTGGACCAACCACCAAGTCACTACACAAACTCCCAGGAAAGCGGGGGACCTTCTAGGGGAGGAAAGGAAGTTGGGACCCAAGGGCGTGTGGGACCCACCATGCGTACTGACAAGGGGTGTACACATGGCAAACTGAGGCTGCTGCATCGGCCGGATGGAGCGTAAAGCTGGATGAGTGAGCTTATCAGTATGGAAGACTCTCCCCTGATACAAGATTTCACACCCTGACAAGGACCCTGGGAAATGACGCTAACATGCTGCTTGGGAAGCTCTTGGAAGCTTGGAAGAAGATATGGCCCACACTATGTGCAGTAGAAATGCCAGAATTACCGTGGCAGATGGCAGGAGAGGGAATCAAAAAATTCTGAGGAGTGAGTGTGTGGAGAGGATGTTATACTTAAGGCTGGAAACCCCACCAACTGACTGTTCCACAGAATGGCCCGGATTATACTCCATTCATCAAAGCAATGGGAGATGTGCTGGTGAGGAGGTCCAGCATCAGGGAGGAGTTCAGTGAGGGTGTGGTCTGCAGACCAGGCATGACCATAGGAGATATTGTTACAGACCTGCTCTCCCTGCCAACAACTGGGATCCCAGGAAAGAACAGAGGCCAGGAGGTGGGGCTTATCTGTTGGAAGCAGGGTGGACACAATGATTGCTGTGACCAGTAAGGTCAGAATGGCAGACGGGTGTGCCCAACCTGCAGATTTATGGGTGTGGCTGGAGAACAAGGTGTCCCTAAGGCAGGGTGACCAACTGTGCTGGTGTGTTCAGGACTGAGGGGGTTCCTGGGAACAGGTCTTTCAGTGCTAAAACCAAGAAAATCCCACTCAAACTGAGATGAGTACGTCGCCCTCCCCTCGGGGTAGAAGAAGCTAACAGAGGCATCGCTCAAATCTACAAAATCAAAAGAATTCAAAGATGAATGATCAGTAGGCTAAAAGCTGTCCCCGTTAAAGACAAAAACAAAAACCCTATGATCCCTTGCCCAGTTTCTGGATCTGAGACGATTTTCAGGCTGGGAACCCACTGACTGAAGGAGGGGCTAGGTGTCCATAAGGAAGGACTCTGCATCACCATGGAGACTGGGTTCAGTGGTGACTATCCTAGTCCTTGGGGATTTATATACTGAGGAATGACAAATACTCAAAGTTGACATTGATAAACAGTGACTCAAAGTCATCGTGGTCACCACTGGAGTGGGTGCTCGTGGGGTCAGGTTATAAATACACTCCTGGAACAGATCTGACTCATGTGGATCTACAGCATTCACTGAGCCACTCTGGGGACATTTCCCCGGTCCTTAAATGCATAGTGATAATGGATATACCTGGCAGCTGGCAGATCCCTTGCATTGGTTCCTTGGATTATGGGGTACAAGGCATCCTAGTGGGAAAGGCTGAGTGGAAGCCTCTGAAACTTCTCCACCCCACCCTCAGTTAAGATGGAAAGGGAAATGGCAGGGATTAGTGCCTCCTTTAAGGTCCTAAAGAATGCAGAGGTGGTGGTCCCCATCATTTTATCATTTAATTCACCAGCAGGAGCCTACATAAATGAGATGGATCTTGGAGGATGATGGTGGACTACCACAGCCTGACCAAGTAGTAGCCCTGATTGCAGCTGCTCTGATTCTGCTAGAGCAGATAAAGACAGCTCCGGGTACATGGTGTGTGCTCACTGGTGACACCAGGAAGGAGGGCCAGGCAATTCACATCCTCACGGAGGCGGAAAAGCAGACACACTTATGGTCTTTCACCAGGGGTAGTTAACTCTTTTATCCTCTATCATCATAGAGTCCCAAAGGTCTAGAACTGTCTAGACAATCTGTAGAACATCTCATTGGTCTGTGGAATTGATGACATCGAGTCAATAAACCTGGCTAAACAAGAAGTTGCAAGGATGTTGAAGACCTTGGTAAGACATGTGCATGTGCTCCAGAGAATGGGAGATCAGCCTACAAAGATTTAGGGAGCCACCTCTTCAGTGATGTTTTTAGGGGTTGGTGTTCTGGGGAGTGCTAGGACGTCCCTTCCAAAGTAAAGGACAACTTATTACATCTTAAATCTTCCACCAATAAGAAGGAAGTATAACACCTAGTGGGCCCATTTGGGTTCTGGAGGCAGTATATGCCACACTTGGGAAAACTGTTCCAAACCATGTATCAAGTGACGTGGAAGACCCCTAACTTTGTGGGAAATGTTCCTGTAGCAGGTCCAGGTTGCTGTGCAAGCAGCCATGCTGTGTGAGCCACAAGGCTGGGTCGACTCCATGGTATTACAGGTATCTGTGATGGGAAAAGAAGCTATGTGGAGTTTATGGTAAGCTCCAAAAGGAAAATTACTGCACAGGCCCCTAGGGTTCTGGAACAAGGCCATGCCACCTGCAGTGGAGAATTGTAGCTCTTAACATGCTACTGGGCATTGGTACAGATGGAGCCTTGACCGTGAGACATCAAGTGACCATGAAGCCAAACGTGTTCAGCATAAATGGGGTTCATGCAGAGCCACCAAGTCATATGGCTGGTGTAATGTGGAGGAGGTACATCTGGGATCAGGCATGATGCAGCCAGATGACACCAGGAAGCTACCCATGAAAGAGACCCAAACCCTCAGGTCGTGTCTATCACTGTTTTTCAGCTCCCACCTGAGCCTTCATGGGTGGAGCACCTTAAGACTAGCTGCTGGAGTAGAAAAAAAGTCACGTTCTGTTCATGGATATGTTGACTTGATACATAGGTAAAAGCTGGAAATGAACTGCTTCTATGCTACAGTCCTACTCAGGGGTGGCCCTGAAAACCAGCAGAAAGGGGAAATCCTCCCAGTGGGCAGAGCCCCAATACCTAATCGTCAGTTTTGTATATAAAGAGAAATCCCTGAGGCGGAACACATATGGACCCATGGGGCGCGATGCATAACTGAGCTCTTGGTCACAGTCTTGGAAGGAGAAAGATGAGAAGTGATAAGAAGGTCCAGGCAAGAGGCACATGGATGAAACTATGGGAGTGGTCACGTGGTGTGAAGATCTTTGTATTACATGTTACCATCCACGAGAGAGCATCCACCCTGGAAGAGGCAGAATGACAGAATGACTCTGATGCCATGATGCCAACCAGCCTCTGCCATTTGGCCACCCTCATGCTGGCAAAAATGGATGTCATGGGACCAGAATAGAGGCTACACATGATCCCAACAGCAAGGGCTCCTGACTCATCAAAGCTGGCCTAGATACTGCCATTGTCCAATGTCTATGCTGCCAGCAACATAGACTAATGCTGATACCCCAATATGGCACCGTCCTTCAAGGAGATCAACTGGCCACTTGCTGATAACTTGATTACTTTGACCCCCTTTCACCCTGGAAGGGGAATTGATTCATTTTGATTTGAACTCACATAAATTCTGGGTATAGGTTTACCTTTCCTGCCTTGCAGGGCCTCAGCCTGCACCAAGTCTGATGGCTTATGCAGTATCTGACCCACCGACTCTGGATCCCATATAACATCAAATCAGATGATTCAAGAGAATCATTTTAAGACACAGGAGGTATGGCAGTGGGCGTAAGAGCACAGGATCTTTTAGGCCCATCACAAACTGTACCCCCAGACGCTACCACCTGATAGAGTGATGG
>NW_021703781.1:28252612-28368378 GCF_005190385.1 Monodon monoceros | reverse complement strand
CCATCACAAACTGTACCCCCAGACGCTACCACCTGATAGAGTGATGGGACAGCCTCTGAGTGTACTGCTGGGGCACGTTTGGAGATGATGCCTATGAGTATGGGACACCCTTCTCCAGGATGCATGATGGACTCTAAATCGGTGACCACGTTATGCTGCTACATTTCCAGGAGACAGAATGAATGGGTATGGGTAACGAGAGGTAGAAACAGGAGGGTGTCTGTTTACCATCACTGCCAGAGACCCACTTGGGGAATCTGTGCTTCCTGTCTCCACAACCCTAGGCTGTGTGGGTCTGGAAGTCCTGGTTTTCAGAGGAGGAATGTTTTCACTAGGAGACACAGGAAGAGTCTCGTTAAACTTTAGGGTATGGTGTCACCCAGTCTCTTTGGGCTGCTTATTTATATTGAAAGACCAGTAGGCAAGGGAAAAAGTCACTAACGTAGTAGGGTTAAGGGACCTTGACTGTCAGGCGGAAGTAAGGTTATTGCTACACACACAAAGAAAAGGGCAGAGAAGAATATGCTTGGTACCAAGGCACGAGGGAGCCTCTTGTTCTTTCCTGCCTAAATTTGATGGTAAACTGAGAAACACAGTAACCTGTGAAGTAAGTCCCGTTTACACAGAGAGGTCTGAGAAGAGTAGGGCAACCAGGGATTCAGACTCCTCAGGAATCAGGATCTGGGTCATGACACCAGATGAGCCACAGAGACCAGCATAGGTACCAGGTGCCTAGTGAAGGGACTCTAGAACACGTAGCAGAGGAGGGAGGTTATGAGCATCTCCTGCAGTAGTGGTGTCTGCAGATTGTCCCATTAACTCCCCTTTTATACGTTTCCCCAGGAAAAGAGACAACCAGAATACCGGAGACAGAGTAAGCTGCTCCAAGAACTTATGTAAAATAGGTGGAGCCATGCACTGCCAGGGGTGGACTGTAGTGGACACTGTGATGTGGTGCCCAGGCTTCACGCATCTGCCAGGATCTCACTCCCACAGCTGCCAGGAGTGTTGTTTACTGATGGTCCCCGGCCAAGTCCCTCCCCCTTAGAATCTGTTTCCTGGTGAACCTATCCTGTGACAGCTCGGTTTTGAGATCCCTGGTGTCTGTTCCCTTGTCATGTTCTAGGATACCAGTATCCCTCTTGACAAATGGCTCCCAAAATAGAAATGGAGCTCTGATTTTTCAGGGTAGAATAGGAGACTCTCACCTCCCTTACTATAGACTCTATACATTTATTAACGCGACCCAAGTTAGCAAAAACCCTTGCAGCCACACCACACTGTTGACTTTTCTAAACTCACTCCCGGTTAAAGCTCCACACATTTTCGAAGCGTCGCTGCTGTTAAATGTTGTGTCCCTTATCAAGCGTGTGCAGTCCGCATGGGGGGATCAAGCACAGGACTTAGATTCTTCTGTTCAGTTCCATCTGGTTGACTACCCCTTACCAGTCCTACCTGCTGAAAGAGTTTTGGATCAGACTTTCATTCGATTCATTTATCTTTCCTTTCAAATTCATGTCAGACTCAAATTTGATAAGCTGGCTTTCCATGTCCTTATTCCAGTCATTAGTGGAAATGTTCACAGGCTCTCCCAGGCCTTTGCAGGTGTTGGCTATGTCCTTGCTGCAGTGGAACAGAGAGCTCAGTCATGCCGGGAGACCACACATCTGTTCTTCTCTGCTGTGGGTCTTTGTAGGAGTTTATTATTACCATTGTTGACACGTGTTGGCCCTTTTCTCCGTGACACCATCCTAAGCACCCTCCCTCATCCTCCCACCTAATCCTCACAGCAGCCCTGTGACGTAGCCACTGTTATCAACCTTCTAGAGAGGCTAAGTAACTGGCCCAAGGTCACACAGCTATGAGGTGGCAGAGCCTGGGTCTGCGCCTGGCTACGTTGACCCCGGAGCAAGTTGTCCCCCACTGTGCCATCATGCCTCTTCCAGGAAGCGAGTCCCACGGCTGGAAGTTTCCTGCTGTGGGGAGTGTGAAGAAGTGTGCAGAGGGACAGGTGACTTGGGTCAGGTGAGGGGAAGTGAGAGGGAAGCTGAGGCCTGGAGAGGTACCCGTAGCATCTCTTCTCTCTGGAGAGAAGTAAACCTCTCGAGGGTAAGACAGCGGAGGGAGGAATGAAATTCACTTGGTTCTATGTTCTTTGGATGATAATAACCTTTGCTGAGTGTCCCTGGTGCGCTGGGTACCTGCAAAGCCATCGACCTGTACTAACTCAATTGTTTCTCCAACACTCCTGTGAAGCATCTGTGACACCGAGAGGTTAAGGAACTTGCCCTCAGTCACAAAGCTAGTTGAAGGATGCAGCCTAGATGGGAAACTGCCAGTGTCTTCGCAAGAGAATACCAGCCTCTGCCTCAGTTTACAGATGAGCCCAGAAGAGGGACAATGACATTTCAAGTCACACTGCAATCTGTGGCAGAATCCTCGCAGCGATTCTGTAAATGCTGCAGGTGGCGTTGGTACTTTCCACCCTCACTCTGTTAGAATACAAACTCCATGAAGGCAGGACATATTGGCTATTTTATTTACTGATTTACTATTGTGTCCTAACTCCTAGAACAGTGCCCGGCATAGAACGGGTACTCAACCTGCTACTGAGTCACCAAAAATGACTTTATGATCTCTAGAGTCCTGGTCGTGAACCCAACAGCCCTGTATCAATGTGTGACTTTGATCAGTGTGTGACCCACGTGTAGAGGATCAGCCATACCAAATGCTTTGTCCAAGATCTCACCCCAGTGCGGCTAACGCTTGTGAATTGGCTGGTCCGTTGCAGGATGTTTGCCTCGGCCGGTACCGTCAGCTTTCAGCTGTTTGCTGAAATCACAACCTGAGCGTTGCTCAGGTAGGAATGCACGGGAAAGCCTGCACTGTTCTCTGAGCAGGTCTTGGTTGCTGCCCTGTCTCTTCTGTTACCCACACAGCACCCGGGCCGGGGCTGGGCCCCAGACAGCTGACTCTGGGCACCTTCCAGCTTCATGACAAGAACAGCTGGCCGTTTTGCTGGGCAGGTTGTGCTGTCATCGGGGTGTGTTTCTTTCTCTTTTTCTTTTTTTTTCTTTTTTTGACAGAGAAATAGGAACACGCTGTGCTCCTGACACAACACGAAGAATCCGTCTCCACAAGCCCTTTTTCAAGTTAGCAATAAAACATTACAAGACATCCACCGAGGTTTTAATTATGCGGGGCCATCCAGCCTGTAAGGAGCGACAGTGGGGACCTGGCTCCTTTGGGGACCTCCCTGGAGAGCAGTGCAGAGAGGGGGGCCACTCCTAGGCCTTCGAAGGGTCTGGAATCTAAGCCACTCTTTGATTTCAGGACGGACTCTGAACAAATATTTACGAAAACAAAATATTTATTTTGAACTATTATTAGTCAATACCTAAATTCATCGGGCAAGAAGCCGTTTTCAGTGGCCAAATTGCAGTTTCCTTTGCTCTGACTCTGGGTTCAGAGGTGCTGGCCACGCCCATTACCGTGTGGTCAGCTAAGAGACCATCAGTCCTTGGCGTCATGACACAATGGCAGCTGTGCTCCTGCCCAGCGTCCCAGAGGCCCCCGCACCAGGGGCTGTGCTCACCCACTCTGAGCTTTCTACTCAATTAAGGGTCCAGTAACCTGAGCAGATCGCAAACATCCTCCCTATGGTAAAAATCAGCCAGGTCAGCAGGAACATCTTCTGGCTCTGTCCCGCATGTCCCTTTATTTTGCACCTTCTGCCATGTGGCTATTTCTCCTCGGGATCCTGTTAGGATGGTCCTAGTATCTCGCCAAAGGCGCCCCTTGCTATATTTTAAAGGTGTATACGTTTGACTTGTGGAGTATTTGAGCTGCAAGGCCTCCTGGAGACCACCTAGTCTTTCATCTCCTTTTATAGAGGAGGAGATGGAGGTACAGAGAGGTTCAGAGTCTTGTCCAAGATCACACAGCTTGTGATGGCAGAGGTGGGATTCAAAGCCAAACAGGTAGGCTCCCAGCTCCTGCCCTCCACTACTTGTACTGCCTCTCTAATAACTTGTTCAAGTCATTCAGCCGGGAGAAAGCCAAATTAGAACCTCTGTTCATTTTCTAGGGCTGCCGTAACAAAACACCATAAACTGGATGGCTTAAATAACAGAAATGTATTCTCTCACAGTTCTGGAGGTTAGAAGTTCAAGATCAAGGTGTGGGCAGGGTTGGTTCCATTTAAGGCCTGTAAAGGAGAATCAGTTCCATGCCTCTCTGCTAACTTCTGGTGGTTGGCTGGCAACTTTTGGTCTTCCTTGGAAGTCCAAAGACACATCACCCCAATTTCTGTCTTCATCTTCACGTGGAGATCTCCGTGTATCCGGGTCAGTATCTAAATGTCCCCTTTTAAAAAGGGCACCTACTATATATAAAATAGATAACTAATAAAGACCTACTGTATAGCACAGGGAAGCCTACTCAGTAGTCTGTAATGGCCTATATGGGAAAAGAATGTAAAAAAGAGTGGATATAGATATGTATAAATGATTCACTTTGCTACACACCTGAAACTAACACAACATTGTAAATCAACGATACTCCGATAAAAATTAAAAAAAAAAAAAAAGACACCAGTCATATTGGCTTAGGGGCCCACCCTACTCCAGTATGACCTCAACTTAACTAATTATATCTGAAATGACCTTATTTCAAATAAGGTTCTGGGGGCTTAAGACTTCAACATGTAAATTTGGGAGGACACAATTCAATCCATAATGAACCCCCATCTTTTAACACTTAAGTTATCCTCTTGTTATCCAGACCAACTTTTAATTTAACAAATCATAATCAAATTGAATAAAATATGAGCTCTTAGCAGCCTGGAAGGAACAATTTCAGCTTTAAATAATTGAATAATGCGACACCATGAGTCTGAACTACTGCCACGTAAATTGGTTGTGCCTCGGGTCCACGCTCCCTGGAGCGACCATCTATCTGCAGTCATTTGAAGGGGATGGTTAGTCAAAGAATCCAGAAAGAGAGGAGAGGAAGGGTTTAGACCCAAGGTCCCATGTCTGACATATTATTTACTCGGAGGTTTATTTGCATTGTCCATCTCCATGAGGGCAGAACTAGAAATATTTGGTGGACATCTGTCGTGACAGCATAGTGAGGCTCAGAGAGGCCAGGTCCCCCGCCCAGGGCTGGAGCTGGGACTGAACCACACGGTCTTAACCACACAGCAAATATTGATGCCTGGTTTATGCATTTCAGACTTGTTTTCTCAACTGAACTGTAAGCTTATTGAGGGCAGAGACACCCCCCCCGTCCCATTGCTGTCTCAGAATGCAACCTGATCGGAAGCTGCTGGGCTCTGGGGTAGGTCTCATTGTGACCCATAGCTTCAGCCTCTTTCCCCACCGCTGAAATCTCAGAGAAGCCCTCACGCAGGCAGCATCCATGCCGCACAATTGCTTTGGAAGCACAATGCATCACAGTGGCCCCTCACCCTCAATCTTCTGCTCCGCCCGCCTCACACCCCCCACCCATTGCCCCTTGTGTAATTAAAGGAAAAATGTTCTGCATTCATTTACTTTATACTTTATCAAATAACGGAGAGATGAATTAAGAGGTCCGTGGTTCTATTTCAAGGTTCACGTGCTTTCACAAACTGTGCAAAGTCGCACTCTTAAAACCAGCCGCGTCAGCAGGAAGTCTCCGCTCAGAACATGGCCATCTCTCCCTTCCTCTTTTCATTCCCCAGTGTGATGTCTAAATAGATGTGATGGTTGGCAATTCTGCAGAGACAATTGTGAGAGAATCCTCAGAACCTCCGGGATTCTGCAGTCTTTCTCTCTCCCTCTTCCTCACATATTGCACAAGAAGTCTCCTGGGGGAGGGATGCCAGGCCGTAGGCTCAACTAATCTCACTGCCACAAGCATTTGCTCAGTACCTACTGTGTACAGAGGACTGTAGTAGGCACTGCTGGGGAAGTGGAAATGTTCATATCTTAAATTTCTATAGTTCTTTCTAGTTAACAAAGAACTTCTATATTCACAGTTACATTGAATGCTTGCAAAAACTCTCTGACATAGATATTATTATTATTCGCTTTGCCACTGCTGTGAGGAAACTAAAGCTGAGAGAGATTAAATAACAGAGGCGCTTTATTTCCAGTGGGTCAAGGACCCCCTTGGTTAGACTGGTGAAGTCTGTGGACCGCAATTCAGAATAAATTTCTTAAATGCAAAAAACAAAATACATAGGCTCACAAGGGCAACCAATGATACTGAAATACAGTTTTCAAAATAACAAAAAAGCCTGATATAGTAATTTATATGCTTCTTTGTTAAGGCACTAAATAACAAGATTCTAATAACTATTTTAATTTTAAAGTAATGACTTGGATATATCAGAAATCAGCAAACTACGATCTGGATCACCATTTAAAAAATATATTCATTTATTTATTTGGTTGTGCTGGGTGTTAGTTGTGGCAGGCGGGCTCCTTAGTTGTGGCATGTGAACTCTTAGTTGCAGCATGCGTGTGGGATCCGTTCCCTGACCAGGGATCGAAACCGGGCCCCCTGCACTGGGACCGTGGAGTCCTATCCACTGCACCACCAGGGAAGCCCCTTGTAAATAAAGCTTTATTGGAACAGAGCCACCCCCGCTTATTTTCCTATTGTCTGTGGCTGCTTTACAGCTACCACAGCAGAGCTGAGTAGTTGCAACAGAGAATGCATGGCCCACAATGCCTAACATATTTACAATCTGGACTTCACAAAAAAGCTTGCTGACCCCTGTTGTGTTCAATGTTTTGAAATAACTGCAACAACTTGAATCCCGTAGAAATCGTGATTTCTACGGTGACAAAAATCTCAGCTATGACAAATACGACTGTGGTTTGTTGCCTCCATTTGTAATTGAAACATGTCATTTTTCCCATCCAGCTTCATGGGTCCCCAGAATTCTATCCATGATGCTGGTGAGGGTTAGAATTTAAACCCAAGTTGGTGTGGTTCAGAAACCAGCGTTTGCCCTACAACCTCCTGATGTCTGGTACTTAAGAATCTCACACACACACACACACACACACACACACACACACACACACACACACGCACACACACACCCCCCTGTAGGCAGGCAGTCCCTGCCTGGTGCTATCATGAGGAGTGAGAGTGACATGGAACTCTGAGGGAGGCAGCAGTGCTCAATCTTCTAGCCTTCTGAAACCCTTGCTGAATCCAGGGCCGCCACCTGTGATTGTGTGGGTTGGCCACTGGCCAAGAGGGTGAAGTGAACTCTAGCTCAGTTACCGAGCCTCCTTGGGGTGGGATGCCTTTCTAAATGTCTCACAAAGGTTCTCTGGGTACATCTTCTCTTGAACAACGTGGATGTTCTGATGTTTGGGCTTAGACTCAGGGGATGCTTATCAATGTGTGGTCAGTAATAAATGCAGTTTTATTGATGGATTGACTCTTGGATAGACAGTAATAGAGAGGGAAGGTCATCGTTATATTAAGGGATTTTAAAGACTACACTCTGCAAAATTTTCATTCACTCGTCCCGTCATGTGTCCCTTCCTTCCTCCTTCCTAACAAACACTCATTAAATATCTCCTATGTGCCAGTCTCTTAGCTAGGGGCTTCTCTGGTATATATGAGCTGGGGAAAGTTGAGTCCTGGCTCTGTAACTTCCTAGCTATGTTACCTTGAGTGGCTTCTACTCTTTGATCTCTGTTAGCTTGTCTATAAAATGGGAATCATAAGTACACCTGCTGCCTACCTCACAGATCTGAGTTCGAGGAGATTATAGGTGAAAAGAGTGATGTGGGAAAGTTGTTTCAGAAATTGAAAGGAGGGAGAGAGCTCTATATAGTTCAGGTTGGCTGGGCTGATTCATAGAAGTGGCCCTGAGTAAGACCTTGAAAGATGGACAGGATTTGAAGAGGCCAAAATTTAGCAGAACCCAGTAGTAGAAACCAAAATGGCGCCATGAGTGAGGGCTGGGAGGCTGAGAAGGAGCTGTGTAATCTGGCTGTTTCCCTGAGGAGCTGTGACACTTAGCACACTCCCTGCTGAGGTTTTAGAGCCAGCCGGGAGGCACTGTTATGAGAGTGTGTTCATTATTATCATCCTCATCAACGTTATTATCATTATTAATAATACGATATTTGGAGCATCTATGCACATTAATTTTAAACAAGCTTATGCAGTGGCTAGATCTGACGCTGCTACCGATAAACAGCTATAACGTGGATCTTTAATTTACATAAAATAACTTATGCTAATTTAATTAGTCCTTTGTTTACAACTGAGGCTCACTCACCACTGGGCTGTGAGATATGGTTTACTGCAGCACACTGCAGAGCTGGAGGCTAGGCACATGCATCCCCTGTGCAGGGATGCTCCTCCTACAGAGAGGAAAGAGAGACACTTGCTTTTCTGTGGGAGGACACATTCAGATTCAATAAGTTCTTATTTACAACTTTCTTCCTCATAGGGAAGAAAGTTGATGGGTGCCGTGATGGATGCTGTCCTGTCTTTAACTGATTCCATCCCGACAATCACCTGAAGAGGATCAGAGAGGTTTTATATCCAACCCCATATCACACAGCTACCGAGGGGTGAGACAGATATGAAACCCATATGTATCCATTTCTAGTTCTCAGCCTCTTTCTACATCCTTATGAAAACTCTTATATAAGAAGTGCTAACATGGCTTGGTATGTGGTATGCACTCAAAAAATGCCGGTTGAATGAATGAACAGCACTGTTCCAGTTAAAAGTGTTTTCAGGTGCATTTTCTCCCTGACACTCTGCAGCACCCCTGAGAGGCAGGTCTGGCCAGTTGCATTTTGTAGAGGAAGCTGAGCAGGTGGGGTAATGGAGAGGGCATTTCACTGTGAACTCAGAGGTCTGCATCCTCCTGCTGACTGGGTCACTGATTTATGCCCTGACCTTGGCCTGACCTTCACTCTGGTCAAAGTGCTCCCCTCACCCCAGTTCCTCCATTTCCCCATATGCGAGACAGAAAGAAGAATCCCTTGTCCTTCTAATCGGACGGGCAGAAATAAAAAAATGAGAGTGTAAGAGGCACTGTGCAGGGTGCCTGAGAATCATAAGGTGGTATTTGTCAGACTTGCCTTGGGAAACCTTGAAAAATTGAATGGAAACCACTGGGCTCATTCATCTCCTTTTAACAGCCCCATGTCATCCAGCCTGGTCTTTTCCATTCCTGCTCTGTCCAATCCTGACAACATAATTTAGTTCCAGAGAACTTGAATAGAACACAGTGGACTGATATTTCTACGTGCTCTGGCCTTGATTAATACCGTCAGGGCAGCTGCCGGTGAGGATGAGGGGCCAGACAGGATGCTGGTCAGCAGCCTCCTGTGCTCGCTGCCTGGGGGCGCCCCCTGCCCCTCCCCAGTCCCTGCAGGCCCTGTGTCCCCCTCCCTCCTCCTGCCCAGGCTCTGCTGAGAGTCCCTTACCTGGTCTATTTGTTCTTCCCACCGTCCAGCCACCCATTCTGCAAACATACTGAGTATTTACCAGAGCCAGGCAATGGGGATTCAGAATTAAGTAAGGACCAGCCCTGTCCTTCAAGCATTCAGTCCAGGAAAAATGAAGACCAATGGACATGTGAGCAAAAATTGTTCAAGGAAGGAAGCAAGAGCTAGAATAGGGATGGAGGGATACAGGGGTAGATGGAGGGATGGGGGGGATAGACGGAAGGAGGAGGCTGCTCTGCCTGGGAGGGGTAGAGAGGGCTTTACCAAGGAGACAGTGTCAAACAGGGAGTTTCGGGATTAGCAAAATATCCCCAGGAGGAGGTGTACAGGGTGGGGCAAAAGGAGAAGAGATTTCTGGCAGCGGCCACAGCACAGGCAAACTCATGAGGGTCCAAGATACCCAACTGGACAGGGCTGGCAAGCGGTCTGGGTGGCCCTACTGTGAAGTGGAGGGATGAGGTGGGGTCGGGGCCCAGAGTGGAGCCTGGATAGGGAGGAGAATGGAGCGAGTCGCCTCTTTAAGGCAGATACTGAAGGGTTTGCATCACCTGTGGTTTCAGTGTCATGCCTTTCTTTGGGAATGCACCCAAATCTGCATGGGGAGATGAAGACACTGAAGGATTGGTGGGTAGAGAGTTGGAAAGCAGATAAAGGGAAATTCCATCACATCTCAACTTAGCAAGAGTGGAGGTAAATCTCAGATACTGGCAGGTGGGGGGAGCAGGCAGCAGGGATAGTGTGCAAGGCAGGTATTTTTCTTCCATCTGTGTGAACAGGGACAGAAATGGCAGTCCTCTGAAAACAGTGCATGCTTCTCTTTTTTGCTTTCTTCAAAACATGCACCCACCCGGAGCCACCTAAAAACTGCTAAACACACACAGGCCTCCTTCCTAATATTCCAACCAAACAAGAGTGCCCTTCACCCACCACAGAGGAGGGAGGAGTCCCTCGCCGCGAAGGCATCCCTCTCCTCCCCAACAGCACCTGCATTAACGCTTCTTTTCATGGATATCAAGATTTATTGCTCCTTAAAATCAAATATTGACCTTGGCTTTTTGTCCATCAATATATGACCTTTCAAGTCAATAAACCT
Organism: Monodon monoceros; assembly: GCF_005190385.1. Taxonomy (NCBI): domain Eukaryota; kingdom Metazoa; phylum Chordata; class Mammalia; order Artiodactyla; family Monodontidae; genus Monodon; species Monodon monoceros. The sequence continues at coordinate 28,357,803 of NW_021703781.1, read as the reverse complement.
GGATATGCTAGTCAGTGGTTACTTATTATTTCCCCTGTCCTGAAATGGAAATCTCAGACCCCAGTGCATGGATTGAACCACAGTGATGATCTGTTTATAACCCCCTGCACTTGGAATTTGTGATTGAAGAGTTGGTTGGTAAGCTGCACGATTTCCAGGGAGCACCCCCGTCCCCCATTCCCCCCATCACCGTGCCATCAGAAACCACTCACGGCAGATTTGCAATTCCGTGGCACCTGCCTCCCTTCCTCATGAGAAACACTTTAGTCTGTCGATTTCTCTTCCACACAGGCTAGGGATGGTCCCAAGCCACAGGGGAGCATGGCATCCCTCTCTGGATTTATCTAATGCCAAGAGGACATGGATGCCTTCATTGGGCTAATTGAAGGACGGCACTCTGACAATGGATTGCCCATTTCTGAAGTACCAATGACCTCTGAGAGTCTGGGAGGAAGTAGAATGAGGGTTAAGCCCCCAGACCTTCTGTGTTTAATTTATTAGTCTTCCACTGCTAGCTGTGTGGCCTTGGTTAAGTTCTTCCTGTTCACTCTCTCTGTGTCTCCGTTTCCTTACATGCAAAGAGAAATAACCTATGTAAGGTGCTTAATCAACGCCCTTGAAGTTGAGCGGACCAAGTGCCACGTTCAGGACAATGAAATTTGAGCAGCAGTAACAGATGTCACTTCTGAACTGGGATCATGAAAAGCCAGTGCATCATTCTCCAGTCTCTCCTGCTGTAGCCGTGACTGAGAAGGTCACATGGGGCAGCTTTGGATGGCGAAGGACCTGTCAGCTGTGTGGCTGAGTCACTGCATGGAGATCGCCCATCCTGGAGAGTTGCCAGGATCTACAATGAATGTTGTGTGAGCAGCAAACACACCTTTGTTGTGGTGCAGGCTCTGAGGTTTTGTAGCTGCTTGTTGCTGCAGCATCCCCAGGCTCTTCCTGACTGATATGGTGCCCAACAAATATTAGCGATTATTATTGGTAGGGTTGTTACTGTAATAGGCGAGTAGATGCCCTGGTAATCCTGCCTCCCCAGCAGCAGACACTTGACCATGACCATCAAGAGCTCTTGCTCAAACCCAGCTTGGCTATGGATTCTGCCCTGATCCTCTGCCTCTGTCTGATGGTTCGGTTCTTGCCTTCCCCCCTTGCCTCTGTCGCTGCAGCTCCACTCTCCCCCGAGACTCTACCTAGATCTTCTTATTCCATTAAATGGTCATTTCATTGATGCCCAGATCAATTTACCTGATGCAGGAAGGGTGGGGGGAAAGCACGGCGCTTGGTGCCAAGAATCCTAGGTTTAAATACCAACTTGGCCTCTGCCTTTTTCTGAGCTTCTGCCCAAGCAGGGAAGGACCCTCCCTGTGGCTCATGGCACCTGGTTACCTGGCCACTGGATCTGGGTACCTCCTCCCCTGGCCTAGGTGCTCTTCAAGGGCAGGGACCTGTCTGGATCCTCCACACCCAGCTCACAGTGTGATGTGTGCTTCACGAATGCAGACTGACTTAAGGGTGATGTTAAAGAAGTAAAGCTTGCAATGATCGCCTGTGCTGTCACAGCCTCAGAGGCTGTCTTCCAAAACTGCCTGCTGGGAAGCCGTGGTGTTTATCTGGGGGGACTGATGGGAGCGATAGCCCAGCACCCACCCAGGGCAGCCCTGAGGCACCTCTGAGGGAGCCCAGAGCTCTAAGGAACACATTTGGAGAACCACTGCCTTGCTCCAAGCTCCTCATCTTGTAAATGGGGTCCTGGAAGCTGTCAAGATGCGATCTCAGGTCCACTATTCTCCAACCCTTTTGCTGGCTGCACATTTTGTGCAGTTTCATATCATTCAAATCAACTCTGTCTTAGCTGACTTTCAGCTGCGTTTGATCCCCCTCTACACGGAAAAGTGACCTCCCCCCCGAGTGGGTTCTGAAGACAGTGTCACAGGAGAGGCATGGGGTCCTTAGCCTAGGGGCAGGAGAGGTCACTTTGCCCAGGCTTGGATCCTGGCTCTACTGTTTATTAGCTCTGTGACCCTACTTAGGTGAGAAGTTACTTATCCTCTTTGAGCCTCAACTTCCTCATCTGTTAAATGGGGATAACCATAAAACCCACATGCAGACCTACTGTGGGTATCTGATGAGATGGCACGTGGGACGCACTTGGTCTGTGGCTAGCACACCCTCAGACCTCGGCGATGCCATGCGTCTGCCTGCGTGCCCTCTGCAAACCCACTGAGCTCATCTGGATTCTGTGCAGAGCAGCCGTCAAATCGATCATCTTTACTTCCAAAAAGAGCTGTCTCTGGGAGAGGAAGGGGCCCCTGAAATGCAGAAACCAGACCAGAAAGTACACATGGTCTCTTTCTTCACCTGGCAAGTCCTGCTTTACCTCCAGGTCCTAGTGGGATACCTCACCTCCTCAGAGAAGCCCTCCCTCACTCACCCTCAGTTGGTTACATGAGCATGTCCCCTGCTCTCCATGCCACGCTGCTCGGCCCCACGTAGGACCAATCACTACTGCCACTAAATAAATGTTTATGAAATGTCTTTCATCTGTTCATATCAGTCTTCCCCTATGAAGGCAAAGGACTGAGCCTCTTTTGTCTCACCACCGCTGAGCACAGTGCCCTGCACATAGTAGGGTTTCAATAAATACTTGTTGACTGATCGAATGATACCAGACATTGTTGCTTAGATTCCTGCCATAAGTTGGGTTTGGAACTGGGCGTGGTCTCAGCCTTATACATGCAAGATTTGCAGACTACTTTGCTCCTAAAAGGGCTCTTAAAGCCACCATGGACCGAAAATATTTATGAGCGCAAAGTGAGACTCAGAGAGGTTTAGTACTTTGCTCTTAGTCACCCAACTGGCTAGCTGCAAATCACTGCTTGAGCCCAGTTCTTAGTAACTCTAAAAAACACTCTCTTTCCCTTTCATCATCACACTTCCAGTAGATTCTGAACTTCAGCAAGCATTAGGATTCCCTGGGGGCATTTGTAAAAATACAGATTCCCGAGTTTCCTCCTCAATGCTATAATACTATTTTAGTGGGTCTGGAAGCAGGGCTTCCCGTAGGGCATACAGGGCCCCAGGCCACTACCATTTTTTTTTTTTTTTTTTTCTTTTTTGCAGGCAAGGCAAAACACTCTGAGTCGCTCAAAATCATGTGAGCACCGTTCTGCTGGCCCAATCTCATGTGATCCTGTGAAAGAAATACTTTGCTGGCTAGTGGGAGCAATTCATTTGCCAAGCTTTCTGCCTGGTACGAGGCCCGACCATGGGGCCCTGGGATGACCCCATATATGTGAGTGCTAGGAGCTCTATAGTGCATCTGATCAACCCACGGGGGCAGTGGGGTGGTGGTAGCGGGGGTACACAGTCTCTGAGGAAGAGAAACAAGTGGGGATTGGGATTCATACGGGACCAGGTCCAGGCATGGGAACACCATATGGATGACACTATGAAACCGGCCAGTCCTGGGCACCAGGAAGGCCCTCCAAAGCAGGGAGCCCCCTGAGGTGTAAGCCACATGGCAGGGGAGTACTGTCTGGAGGAGACCTGGAAGCCTGAATTTACAGCAGCACCCTAGGGGATTCTGATGCGGAGCTACTGTGGGTCATACCTTGGGAAACATTGCTCTAGCAGACTAGTGTCTGTTCCAGGTAGGAAGAGCTTCTGAGAGCCGAAGCTAGTCAGGGATGGAGGGCTTCCTGGGTCACCAGTGAGCTCTGAGGCAGGCTCACAGGCCTGGGGGCTCCCTGCCTAGCCTGGTGGCTATCACCCTTCAGGTCCCGCTAACAGGAGGAGGGGGGTGGAGGTTGGATGGTGACTCTGCCTCCCATGCGGCCTTCCGATCAGACGGGCCCTTGGCAGCCTCCTAATTTGCTTCCTCCTCACAGCGCCAGTATCAGCTTTCTGATGCAGAGGGACCCCAGTAATGAGTTTCTATTAAAAGAGCTGAATCTCAGCTCTCGGAACTCAATGTTCAGAATAAACAATGGGGCAGAATCCTATTAAAAACGGCTTCCAACACGGACAAATTAAGCCCTTGGGAATGCCTTACAAAGAATACATTTTTCCAGTGTCGAACCAAGATCAATAGAGAAAAACAAATAATTTCAAGTGGGAGTCGTCATAATGATACCCAGGTAGGGGCAGGGGTTGGGTGGGTATGTTATTTTGGCCTGAGGACACCCCAGCAGAGATAATGAGGGAGCAGAGGAAGGAAGCTCGTAATGGGCGTGAGGGGTGCCTGGGTCTCCCAGGCGGCAGAGCCAGAAGGATGTCACGTCTCATTTGTCTCTGTCGAGAGGAGACTCCCTCTTTCTCTGGGGGATGGTTAAGCCCACACTGCTGCTCTCATTGGGCAAGCTTGGGGAAGGGAGCGGGAGACCTTGGCTTTGTTTGCCAGGGGGATAGATCTGATCTCTGCTCAGGCAGGGCAGGGAAGTTGGGTATGCCTCACTCCGGAGCAGAGTGAAGGTCCCCAGACATCTGCACAGATGCCTGAATCGTCACCACTAAAGCTCTACCCCCTGCTCTGCTCTCTCCACTTGTGACTGCTCTGTGAACATCACTCTTGCAATATCCAATTTTGCTCCCTGGGGCCGAGTAAAATCTTTCCCGTCATTCCAGGCTGATCTCGAGTCGCTCCCTCTTCTTGAAACCTTTCCTAAATTCCTCCCCACTCTTCTAGATTCCTAGTGATCTGAGTGACACCCCTGAGTGTTTCAGGAGTGCAAGGAGGCTCCCTGCCTGGCACATCTCTGCCCCTACCGCCTGCTTGGAGCCTGTCCCATTGCTGTTGTCTGTCCTGTTGATGCATTGTCAGTGCCTCTTTCTCCTTCCAGGGACCCCTGTATTCAGCCCAGCTCACCCCACTTCACTGAGCAGTGCTCCATGGTAGTTTCCATGCCAGGCTCTGGGAGACCCAGGTTGACCAAGACATAGGCTGGGATCCTCTGAAGGTAGAGACTCACCTAGCCTTCCACTGTGGTCCAGGTGCCTCCACTAACAAATGAAGAAGCAGAGATCCTGAGGAAGAGGGTGACGTGGTCAGGGACAAACAGACAGTGGTCAGTGGAGGGATCTGGAACTCAGTTCTACTGCTTCCCTCTAGCAGAGGTTCATTGAGGCCCTACTCCACGCAAAGCACTTTTCGGTCTGTTCTCTCTATACTAATGCACAATAGTATCCCAGGTGGCTACTGAATTTCCTCCCATTTTACAGGTGAGGAAACTGAGGCATAGTGAGTTTAAGTAACTGGCCCAAGGCCTTTAGCTTCAGGTGACCAGATCTTCTGCCCCTAGCTAGCCCTCTTTCCTCTGAGTTACCCAGGGAGGACTGTGGAGGGTGGGGCATGGTACAGGCAGACCTAGAAAGATATAGGGGCCCCAGGGAGGACCAGGGTGCCAGGGCCACAGTGGGGAGCAAGAGGAGAGGAAGGTCCAAAGCTGCTGACGCTCCTGGCTGACTCAGGGTGCACTTCTATTGGCTGGTCATGGAGCCAATTGGGGCTGCCCCTCTTTGGGTGTCCTGAGTTCACCGGAGATTGCAATTGCATTTTGCTTCACTCAGTAAAGACCCTGAGAAGTCCTGCAGCAACTTCAATTTTCCCAGTGTCTACCAGACTTCCTTGGCAATGGATGCCCTTTCTTGTCACCTGAGAATGCCTTTTAACATCCCTTGCCACTCCCCTTGGGAAGTTCATTTCTAGGCAACGTGGATGCCAGGCCAGGAGGGAGGAGTTGGCGACCAGGAATTGACATGTATAGTGGCAGAATCAGGGCTGTGGGTTTTCCCATTCAAGGGAGGGAGAGGATGTCCAGGACAAGGAGTAGGTCAGCGGTGCAAATGCCTCAGATGCCGAGGAAGGTGAGGTGTGAGATGGCCTGCAGATTTGGTAAGGAGGAGTCTGGGGTAGAAATCGTATGCAGGCACTGGTAGGAGTACACACATATGTCCAGTCTACCATCTACCGCTCCACCAGCGGAGCGATGGAAGGTGCACCAAGAGGGGTGGGGTGGGGGGAGGGTGGCTTATCTCTGAACACTCAGAATGCACGTGTGTCCTGATGCACCGATTCTACTTCTGTCTGTCTACCCGAGAGAAACACTCACACGTGTGCTCGCGGAGCCCTGCTGGATGTTTATTGCAGGCTTGTTAAGCAGAGTCAGAAATGGCAACAGTCTTAATGCCTATCAGTGCAAGAATGTCTAGAGGCCTTATGGTGGGTCTATATTTCAGCAGTTAGAAAGAACGGAGGAGAAACTTAGGTACAAGACAGAAGGGTCTCCAGGATAGTACTGAATGAACAAAGCGCAGTGCAGAATGCACATATAACATGATCCTCCTGAAGTGAAAAAATACACGTGCATGCGTACACGCAAACATACACTCAGGCCCACAGACACACACAGGCACACGATGCATATATGCACAGACGCAATGCACACAAGCACACATAGAGACACACAACGTACACACACATATGCATATATAGTCATGCACAGACACAACGCACACATGCACACACATGCACTCACAAAGAGAACACTGAACATTGGTGGTGAGGAGAGCAATCTCTAAATCCAGAATTTCTCTGAATCATCATTCTGCCACTTCCTAAATTTGTAACCTTAGGCAATAGTCTAACTTTCTTGTACCTCAGTTTGCTCATCTGTGAAATATGGATAATTATATTTCCACCTCAAGAAATTATTGAATGGAGTTGGGACTTTCCTGGTGGCACAGTGGTTAAGAATCCGCCCGCCAATGCAGGGGACCCGGGTTTGAGCCCTGGTCCAGGAAGATCCCACATGCCGCACAGCAACTAAGCCCGTGCACCACAACTACTGAGCCTGCGCTCTAGAGCCCATGTGCCACAGCTACTGAAGCCTGCGCGCCTAAAGCCCGTGCTCTGCAACAAGAGAAGCCACCGCAATGAGAAGTCCGTGCACTGCAACAAAGAGTAGCCCCTGCTCGCCACAGCTAGAGAAAGCTTGCACGCAGCAACGAAGACTCAAAGTAGCCAAAAAAAAAAGGAAAGAAATTATTTAATGGAGTAAGTGATTACCTGAGTTAATGTGAGCAAAGTATTTGTGGGAATGCCTGGCCCATGGTAAGGGCTAAATAAGTTAGTTGTTGCTATGACCGTATTTCATCTATTCTAACATACACATCTTTTTTCCACATCTTAAACCAGCAATTGAGATGTGGTTTATAATGGATACATCTTAACATTGAGTCATGGTTTCACTGGCAACTTTTTCTTCCTTCTTGGTAGCACATAAAACAATGGCATGTCTTACAATTGGAGATGTCTTAGGCACAATGAGATAGAACATTATTTCCAGGAAATATTTACTAGGGCTTCACACATTTGTATAGAAGCATGACCAGTAAGCTCCGGGACACACACATCCAGCTCATACCAGTGGTTCCCTTGGGGAAGAATGCTGGCCAGGGGGGTGTCAGGAAGCCTACGGCCTTATCAAGGCTGCCTTAGTGTTTTACAAGCAGTTTGGACTCGTGTTTACATGTGGTTTCACTTAGCGTTGCTTGGCTGCAGCCAGCAGACACTAACACTGGTTAACTTAAGCAAAAAGGAATTTATTGGCAGGATGTCGGGAGCTCACAGAAGTGACAGGAGCCCAGAGAAGCAGACTTGGAGAGGGGTGGGGGCCCAGGCCTCTCCCGAGGGCCTAGATTAAGAACCACAGCCACCACCTGGTAGCAGGAAACATCTGGTCTACATGCCGCCACGGCTGAGACGAATGACCTCCAATCTTCTCCTCTGTCTCTGGGTTCGGTGGCTTTTGCCATTCTTTTTGGTTGTCCATCATCTGATGACCCCTCCTTCCCAGGCTTGAGAAACTCTCTATCTTAAAGGTCTTTAGGGGAAGAGGCAGAGTCAGCCTCCCAGTGTGGACCGGGAGTGATGGATTGGCGTGGTCCCAGCATCCCTTGCAGCTAGGGAACGGGGGCTCCTGCCCAGACTGGTCAACCGCCAAGCCCCCCACCCATACAGGAGCAAGAAGGCCACGGAACAGGGGCAAGGCACATCTCTGCTGGTGACAAGAGGTTGGGGACAGCAACTGCAGCAGCAAAATTCACTTCCGGGAGCACCACTGGTCAGTGCCCGAGCAAGGGGTGCAGCAGCATTGTCCTCACTGCACTGGCTTCTTGAGGATGGTTTGCCTGTGGCCAGCTGTGGTCTGGCCTCTTTGTTTCTGTGCCTGGTTCCCATCCTTCCCAGTGAGTCTGTGGGCCACCTCACCTCCTTTTGAATAAATCCCCCTTCCTGCTTCAATCTGACCAGGTTGGATTCTGTTGCCAGCAACCAATAAGCCTGGCTGACACCCTGTGTCACTCATTCCAGATGCAAAGTCCCAGAAGAGATGTCAGGACATGTGCCTGCTCCCTAGGGTAGACCAGGAGATGTAAAAAGCTGGCTTTTGTAATGGGAGGCAGAAGACTAGAATTCCCCTCCACCGAGACCACACACAATGCAGAAGAGGCAAGTTCCAGAAGGAAATCAGGCCACTGTTAGTGAGAGAGTGTCAGGTGGGGGGCGGGGGGGGCAGCCAACAAAACATGACAAATGTGCATTACTGTTGGTTTTTCTTTTTTGTTTTGTTTTGTTTTTTGTTCTTTTTAAAAAAAATTTTTATTGAAGTATAGTTGAATTACAATGTTGTGTTAGTTTCTGGTGTACAGCAAAGTGATTCAGTTATATGTATATACATATATTCTTTCTCATTATAGTTTATTAGAGGATATTGTATATAGTTCCCTGTGCTGTACAGTAGGACCTTGTTGTTTATCCATTCTAAATGTAATAGTTTGCATCTGTGAACCCCAAACTCCTAATCCTTCCCTCCCCCACCCCCTTCCCCCTTGGCAGCCACAAATTGTTCTCTATGTCTGTGAGTCTGTTTCTGTTTCGTAAATAAGTTCATTTGTGTCATATTTTAGAGTCCACATATAAGTTATATCATACGGTATTTGTCTTTCTCTTTCTGGCTTACTTCACCTAGTACAATAATCTCTAGGTCAACCCATGTTGCTGTAAATGGCATTATTTCATTCTTTTTGATGACTGAGTAGTATTCCATTGTATATATGTACCACATCTACTTTATCCATTCATCTGTCAATGGACATTTAGGTGGCTTCCATGTTTTGGCTATTGTAAGTAGTGCTGCTGTGAACATAGGGGTGCGTGTATCTTTTTGAATTATAGTTTTGTCCAGGTATATGCCCAGGAGTGGGATTGCTGGATCATATGGCAACTCTATTTTTAGCTTTTTGGGGGAATTTCCATACTGTTTTCCATAGTGGCTGCACCAGTTTACATTCCCACCAACAGTTGTGTAATTAAAATAATACATACCCCGTTTGGAGGAAACTCATTCATTCATTCATTCATTGAATGATTGATTGATTCATTCATTCATTCAACAAACTGACTACAAGCCAACTGTGTGTTGGCCCTGGGGACCTAATGATGACAGCCCTTTCAGAGCCTGGGTCTGGTACCAGTTAAGTAAACAGACAGGGAAAGGCAGTGGGCCCAGTGCTGCAACACCAGATGACCCAGGCATTGTGGCCTAGGGAGGAGGCAGTCAGGGAAGTCTTCACAGAGGAGATGGCAAAAGAGCTAGGCCTTGAAAAAGAGGCAAGATGGGCAGGGGTTGCCAGGCTGACAAGGGCAGAGAGGAAAGGGGCGGCGAGACAGCACGTGCATAGGCTCAGGATCACGAAGGGGCACCCACCCAGTGCTCAGGGAAAGGAGAGGGCCTCAGGGGACTGGATGTGGCATGAGGGTGAAGCATGGAGAGGCAAAGGGTCCTCAGGAGGGCAGCAGTGGTGAAAGATGAGCCTGAGGCTGAGGATGGAGCCAGAAGGCTAGGGCCTTGACTGTCAAGTGAAGTAACATGGAGTGAAACACGGAGTTAGCAAAAGTGTTTTAAATGGGAGAACACATCATTAGATTCATCTTTGAGAAAGATGACTCAGGTGGATGAATGACGAAGAGTTGGTGGTGCAGCGGAGGAGGGGACAGTGCAAGAAGAAAGGAGAGGGTAGGCACAGGTTCAATCTCAGAGCCTTGGTTTCGGAGAGGCAAGATCCTAGGGCAATAGTCACCACAGCTGCCACTTCTGCCTCTGCCTCCAGCTTGCTGGGTGACTGGACATGTCACTTCCCTTCCAGGCTACAACGATTTCTAGTAATGCTTGGTGGAATCTCCAGGACTTTCCCAGAGCAGTCCCATTTGGCTGTTTTATATACTGGGGCTGCACCTAAGATTTTGTCCTACGAATGGTTCTGCTACTAAGAGTCCATGTGTAAAACTACTGGACCAGCTCCCCAAGTTCCTGTGAGGCTCTGACATCTTAAGGTGACAAACTCATTCTGCTTTGCCCTGGATGTGCCCCATAGTAACTCAGAAAGTCCCATGTTGAAACACCTCAGTACCAAACAAACTAGAGGGCTGCCATCTTATATCCAAGATCCATGAATCTAACATCCTGGTTCTGCCTGAAGAGACAGGACCTTGGCATGGAAGAGGTACTAGGGGTGAAACGGAACATCACGGCCGAAGGTCGTAGATGGGATAGGAATGGGATGGCCTGAGGCCTCAGTGGTTGCAGAGGTATAATATCTTGTGGGAGACGCCATGGCAGCTGGAGAGGAAGTCGAGCTCCAGGAGGAAAGAGTAGCAAATCCTGGGAGCCTGTACAGTGCTGGAGCTGCCAGTTCTGGTGTGGGATTTGCTTTGGACTGTGTGTCATGGGGAATCCAAAGAACACCTGCTTAATTGAAGAGTGGTTTATTTTTCTCATTAAACATTTTGTCCAGAGGGCCAGAGTCCAAGGTAAGGGGGATCCATGAAGCCATTGAAGTCTGGGCTTCTCCATCTTGTCCACCATGTTTGGTGTGTAGGGTCATGTCCATGTTCCTGGAGATCAAGGAAGTGGCAAGGAGGAAGGGACAGTGCCTATAGGAGAAAAGCAAGCTTTCCAGGCATCCCGTTCAGACGCTTGCGGCTTTCATTGGCCAGATGAGTCACAGGGTCTCCCTGGTTGAATGTAGTGCTTCAGCTGATTTGAACGAATTCAGGGGTTCCATTTGCAAGAAAGAAAGGGGAGATGGATATTGTTTAGGCAGCTAGCTGAGCCCACCTCACCAGGTTTTATAGGATTCTATGTAACACCAAGGCACCCTAACTCCCCACCACGCAACCCCAGTCCCTGCCCCCGGGCCTCTCACGGCCATCGCTGCCAGTGGGACATGATGGGCACTCCCAGGCTGCAGCTGCTCGGGCCTCTCCTCATTTCTCTTCCCAGCAAAGGCAGACAGCAGGCGGCATGGCCCCGTCTCCTGGCAAGGTCCAGGGGACCTTGAGTGCCCCCGGGGAAGGCTGTAACCCCTCCCAGTGGGCTTCCTGTGGCCCGGGGCCTGACCTCATTCCAAATGGGATTTGCCTTTCCTCCTCCAGTGCACAGCCCAGAGTGTGTGTGCCCATCTGGTTCTATTTCACTCCATGTTACTCATCAGGATGTGTTTGCCAGAAGCTATTTGATGTTCAGAAAGAATTCCAAAGCTTTGGAAAAGAAGTAAATAAAATCTTTTATCCCCCAAAAAGTTGTGAAATTGCATTTTGCTGAGGAGATGGCGGGCACCCGCGGGCAGTCCAGCAACCCCGCCTGACACAGGTGGCTGGTGCTCCAGGTTTGCCCTCGTGCCAATTGCTTCCCTCCACAACCCTGGGCTCAGCTGGATCCCCTGGTACTCACTTGAGCCTCTCTAGTTTTTCTTGTGATGCCTGAATTTGGCCACAGAAGAAGAGGGGGACACCTCGGCCTGTCTCTTGCTCTCCAGCCAAAAAAGCTTTTAAGGAGAGCTCCTCCCCATGCATGGCCTTGTCCATGGCCTCCCTGTTGAGAAAGTGTGAGCTCCAGAGGAAACAGGCCTGGACCTGGAACTCACGCCTATGTTCTCTGCAACGGTGGCCAGTACATTTCTCATGGTCCTGGGACGACTGGGGCCTGGATCTGCTGGGGTCTGCTGGTCACAAGGCAAGGGGATATGGTCTCTCTCTCCTCTCTTCTGAGCTATCCGAGTAAATGACAGAACTCACTTGATATTAGGATATCCAGAAGGGAAAGGAAAACCAGTGTACATTGCCTGGCCTTACCTGCAGGGTAAGAGGCCACCTCCATCCCAGCATCACTGTCTCTGGAATCCACACTGCCTCTTGCCTCAGTACAGAGGTGACACTTACCCCCCTTCCCTTGGTGCCTTGTGGCAAGGCTGGAATTTTCCAGAGAAGTTTTGGTGAAAAATCAAATAGATGTTTCCTGTCAAGTGCTAGATCTGTAGGTTCTTTTGGCCACGTGGACCTCCATCTGTACCTAGTTACCCTGAAAACATCTGCTGGATGAATGGATCAGTGCAGGAAGGGGTACTCCTGGGGCAGAGGGAGGCTGTATCCTCACCCTTTCTTCCCTAATCATGCCCACGCTCTGGTCAAGCCCCCAAGACACGTCCATGAATGGTGGGGTGTGGGCCCTGCACCAGAGCTTCCACTCGGGGACTCTGGAGGGCTGATCCTCCCCCAGACATTGCATTGCAAACCCTGTAATTCACGCAGAATCCCTCCTGGAGCATCACTCATGACAGCTTACAACTCTGATTATTAAACACTGATCACTCAAAATTTAACATCCCATCTTCCCTTTGATATCCTCAACTGCCCTCTGCATAAGACAGCAAGTGCTTTCTGCAGCTCAGCATGAGGGAGGACTTCAAAGCTGCCTTCCCCGCTCACCCACTCCCAGCAGCTCTGGTGCTCAGCGAGAAAAGCCGCCACGTGCAAGGGATGGGGATCCCCGGTCGGCCCCATCTATGGGACTGAGACTAGTGGGGAAACCACCCCGATTAAGATTCTGGGGTGATTCTGGGGCACAGCCTGGACTCAGGGGCACCCTGGTTCTCTCTAGAAGCAACTGTGGGTCATGGGAAGTGATTTGGATGGAGAATCAAGCAAACTGGGTTTGCACCCCTGCCATGCCCCTTACCAGCTCTGGAGTCCCAGGGAAAGCACTGTGTCCTCTCACCAGCAACACAGACATGATAACACTTCCATCTCAGCCCTCGACAGGCTTAACGAGAGGCTGGAAGGGAGAGTGCCTGGTCCAGAGCAGGTGATTAGGAGATGTGTACTGCTTCCCCCTCTGGAGAGAAGTTTGGTTTAGCCCAAGAGTGCCATCACGTTTGTAGGAAGGATGTCTCAATGGCTCCGTGAAATAGGTGATTTGGAACTCTTCAGAAGGTAGCCACTTGCATAGACACTGCTGACAGGCTGATTACAAATTATTACCATCCTTCCACTCAATCAGCCTCCCAGGGGACTGCATTTTATTAAAACTATATTAATTAGCATAGCGACCATTTGTTAAGCCTGACATGAACCAGGCCCTGGGCAAACTGATTTCCCTGTGTCACCTCGTGTAATCCCCACATCAACCTGTGTAGGAGGTTCTTTCACTGGGCCCCATGGACAGATGAGAGTCTTGAGGGTGACAGAGGGCACACTTGCAAGATATGGCAAAACTGGGACTTAAAATTAGGTGAGTCAGATGCCAAAATCCACGTCCTTCCTCTGTCTTCTAATTATTCTGGGCTTGTCTAAAGGCACTCTGTACTTCACGTACCTGAAGTCAACTGACATGAATAAACTACGCTCAGATTCTATCTGGGAGCCTGTGAGCATTTCTCTCCAGATAGATGACAGTCATATGCACACATGTGGGTTTTACATCCTCCTGCGTGGCTGGAGACCATGTAACTTGACCCCCTGCAGGCTCCCAGTTTGCTCCCAGCCCACCTGTAGGAGAGGGGTCTCAGGGCCCCGGCAGTTTGCATCAGAAGATGTACTGTCATGGTTGGATGCAGCTCAGCACATCCAAGGCAAAGCCATTCCATTTCATGCACCATTTTTGAGAATTCTCCAGTGCATAGAGCAGTGCCAGGCCAGAGATAGCAAGTGCCGAGCACAGGTCCCCTCACATCCCCAGCCCTTGTGAATGGATCGTAGCACTCCTTTCCTCCAAACCCTGATGTGGCCTCCATCTTCCCTGACACCTCCCTCCAAGCTGCTGGGTTTAATAGGAAAGTTACCACCATCCCTGTGCCAGCGAATCTTCACAGGTGGAAAGGAAGCGCAGTGCAATGGGGCAGTCTCAGTGCTACTCAGGGAGACCTGAAACCTCTCATTCCAGCACATCCTCCACCGCATCCCTGATACTTGGCCCATAAATGTTGGTGTTGCCTCCCAGGATCACATAGAGTCTGTTTGCCCCTTTGTCAGAGACTTGAGAGTGGCATTATACCCCACAAGTCTTCTCTTTTGCAGGCCAAATAGCTCCAGGGTCATTCTTCAAAAATTTCTCATGTCGCATGGCTCTGCATCCTCTAACTTTGCAGGGGAAGGTGGGAGAAAAGGAGGCTGGGAGAGAAGCTAGGTGTACAGCTGCAACCTTCCGGGAGAGCTGCTAAGGGGTCCTGAACCGGGCACAGCACTGAGCTGGACAGGGGGAGGCTGGGGTGACCACAATGAACAGTGACTGGGCCCCCACTCCCAACCCCCCAGTGCTGCGTGCACAGGGAACCCTCCTGTGCCCCTCAGAAGGAGAGCAGAGCAACAGAGCAGGGCCCAGCCTTTTCAGCCTCCATGGCCTATTGCAACCCAGGATGGGTGGCCAGGTCCTCACCCAGCAGCTCACCCAGTTCCATGGGGAAACTACTGATTTCCCCTGAAATTACTGGCTCTAGGGCTTGATAATACCATTTTCTAGGGTGTCACTTGCACTTGTCAAGGGCAACGGATGTTTTCTTTTCTGGAGAGGAGCTCTCATGCTGTGATGGTTCAGGCCTGCTGAGCAGCTTCCAAACCCCTCCACATGGCGAGTTTGGGCAGCATCCCTGGAGAGGTCTGTTCAGCGGCACCGCCCTTCCCATCACCATCAGACAGTGTCCGAGATCCCATCCGTCACAGCCCGCCCCCCTCTCTTCCCGAAGCTCTTGTTGAACATTTAGTTTGTCACCCTTGCAGGTTTTCTTTACTTTCTGCGCCATCGGAGCAGCAAGGTAATGAGGTAGAAGATGAACTGGATTTTGGGCCTGGATAACATACATCATCGTCCCCTTGATTTGGGGCAATTTATTTAATTATCTCCAAAACTCAATGCTTTGTTTGGGAAATGGGGTTGACGCCGTATGTATAACTCACAGTGTTCCTGGAAGGGCTGACTATAATGGCATTTGGGAAAGTGCTGTGCATGGGTATATAGTAGGTGCTTGATAAATGTTATTGGAAAAGAGAGCCACTTCCAGATGTGGGGAAGACAGGACATCTGGGTATCAGACTGATAACAGCTTGTAAAGGATCTGTTGGTAAGAGGTTCCAGCTGGGGCTAGGGGTGGAGAGCTGTAGAAGCAAAGAGTAAGTTCTCTGGGTCTGAGAGCCTCTCACACCCACTCTGAACTCTCCAGCCCTGAGCTCGCTGTCCAGCTGTGAGTGCCAATATCTCTAGGACAGCTGCACCGAGGGCCATTGCAAAAAAGAAAGGGTCACGGTCAGCCTCGTCCCAACAGCCCCGAGAGGTGGATCACCATTAACGACCCTGTCCCGCCACACCAGCCTTTTGACAGGACCTTAGCAAAACCATGAGACCCGCTCAGTGACAGAGAAGTTCTAAATTTGACCCCAGGAAAGGTAACAAATTAACCCATTACCCCCTATTAACACCCCTACACGGCTTCATTTGTCATAACGAGCTGCTACCTTGAAGAAGTGGGAGCTGGAATCCGGGCCCTGGTGGGTGTTGCAGGCATCCTGGCTCTGAGACCGCTGGGATGCCATGGGATTCCCCCGGGAAGAGTGACTGGGGAAAGCGCTGACCGCCCTGGCACCGCCATAGGTGCCTTATGTCCAGCCTGAGAGCATTATTTCCATTTAGCAATGAAGGGGCTTCAAAGAAGAAATAACTGACCTGGGTGACCAGATTAGGACTAAAACCTGTGTCTGGCTGCAGAGCCGGCCTTTGCTCCCCCACATCTGGTATTAAGTGAAGCGATCTGCACATGTTACTTCATGTAACTCTCATTATCATCTCATGAATAGATGTTACTGTCATCCCCATTTTTATCAGCTAAGTAAATCGTTATCTCTATGTCTATTTATTTCTCTATAGCTTTGAAAAATATTTCTTTTTTAAATATTTTAATATTATTGGAGTATAGTTGATTTACAACGTTGTATTAGTTTCGGGTGTACAGCAAAGTGATTCGGTTACACATATACATGTATTCATTCTTTTTTAGGTTCTTTTCTCATATAGGTTATCACAGAATATTGAGTAGAGTTCCCTGTCTTACACAGTAGGTCTTTCTTGGTTGTCTATCTTATATATAGTAGCGTGTGTGTGTTCATCTCAAGCTCCTGGTTTATCTCTCCCCACCACGTTTCCCCCGGGTAACCATAAGTTTGATATCTGTAAGTCTGTTTCTGTTTTGTAAATAAGTTCATTTGTATCATTTTTTTGTAAATTAGATTCCACACGTGAATGATCTCAGATGGTATTTGTCTTTCTCTGTCTGACTTACTTCACTTAGTATGATAATCTCTAGTTGCATCCATGTTGCTGCAGATGGCATTAATTCATTCTTTTTTATGCCTGAGTAATAGATCAGTGTGTGTGTGTGTGTGTGTGTGTGCGTGTGTGTGTGTACACCTTTATCCATTCCTCTGTTGATGGGCACTTAGGTTGCTTCCATGTCTTGGCTATTGTAAACAGCGTTGCTATGAACATTGGGCATCCCCATTTTTGAGATAAGGAAACTGTATCTCAGATTGCTGAAGGGGCATGTTCGAGGTCACATGTGCAGGTCGTTGTGGAGCTAGGTTTTGAGCCCAGGTTTGTCCATTTTCAGGGCCCCCGAAGTTAAACATTCCATTAGCCTTCTTGCTTAAAATTAATCCATCTATCCCCCAAACTTTACCAGGAAGATGTTATGGGCAAGGCTCCACTTTAGACACTCAGGGAGGGTTAACAGAGGTTGACTGTGCCAGGGTCCCTGCCCTTAGGAGTCTCACCCGCAGCTGGACCTTCTCTATCCTCTGTCAGGAGGCACCCTGGGCCACCCTGGCTTTCTTCTTTTCTCTCCTCTGAGTTCATGTGGTGGCCAGACGCCTCCTGGGGCACCTGAAGAGACAGGGCGACCCTGCAGGAGCCATGCCCATGGAGGAAACTGGAGTCCAGGGCTCCTGTATCCGTGCCTCCTCCCCACTGGCCACTCCAAGGGCATTTCCTGTCCTTCAGCGGAATTGATACCAGACAGACCAGGCTGGGTCATACTGGGCCAAAAAAGACCTCAAAATTCAGTAGCTGACTACAACAAGGCACTTCCTCTCATTATATACACATGCAAAGGTGGTCAGCAGGGGAGCTCTGCCCCTCACTGTCACCCAGAGATGCAGGCTGACGCCAACCCCATGGTCTGCTCCCACCACCGCTGAGGCAAGGAAGGCCATGTTGTAAACCATGCACTGTCTCTTCAAGACCTGCCTGAGAGGGACACCTGTCACCTCCGGTCCCATCTCATTGGCCAAAGCAAGTCAACTGGCCTGGCTACCTCCAAAATGTGCTGGGGCTGCCATCACACCAAGCGTCACGAGGGAAAGGAGAGCTAGACTATGACCAGCTATGTTGTGTGCAGCCCCGTGGCCACCATGACAGGTGACCATCGTCAATACAAAGAAACCAAAGCAAGGTGCTATTAAATTCTTGCCACAGAAGATTCTGAGCCTGAGAACTCCTGTCTCTTGTTTCAAAAAAGGAAGATTAGCAAGCGTTAGAGGTTGTTAGAGACATATTAGCCCCCCAATGAAACTTCCTGTTTCATTCAATCACAGTTAACAAATGTTTATTAAGAGCCTTCTATGTGCCAAGCGCTCCTAAGACTCAGGACACGCCAGTGAATTAAACGAGCAGAAATCACTGCCCTCAAGGAGCTTGTTTGTAGAGGGACAGGCACAGAGCAGTAGGAATCAAATGTAAGTCAGGGACACACAGACAACATGGAGTTATAGAAGAGCTGATGGAGACTGAAACACAGTGCCTTTCTCCACGTGGGACTCAGTGGCACTGGGAGCACCAGCCATGCCCTTGAGCTCCCTACATGTATGTCTCCGCAGATGGAAGCCTCTCTCCATGCCCTTGTTGCTTTGGTCCCCACCCTTATTTTAAATGAGAACATTCAGCAAGAGACACAGGACATGAGTTTTCTCACTTCCCCGTCAACTCCTCCTCTCCATCTTCACGAGCTTGTTTCTTTCTCACGTGGCCATTTCAGGGCCCTGGGCTCTATTCCTGCTTGGGGATCTCCACCTCAACATCTCATGATATTCAATGCACCTGCACCCCGCAGTTCACATATATATATATAATTTATAAATAATAATGAGATGAATTGTGGGTGCCTTCTTGACATGGGGCATTAGTAAGTGACATGATTGGGGACCTCTTATGTATCAGGCATGTTCCTAGGTACTTATATGTATATGTGTTATCTTTTAATCCTTAGAAGGAGTCCACGTGGTAGGAATTGCCTGTGTTTCCATCTTACAGAGGAAGCAGTTCAGGTTCACACAGCTTAAGCAGCTTCCCCAGGTCACACAGTGTGGGGCAGAGGACAGCAAGAGAGTCGCTGCCTGTCACAGCCTTTACTCTTTATCTCCCTGCAGGACTGCCTCTCTGTTTGGGGGCCATTGAATTAAATATTTATTCATTTTGAGTTTGCAGTATTCTTTCCTTAATTTGGAGTGTGTGTGTGTGTGTGTGTGTGTGTATGTGTGTGTATGTTTCCACATCTCTAAGATTTTCATAGACTTTATGGTGCCAGATATATAAAACAGTCCTGCTTACTCCTTAAACAGACATCTGTCACATAGGAAGCTGGCACCCTCGTTCCAGGCTCCCAGGAGGAGTTAGGGAGGACACACAATTGTCCTCCACATCATGGAGGACAGTTTGGAGGAGTGGGACTCTAAATGAAAACACGTGTGCTTTTGAGCACAACGGACCACTTCTAGGACAGGTGGACTTTCACGTGTGCTCAAAGACGAGAGTACTGGAATGTTCACTGCAGTGTTGTTTATATTATTAGTAGCAGTAAGGGACTGGAAACCACTACGTACTCAGTAGTAGGGGACTGCTTGAATAAATGACGGTGCTTGTGTGCAATGGAATGCTACACAAGCATTCTGATAAGGGACTCCGTGTGGCCTGGAGTGGAAACAGTCGTTTCAGGGAACTCGTGGTGTGTACACTCATTTGTGTAAAAACATATATGTACATATATTACAAATAAATGTTTGTAAGAGTCTAGGATATTTCTTGAATTATTATTATATGTCTAGTACTCTACCCAGCTCTCTTTAACGTATTTAATCCATACAGCTGTGGTACAGATTGTAGTCCTGTTCTCACCTTACAGATAATAAGACTGAGGCACAGAGAAGTTAAGTAACTCACCCAAGGCCACTTAGCTGGCAAATAGTGAGGGAGCATTTTCATCTGGGAAGTCTGGTTATAGAGTCTGAGCTCTTAATCTCCATGCATGTATGCTGCTGAAATGGTCCTAGCCCTTCTCTCATCTTCCAATCTCAGAGGGGACCTTGCTCTCTTCCAGCCAGAGCCCTTTGCCAGGCCTCACCTGCCCTCTTCTGTCTTCATACCTCCCTCTCCGCCAGTTCCTTTTCCTCTGTTTATAAATGAGTCAAATCCTCCTACAGTCTAGAAAACATTTGTGTGGCAGAGGCAATGCTGTGTTTTTATGGAGCCACTTCTTTTTCCAGGGCACCTGCCATTTCCCCAGATCCCATGCATCTAGGAGAGGTCATAGCCCTAATTCCTGCAGATGGAAAGTGAGCAGAAGTGAGGTGCCACCTGTGGTCAAAGGCAGTTAAGAGCAGGCGAGCCTTCTCCACCCACGTTCTTTTCTTTTCTTTTCTGTTTTATAGCTGGAAGTTAAGGTCTCCAAGATTCAGGGGTTGTAAAGTAGAAGTAGCCTGGGTCCCTGAGTCACCGACTGTAGGAGGACCATGCAGGACAGCTGCCAGAGCTGTCATCATTCTATGAAGGGAGCAAGATGAACCTCTGTTGGGTTGAGCCACTGAGATTTGGGGGTTCCTCTACTGCAATAGCTAGCACTGGTTACCCTCTCCATGGAGCCCTGTCTGTTTTCTTTAATATTAAGTACTTATAGAATATACAGACCCCAGAGACATAAACTTGCTCATCTCATTGTCCTGCGGACTGCCATGCCTCTGCTGGGCCTGCTCATCCACAGTGACCTCCCATGGGCAGAGCCAACAGTCACTGCTCTGTTTGAGGCTCTTCTGACTCTTCTTGACCTTTAGGACTTGTGTCCATAGCCTTTTGGATCCTGCCCTCTCCTTATCCTCTCCTCCCTCCTCAGGAGCACATTCTCAGTAGAGAATCCCCACCGAGAGGCATGGGCCAAGAGCCAACTTGATCTGTCTCCTGAACAGGTCACATGGTCTCTTAACTAAGCCTCAGTCTGTCTCTCTTCCTTGGGGCACCAAGAGCTAGGTCTCAGGGCTGTTTCGAGGACAAATGAGATAATCCAAACAAGGAGTTTGGCACAGGGCTTGACAAACCTGCCTCCTCTTCTTTTCTCTTTTTATTTTATATTTTCTGTTTTCTTATTATCTTTCTGCCTTATACATCAATGCAGCAAATACAAACAGTATTGTTTTCTTTTCTCTCTTTCTCTTGTCCTCTAAGAAATCTTAGCTACTCCCACAATTTCATTCACTTCTGTGCAAGGAACTCCAAATGAAGACCTTTAGTCTAACAGCCTCCCCCAGCCCCAGAGCTTTATCTCAAACTTCCCAGTATATGTACAAGGAATTAATCAACTTGCTCTACACTGATTTATTGAGAACCTGCTATGAACAAGGCCCTGGGCTTTGTGCTGGAGACAAAGAGTGAACAAATGCAGACACACTCTCTACCTGGTGGGGCTTAGAGTCTAGTTAAGCAAATAATCTTGCAAATGTACACCTGGGATTTTGACAAGTGTTTGAAAGGAGAGATACATGATTCTTTGAATTCCAATAATGGATTCTTTGACTTAGTAAGGATGTTTCCTATGGAGGTAAAGGGTACACTGAGTTCTGAAGGGAGTGACTGACCAGGAGTGAATTAGGAGAAGTGGGAGGGGAGAGACGTAACAACGTGGACAGGCATCTCATGTTACCAGGGAGCATGGCAGGAAGAAGGTGGTGAGCAGAGGAGAAACTGAAGGGAACATGGCTGTAATCAGGGTGGAGAGAAAGTATGGAAAAGACTGAACTTTGTCCCCCAAGGTATAGTTTCCTCTTTACTTCTGCCTAGAGAGCCTTTTATTTTAAATGAGTCTAAGACAGCCTAGAACGAAGACTACATTTCTCAGCCTCCCTTGCAGCTAGACATGGACATGTGACTAAGTTCTGGCCAATGGAATGTGCTATGTGTGCCTTTTGGGAAATGTTCTTAAAGGGAAGGGCACATGCTTCTTTGTCCATTACTCTTTCTGAGTGGGTGAAACCCAAATATATCTATAGCCGAGCTGTCACTGTGGATCATGCTGTAGAATTATGTGTTAGGGATGGCAGAATGACAAAAGGGAAGGAGTCTGGGTCGCTGATGACCAAGGAACTGCATTCCCTGCCCTCCACCAGTTGTCTCTTTGTGTTCAGGAGGGAGGAATACCCTCCTCTCATATCTAAGCTACAGCTATTCGGGAGTTTCTATCGTTCACAGCTGAGCATAAGCCTAACTCATACAGAAGGGCAGAAGCCAGACTGTGCAGGGTTTGGTAGGCCCCATTAAGAACTTTGTTCTCAGCCTAAGAGCATGGGAAACAGTAACTGAAGGGGGTGGGCAGCCTTCCCTAGCACAGGCTCCAAAGCAAATTGTTTCTTTATGTATTCATATGCTCACTTCTTCCAGCTGCCTTCACTGAGTATCTCTGACACGTCAGGCACTGCCTTGGGTCCTTGAGGATTCAAAAATAAATATGACACTCTGTTTTGTGTCAGAGGTAGTCTAATGAGAATTATAGACATGTAAACAATGGTTAGCCTTCAATCAACAACGTTGATCAAGCACTAAGGTGGTATTCAGTGGTGGCATCGGCACAGGCAACTGGGAAAAGAGTTAGGACCTCTCCCTGCCCACCACGGGCACCAAAACAGTGTGGCCACCCGACTCTATGTCATGTCAGCTGTCAGAAGCAGTGTCGGACTGTGGGAACTGCCGTGGCCAAGGAGATAATGGCTGGTCTCAGGGAGCTTACAACCTCTCCTCTCCAGGAAAGAAAAGGGCCATGGAAATGCTAGAAATGAAGACCTGTGGGTCCTGTGATATGTATAGCATAGTGAGATGAGGGATGGAGTGGTCAGTTTTACCTGAAGGCTCAAGAAAGGCTGCACAGAGGAGGTTGCCCTTGAGCTCCATTAGGAAGGATAGTAGTAGTTACAATGGCGTAAGGTGTGGGTGTTAGGAGCACTGAGGATGAGCGAGCTCATTTGGTCTGGCTGTGTATGTGTGTGTGGGGGGGGTGTGAAGTGCATATTTTTAAGGAGGTGAAGGGGGTTACGGGAAGGCTTCACAGAGGAGGTGACTATTGAGCAGAGTTTTGAAGGAAAAGTAAGAGTTCCTGGTTGGACAAGATGAAGTAGAGATTTAAGGCAAAAGGGACTGTATCTAAAAGCCACATAGGGGTACGGAGGGACTTCCAAGAAGTCTGAGGTGGTGGGTCAGAGGGCCAAGCTGAGAAATGGCTTGAGATGACATTCAGAGGGAAGGGTGGCCATGTGTGAAGACTCCACTAGTCAGAACCAGGGCTTTTAGTGTTTTGTGAGTAGTGAGGAGCCAGGGAGAATTTTAAACAGAAGAGAAACACAGTCAGCTCTGTGCTTAAGAAGAAAAATTAATTGGAACAAATTCCCAAAATGTTCCTCTACAGAAGTCGGGTAAAAAGTGATGGTACATCATTCAGTGGAACCTCAAATAGCCATTAAAAACAAGAAGGTGGATTTATATGTGCCCATATGGCACCATTTCCAAGATAAATTGTTGAGGTTAAAATAATCAGGGTGCTGTATGGTGTCTATAGTACGGTTTCATTTGTTTGAAAGATGTGTGTAAAGGTGCACGCGTGAAGGCATCTATCTATTTATGCTTGTATACAACTAAAACAATTCTATAAAAATACACAAAAAACGATTAACAGTGCTGCTTCTATGGAGGAGAATTGGGAGTAGGAGTTGTGAGGGAGACTTGCTTCAAACTGCAAACATTTTGTACTGATGGAATATTTTTTACCATGTGCATGCATTATTTTTCCAATATATTAAATAAATATGTATTAAAATTTTTATTCTGCCTGAAATGTGAGTGATGGATTGAAGAGAGGCGAGATTCAGGATAGAGCAATCCCTCCCCCCACCTCCATTTTCTTGATTAATGGTATGACCATCCATCCAGTTATTCAGTCTCAAACTTTGAAGTCATCTTTGACTCCCCCTATGTCTAATCAGTTATCAAGTCCTGCCTGTTCTACCCCAGAAATCTCTCACCCCTCAGCCCCAGAATAGACAGAGAGATCGATGGGACAGAACCACAAGCCTAGGGACAGAAGGGAGTATGTATAAATATTTAGTATGTGATAATGGAGACATTTCAAATCCTTGTGGGAAGGATAGATTATTCAATAAATGATGTTGGAAAAAATTAACTCCAATGCTTAGCTCAGTCATAAAGTAAAATAAACCCCTAGTGAATTAAAGATATGTATATAAAAATAAAGTCACAAAGTACTAGAAATAAATGTAGGTCACTCTATAAAATATGGGGCTGGGGAGGGTCTTTCTAAGGAAGATTTTGAAAGACGATATTATAGAGACAAATCCAAGAGGTTAGACTATATGAAATGATTGCTGCTATATGCTAAAGACATCTTAAAAATCAGAAGCAAGTGTAAAACTTGGAAAAATACATCCCAAAAAATGGCACATTGAAAGTGTTAATAAGCTTAACTTATAAAAAAAGCTTACGAAACAATAAGATAAACACTCCAATAAGCTAATAGGGATAAGTAATTAACAGAAGAGGAAAAAAATGGTCAGTAAATATATGGAAGAATATTTAATGTGGCTGGTTTTTTTTTTTAAAGCACATTAAAGCAACAATAAGATGCCACGTTTCACCAAATATTTTTAATTAAAAGATAACCTCACCCCCAAACTAGTCAGCCTTCTGGGACACAGTCTTGAACAACATGGGAGGGAGCATAAATTACATCAAACTCCACAGTATAAACCACCAGTATATATAGAAATCCTCAAAAAATGTACACATCATTGACACGCTGATTTCATGTCGAAGAATGTATACCAAGGAAGTAATTAAAGATACCACAATATTGTTCATTGCAGTGCTGTAGATAACTTCAGCACTGTATGGAAATGGGAAAAAAAACCCCGAAATTCCTTGTAAAGAAAGGCTGATTAAATATATTATATTATGGGGCATCCAAACAGCACGATATTATGTGACCAGTAAAAGTATTTTGGTTTAAATTACATTTGTACTGGAAAAGATGTTTATAATATAGCAAATAATTGCATTTAGAAGACAGTATGTCCAAGGCAATCCCTGTTCTGTTTATACAAACATAATGCACAGATGAAAAGGTATAAATGAAAGTCTATTTTCAATAGTAGCTGTTTCTGGGTGGGAAAATTAAGGATGATTCCTATTTCCTTTAAAATCACTCTATATTTTTAAAATTTGCTAAATAAATATCAATTACTGGAAAAAAACAATGAAAAATTGAAAATGTACCTGCCCTTTGTCCCAGAAATTATAGGAATTCATTACAAAGAAATAATTAGAGATGTGAGAATGGATGGTGGTAAGAAGGTACTCAACACAGCACTAAAAATAATGATAAAAATTGGAAACAACCTGAATATTCAAAACCAGGGACTATTTAAGTAAATGACGGCTGGATACAATGGAGTGCTACACAATCATAAAAATCGAGTCATAGAAGAATATTTGTTGAAATGGAAAAAAACTTCACAATAGTAAGGGAAGGCAAAGCATATGTATATGCTTCTCATATGTATATGAAATCATATACAAAATGACATATCCTTGTTTGGAAGAAGCAGAAAATATTAGGCATTCTATGCTAAAATATTAGCGTGGCTATTTCTGGGTGACTGAGTTAACGAGGAAGCTCTTTTGTTTGACATTCTTCTGTGTTTTTTAGTGTTTCATATTCCACATGCATTACATAATTCACTTTTAAAATTTAGGGAACCATTAAAACATCATCAATAACGTTAAGTCAAATGACAAAAATAGGCAAATATTACAACATACACCCAAAGTGTTTTAATATACATAATCTATTAGAGCTCTTACAAGTCAAGAGGAGAAATATGAACATCTTAATAAAAAGATCTGCATGGGAAATACAAAGACACTTAAAAAGAAATATAATCATTCAGTTAGCATATTAAAAAAAAAGGTTGACTATCACTAGTAATAAAGGGAATGTGACTCAGAGAGAGATGGAAATTTTTGCTCTTCAAATTGGAATTCATTCTTCAAACACTGATAATACCCATTGTTGCTCCTGGGTGGGAAATAGCCCCTCTCTCACACAGTGATGCTGGCAGTGTCAATTGTTCAGCTTTCTCGAGAGCAGTTTGGCAGATATATTGAGGACCTTGAAAGTGTTAATTCTTTGTGACCCAGCAGTTCAATTTCTAGGAATATATTCTGAGGAAGTAACCATGGATGTGCAAAAAATTTATGGGCAAGTATGCTTTAACAGCCTTACTTATAATAATGAAAATTAAGAAACAACCCAAGTAGTCAACAATGAAGGTTTGGCTCTGTTGGCAATCAGAGTGTAGGCCTACAATTCAGTATGTGCAATTCCAAAATCCACCAAACTCTTTGAACTGACAGATTTTTGTTAAGTTTGCTGCAAGTTCATCGGTGGCAAAAATCTGACCTAAACTGAAAGGAGGTTTTCTCACAGCCATTATCTATCTCCCTTCGTGTGATTCTTCAAATGTTTTCTTGCTCAGATACTGTATTTGATTCTAGGCTGCTGCTAATGTTCTATGGCAGGGGCTTCATAAGATACCATTTTTACCAGGTCCTACCTTTCTCAAATCTAAATAATTCTGATTTCTGAAACATTTGGCCTGAGGGGTTTCAGATCATAGTCATATGATGTAATCCTATAGCATCATTTAAATTCACATTCGCAGAGAGTATTGTTGGATATTTTAGTTAATCACACTTCTTCTTATTGTTAAAACCCCAAAAATATAGTAGAATATAAAACTATGAGCATTTTTATGTGTTTTGCTTTTTTTCTTAAAGTATGTGTCTACAGAGTCTTTTAATAGACTAAAGAGATTGAAAGAATATATCAAACTTTTAACAGTGATTATCTCTAGATGATGCAATTGTGAGTAATTTTAATTTTCTTCTATACATTTTTTATATTTTCCGAATTCTTTATAATGAACCTATATTATCTCCAACAAATAAATATATTTTAAAAACCTAAACTTAATCTAGATGATTTTCTATTACCTAGAAACTGAAGTATAAACGCCTTAGAATAAAATGTCAAAGACATGTAACCAGGATTCAAATTTAGTTCTTCCAAATCTGACTCCTGCATTCTTTCCCCTTTAATGTGCTGCAGTTAAACTGGTGTTTTTGAAAGAAGGTCCAGCAGCATTTTAATAAATGCTACATGCAAACAGATTTGTGTAGACAAATGCATCTTGAAAAATATAACATACAGGACTCTACTGCAGGACTTCTCAGCGCCTTTAATATCTGAAGATGTAATGTGTTTCCATAAGAGAGGTATGATATGCTTAGTTCCTCCATATTTGGCCATAAATCTTTTCCACTTTATTTTGTTTGTGTTTTTATTTTATGTTACCTTGTGGAAGATCTTCTAGAACATCTTGGGAATGTGCTTCTCCAAAAACACTTCGGAAATGCTAATCTAGTGGAAAACTAGAGTGGTAACAATTTCCTGTGTGAATGCCGACCTTTCCTAGTTAATAGTTCTTCCCTTTTAAGAGTGATAAAGATACAGACCTACTAGAGCATGGACTTGAGGATATGGGGAAGGGGAAGGGTAAGCTGTAACAAAGTGAGAGAGTGGCATGACATATATACACTACCAAACGTAAAATAGATAGCTAGTGGGAAGCAGCCGCATAGCACAGGGAGATCAGCTCAGTGCTTTGTGACCACCTAGAGGGGTGGGATAGGGAGCGTGGGAGGGAGGGAGACGCAAGAGGGAAGAGATACGGGAACATATGTATAACTGATTCACTCTGTTATAAAGCAGAAACTAACACACCATTGTAAAGCAATTATACTCCAATAAAGATGTTAAAAAAAATAAATAAAAAGAGTGATCTTCATAAACATGTGAAAGGCCGTGTTGCTGGGATGGAGATTTTTCTTTCTTTTTGGCAGCCATTTTGTCCTGATGTGATTCTGTATAGATACTGATGGAAAGTCTGTGGAGGCAGGAAATCTAAGCTCCCAGATTTATGCTCTGAATCCTCTTTTAGGTATTCAGGCACCTCAGAATTTCTCGCCTCTGTGAAGGGACTTGGGAGACACCCAGGAAACGGGGAGTTTAGTGAAGTAAGTCTTACC
Organism: Monodon monoceros; assembly: GCF_005190385.1. Classification (NCBI taxonomy): domain Eukaryota; kingdom Metazoa; phylum Chordata; class Mammalia; order Artiodactyla; family Monodontidae; genus Monodon; species Monodon monoceros. The sequence continues at coordinate 28,329,949 of NW_021703781.1, read as the reverse complement.
CTGGGAGGCAGCAGAATATTCCACGTAACCTCTGTCAGGTTGCTTCTTCTCTCTGTGTCTCAGTCACTTCATATGTAAAATGAAGGAGTTAATTAGGACAAAAGAGCAACCTTATTTCATCTTACCTGCCAACTCTCATCAATTCGTAAAGGTTTCCTAAAGTCTTGAGTCTGCATCCCTGCTTGGTGAGAAAGAATGCTGATTGATTACTAATGTCTGCCCTGGGTATAGATTAGAGGGGTGGCATCACTTCTGCCCTTCCTTTGCCATCTCAGAGTTAAGGAATATCTAAGTACCCTTGAAGACCTGGGATGCTTTAGAATGGACACATGGGAGCCGGCTCCCAAATCTACCTCTTGTTTCATAAACTCTGGTGATCTTTTGCCTCACTTCCGCCCCCCCCAACCCTGCATTTTAAAAAATTCCCTTTTATCCATGGAGATTCCAAACTTTTGGCTCTTGGCCTCTGTAATAGCAAAGTAACGGTTTTCTATAGTAATCTTCTTATACTCGCTTTCTTTCACCCTCTTGCCAAAGATGAATCTGTTTTTACTAAAAGAGAAAAAAGGAAAAAAATACATATGTAAAAATCACACATCCTCACCACGTGCAAAAATCATGTGTTTGGCAGCAAGAACATCTTTCTGAGGCCAAATGGCATTTTTCCTTTCCTGCAAAACGAGCAAAAAAAAAAAAAAAAAAAGTCTCACTTTCCCAGCAACTGGCACTGAATTATTGGCCCTTGTCAGCTGCTGTCACTAAGGGGTCTCTCATCTGGGAAACCCGTGATGCTGGGAGACCAATAAGTCCTGGGGGAATCTGGTTTCAACTGCTTCTACTGCTTCGCACAGGGACTGAAACACACAAAACCATGGTTGGCAGAACCATTGTCATGGGTGTAAGAGGCAGCATGGTATGGAGGACAGATAAACCAGAGTATCGGTAACTGCTTTATGACTTAACAGCTGGGGGATCTTGGGCAGCACTCTTAGTTTCTCTGAGCGTCAGACTGCCCAATCAAATGGTAGCATAGTCCCTGAACCCCTGGCATCAGTCAGTCACTGTGTGCAAGGAATGCCCCAGAGAACAAAAGAGGCAATAGTCCCTGCCCTTGGGAAGCTGATATTTTAATAGCGAGGGGCAGGCTGGGAGGGAAAGATGGACAATAAACGAGCTAACACACACGTTAAAATCAGAAGGCGGGAAGTACTCAGAAGAAAACTCCATCTGGGCAGGGGAGAAGGAAATGCCTGGGTTGGGGTACCACTTCCGGTAAGATGTCCAAAGAAGGAGCCATTAAGATGCCATTTGGGTAGACCAGGAATTGGTGGGACAGAGCGTGTGGGAGGCAAGGGTGGAAGCAGGGAAACCTCTCAGGGGGCTGTTGCCAGACTCTGGGGGAGCCGTTTAATGACGGCTTGGACCAGGAGGGAGCAGAGGAGGTGGTGGGAATGGGGAGGGATCCGTGCACCTTTTGAAAGCCTAGCTGACCCAGTTGCTGTGGGAAATTGTGGAACAACGTGGGAAAGCCCCAGCTCAGTGCCTAGAGCGCAGTAGGCGCTCTGTTAAGGTAGGGCTACTCTCCCCAGGCATCTGACCTGTGGTGTTTGCCACTAGGGAGGAGGAAAAACATGGGGCTATAGGCGGCTCACCCGAGGGCATCCTCAGGCATTCAGGTGACTCACCAGATGTTCCCTTGCCAAGTGCCATGGGATTGGAAATAAGATGGCGGCATGGCTTACAACAGGTGTTGGTGCTTCAGGAAAGCAGGACAGGTGACCCTCCTTGACCAGAGGGAAGGCAGAGAAGGAGGTAAACGGGGGAAGAGACACTTGGAGGATTTTGCTTCTCAAAGAGAAACAAGTAATAAAAGCTTGCTAAGAATTACCTTGGAGGAATCTAGTTGGTGGAGAAAATTCTGGAGCTAGTGTTTGAATTGCTTTAGGGAGAACACATTTCAGTTGGAACTAAGCGGTGAAACTGGATTCTTGAGAAAGTTTGTAGGGGATGAACTCCTGAATGCATCCCAACGACAGAGTGAGTCAGTGTGTGGAGCTGTGGGCAATACGTGGCCGGGTGCTTCCTCCAATCCCTCACAGGCTATGGCCCCAGAGCTCCCCACATGGTAAGCGTGCCCTCCACAGTTGAACTTGGCTGGTGCAGAAGTCGTTCCCGTGGAGTGGGGCAGAGGACACAGGAGGATCTGACCCAGGATTGGCAGGTCTGAAAGGGGACAGTGGGGCCTCAAGCTGTGTGAGCCGGTGCCAGTTGTGAAGGTGTCTGAGCCACGAAGTGGCAAACATGGCAGAGGGCTGGGTGAGCAGGGGAGAATCCCGCGGAGATGAAGCAGCATCCCGTGGGGAGCGAGGTGATTTGGGCTGGTACACAGGAAGCTCTTTCATACATCTTCATAGAGAGTTATTTTAATGTTTTAGAAAAATACCCATTTCCCTTTTATGAGAGTGATACGAAATGGTCTTTGAAAATGCACTTGTGGAAGCTTAAAAATAAGTTGACCTAATGAAAATGAATCAGCCAATAACAGTCTAGGTGGTAAAAGGTGAGGGTGAGACAAGAGGGCCTGCAGGCTGATGGAGGTTTGGGAAACCGTGGGCTCGAGGGCTCCTTGGTCCACCGGGTGGATTCAGGAGAGTCTGTCAGGGTTGGCAAGGCCCTGGATGGGAGCAGGGGTCTGTTGTCACAGCTGAAAACTTTCTGGACATGGGGCTCCTACATGTCAAAAGACATTGTTTTCTCCTTTCCAGATGCTTCCATCTCACCGTAAGAGCAGGTACAAAGGCAACGGAATGAGAGAGAGAAAGTCTTGGGGCCCCTTCTTTTTACGTAAGAGCCCAAAGGCCACCCTTCAGGCGGCCTACGTCTGACTCGCTCTCAAGGCTTCCTTTCTCCCAGGTGCTCTGCTCACCTCCCGTGCCCACCGGCCTCCCGGCTCCACGGGATGCCTTCCTGTCCACACAGTTTGTAAAACACAGACCTTTAGAAAACGGCGCTCAATAGTGACCTGGTTCCCCTCCGTCAGGGCAGGGGAAGGGGCGACGGCAGGAGCAAGCCTGTCCCATCCCTGTCCATCCCCCGACTCTGCCTTCCTTCCCCCCTACCCGCCACTGTAGGACCTGTGTCCCTGAGAGCTGGCCGGACCTCGGGCCCTGCATTCGTGTGGAGGCCTTGGGTGGGCAGAGGGTCAGGCCCCCTGAAGACCATTCAAAAGCCTCAGGAATGTCGCCCTTGGGCCTCGGGGGCCTGTGCACTGGCAGCAGGGTGCGCAGCAGTGACGAGTCACTGATACACTTATTGAGCAAAATCTCACACAGGTGTCAGGCCCACGTGCTGGACCAGAGTGCCTGCTGGCGCCGGGATTTTGGGCTGCAGGGCTGTCCCGCAGTGGGCTGTGAGAGCCTGACGAGCTGCTTACCCTCATGGTGGCTCAGGGACTCACATATAAAGGGGCTGTGCCAGCACTCCCCCCTGACCCTGGAATAGGAATTAGAGGCTGTCTGCGTGAATAGGGTTTGTGCCTGGTCCCGGGTCCGATCTCAGTAAATGAGAGCTATGATTATTGTCACTGTCATCGTTGTCATGGTTGGTGCCAATTCCTATAACTAATCTGAAAAGAGTGCCCATCCTTGCCACTCACCAGGAGCGTGTGATGTCCGGCTGCTTGTCTGGTGGCCTCCGGGGGCTCTTCCAGGCCCGTCACCTTCACCATGTGACAGTGTAGGACCAAGCAGGGAACACTCAGGGTGGGAATTTCCTGCATTTTTTTCAGTCTTGGGGACCCTCCTCAGAGGACCGAGGTGTGGTGGCCCAGCCCTGCCCAGTGCTCTGCTGGCAATCCAGGGATAAGGGCACCTGGGGATGCTGTGCAACTCAGTGGTCTTCAGTGTGGTTGCCCAGAACTTGCCTGAGCGCCTGCCATGCGCCAGGCCCCTGCTGCCCGAGAGAGTAAGCCGCAGACGCTGCCCGAGATGGGGGCAATTTAGCAAAGCAGGCAGAGGGACACCAGGTATCAGTTCTGAGATTTCCTGAATACACAGGCGTGAGGGTCGGGTAGCCCATTTCTATGGCTTGGACTACTTTCTCCACAGCCCTGCAAAGTGGAAACCTATGTCTATTTCATCAATAAGGACACCAAGACCCAAGAGGGTCAGTGATCTCTCCAAGCTGACTTGGCCTCTGGGTGTCAAGGCAGGTCTTGATCCTGGTGGCAAATCTCCCAGCTCCATTCTCTACCCCAGAGCCAGTCCCTACATGTTATCACAGACTTTCAGGACTCGGGGTGAGGGTGAGGCGGGCGTGTCTGAGGAGGGACAGAGGGATTCAGAACGCAGGGCCCTGGCTCCTTGAGACCTGGGAGATAGCCCAACGCCAGACAAGTGACGAATTTCCAACCAAATTGTCAACTTTCCCCTTGAGCCTCGGAGCACACGGGTGGGCATGGTGGCTCGACAGATGTTGCCATGTGCCATCCTCAATCGGCTTCTCCTCAAAGAGGCCCCCACCCTCGAGGTGCACCTGACAGCCCAGGCCTCGGGCTTCCTGATGCTTCACACCCTCATCTCTAAGAGTGCACAGCATGGGGCAAGGAGAGGGCTTCACCCTGTCCTTAGAGTTTGGGGCATTCTTGCTAGAACATTCACCCTCAGGGGCAGGGACTACCTGGGGAGGGAGAAAGAGGAAACACAAACTCCCGAGTCAGACTGACCATGTTGGAACCCTGGCTGTGCCATTTTTAAAATGTGTGATCCTTCTCTATAATTTTGAGCCTTGGTTTCCCCATCTATAAAATGGGCACGACGATGCCTGTCTCACAGGGCTGTAGAGAGCAATGAAAAGGATCAGGCATAAAATCCACAGTTGGAGCCTGGGATGGTGAGTCCTCAGTGCGTCTACAGCTTCCTGTGCCCACCAACCCCTCCCCGCCACACCAGGCTGGGGCCAGGCTGGGCAGAGCCAGTGCTGCTTGGTGGACGGATCGCTTCTCCGGCCCTCAAGAATGCGCTGTATGCCTCGTTGTCTGGGGGCATCTGTGCCCGTCTTCCTCAGCTATGTAGCTTCAGGTTGATCCCTTTCCCTCTCTGGGCCTGAATGTTCTCTCCAAGCAGGGAATATAAGCTCTCTCAGCCTTCCCGGCTGGAACATCCTGTGGTTCCAGAATGCAGAGGACGGCCAGTGCAGCTGGTCTGGCCTGGGGCAGAGGGCTGTGGCCCTTTCCCAAGCCCTCTTTGGCCCAGGTGACCAGCCAAGTGGTTAATTAGCACTCTGGCAACCAGGTAATCAAGGTCAGCATGTCAGAAGTTAATCATTTCTTCAAAACACAAGCAAACACCCCATTTCCACATACTTGGGGATAATAAAAATCACACAGCCAGGGCAAGGTTCAGGGGCACCTCTTCTGATCTGGATTGACCCCAATTAGCCGGGTGACCTTGGGCAGTTACCTTCTCCACTGTGGCCTCGGCTTGCTCACCTGTGAAATAAGAGTTTGGGATTCAGAGGTAGTTGCAGAGGGCACTGTTTCTTGATGGATTCAAAGGTTGGAAAGTGGTCTGGAGCCAGGCGACCTCAAGTGTCACTTCTTCCCTTTCTGGCGCAGTCTTCTCACACACTTTCCCCAGAATGCATGCACCCGGGGCTTTCCTTCTGCTGTGCTGCACAGGAGCCCGTGTGCCCAGCCTGCTTGCCCTCCAGCTCTTACACTTGGAATCCAATTGATCCCATGGTCCCACCTGGCCCACATTCCTCCTCTCGGGAAGGGAAGCCTCTGTGCCCTCGCTCTCTCACCCAGCCCTTCTATCTTCTGATTTTGATCGTGGGTAACAGTGAAGGTCTATCCAGGGTGCTCGGTATGGGTGATCAAAGGGCACTGGGTTGGAGCTGGCAGGAGAGTCCTCGACTTGCAACCAAATTGTGTGCTTCCTTAGGGCGGGAGCCACGTCTCCCCCAGCACCTGACTCTTAACGGCACCAGGTGGCTGTCAGGACGCACACTGTAGAGGTGCCGTGTAGTTTGTCTGGTGGGTTTGTGAACATATGGGAATTTGATTCCGGAAATAACTGGACACACTATTTCTAGGAGAATGCAATTTAAGACTCCTCACGTGAGGGTACGTCCATATTCAAAGAACAAACAAATCAAAACACCTCTAATGGAGAAGAGTCTAACCATGGCTCTGCCGTGGACCCCCCGGTGAGGGACCTGGCTCTCCCTGCGGTGGAATGAAAGAATGTCATCCCTAAGGCTCTCCTCTCCCAGCTCTGTGGGCCTCAGAGTCCTCCCAAAGGCCACCATGCCTAATCAGGACAGACTCTGCTTCCAGAGAACATGCGTCTGGGCTGGGCTTGCTTCCCATCTGACCCCAACTGTTCCCTCGGCTGCCCTGAGGCTTGCCTGGGTGCAAAGCCCAGAGACCTCTGCCTCCCCACTCCACTCCTGCCATGAGCCCCGGGGCTCATCTTCCAGAAAATGAATCGTGTGCTCATTCCCACCAGCGGGTCTCCTTGTTCTCCTATCCCCAGGGTGAGAAGCAGAGGGGGAAAAAAAGAAGAAAGAAAAGTTAGATGTTATAAGCAAGAGCAAAAGCTTACGGGGAGTGCCTGCTAAATGTGTGCTTTGTCTCTCTTCATATGGGGCGGGCAGTGGAGAGGCTGGGTGGAGTGCTGGTTACACAATGTCGCTGCAGCTACCTAGGGCCTGGTTGGTGTCTGTCCTGGCTCTGCCTCTTTAAGAGAACCCTGGGACCAAGATTTATTGGCTGCTGGGGCCCTGCTGCGTGTGTGGCTTGGTGTTTACAGGCCTGGGGAAGGCTAGGTCTCCCTTCCCAGGCTGCGGGGAGGTGGCAAGCTGGAGTTGGGGTAAAGAATGGCTGTCATTCATGGTGGGGCTTGCAGCAGGACTTGGTGTGCCGCCCAGGGGAGCAGGCAGCCGCGTTCCTATAACAGCCAGGCCAGGGACTGAAATCCCACCCTGCTGGGTTCAGACAGGGAGGGGAGGGCGGGAGGGCTTGTCCCCTCAGAGTGCCTGAGCACCCTTGCCAAAGCCCAGCGGGCAGGCAAGAGCCATTGACCGTGTGTCCACTCTGGGTGTGCAGGCACTGGGGGTGGCTCAGAGCAGGGCAGGCAGGACGTACCCCTAGGAGCTGAGACCAGCCTCAGAGCCCTAAACCAAAGCAGGCCAGACATTAAATAGTGCAGAGGAGGGAATGGGTGGACAGAGCGGCTGCCCCCTGTGGAATGGGGATGTCCAGCAGCAGACTGTGTGTCCCTAGCCCAGGCACTTCAGCAATTTGAGTCATTTTGGAAGTGGGAAGGATGACCTCTGCCTCATAGGGTTTGGGTGGGGGGATGCCGATTAAATAATGTAACATCCACAAAAGGCCTGGCATAGTCCGTCCTCAATAGTGGTTATTATTTTTAGCACCACCCCTACTGCTGATTGTTCTAGAAGGCAAACCAACTCTGCTCCTCCAGCCTTGTGGTCCTGTGGGACCTGGTTTCAAATCTCTGCATTGCTCCTACCGACAGTAGGACCCTGGGCACATCACTCATGGTTGGGGGACACACCTGGTTGGCCCCTGAGCATCTCCTTCATGGCCAGAGCCTGGCTCATCTTGAAGGAACAGGAGCTGACGTTCGCTGAGCACTTACTATGAATCGGGAGCCAAGCCAAGCATCTTACCTGCTTCATCACTTTCTAATTTATTATTGTGAACCTTTGATTGTGGAAATGTTCAAGGATAGACAAAGACAGGATAGTCACGAACCCCCTGGGGCCCATCACCCAGATTCAAAAATGATTGATGTTGGGACTTCCCTGGTGGTGCAGTGGTTAAGAACCTGCCGGCCAATGTAGGGGACACGGGTTCGAGCCCTGGTCCGGGAACATCCCACATGCTGTGGCGCAACTAAGCCCGTGCACCACAACTACTGAGCCCGTGAGCCACAACTACTGAAGCCCGCACGCCTAGAGCCCGTGCTCCGCAACAAGAGAAGCCACCACAATGAGAAGGCCGCGCACAGCAATGAAGAGTAGCTCCCACTCGCCCCAATTAGAGAAAGCCTGTGCACAGCAATGAACACCTAACACAGCCATAAATAAATAAATAAATAAGTTTATAAAAATAAAAAAAATGATTGATGTTTGTCATTCTTTTTTTATCCATCCCTTCTAACTTTTTTTTTTTTTTTTTTTGCGGTACACGGGCCTCCCACTGCTGTGGCCTCTCCCGTTGCGGAGCACAGGCTCCGGATGCGCAGGCTCAGCAGCCGTGGCTCACGGGCCCAGCTGCTCCGCGGCACGTGGGATCTTCCCGGACCGGGGCACGAACCCACGTCCCCTGTATCGGCAGGCAGGCTCTCAACCACTGCGCCACCAGGGAAGCCCCATCCCTTCTAACTTTTATCTTCTCCTCCTCTTCCTCCTACTCCTTTCTGTCATCTCCCTCCCTCTCTGCTGGAATGTCTAAAGCAAATCCTAGACATTGTATCCTTTCACCTGTAAATACCGCAGTATATATTGCTACAGGATACAAAATTTTAAAAAAGAAAGCAAAAACTATTATCACACTTAAAAAAGTAAACAACCATTCTTAATATCATCTAATATCCAGTCTGTGAGTCATCTCATTTATCCTCAAAATAACCCTTTGGAATTACAAATGCGATTTCTCCCACCCTTCAGATGACAAACGGAGTGAATGAGACAGTAAACCTCGCATGCACCATAACCCAGCTTGTGGGCCCATCTCCCGGGTCCAGTCACCTAGTGGGAGCTGGAGGCATGATTTGTACTCAGGCAGTCAAATCCCAGAGCCTGAGCCCTTCCTTCTCCACTGTCATCCCTGAGCCCCAGAGCCCCTGGTGACTCAGCTGGCAACCTCACGCGCAAGTCAGCCCCTCCCCGAGCCTACTTTCCTTATGGCCTTGCATCGACCTCAACTTTCTTGTGCATAAAATGGCAACCGTGCAACACATGCCTTCAGGACTTGTTTGTTTCTTTCTGCCTTTGACAAATATTTATTCTGCGTCTACTTTGTCCCAGTGCTGTTAGTGCTGCTTGGGATCCAGCGATGAACTAGTGAGAGTCTTGCTGTGCAGTTGACAGGCTGCACACTTGCTACTCAAAGTGTGGTCCAAAGACCAGAAGCTCAAGCATCCCTTGGAGCTGGACAGAAATACAGACACTCAGCCCTGCCCCAGCGCTGCTGAAATGGAATCTGTGTTTCAACAAGATCCATGAGATTCATTCCCAGGAAGGCTGAAGTTTGAGAAGCACTGCCTTGGGCTACAGTTCTCACCCCAGGCTGCATGTTGGAAGGCTCTGCAGGGCTTTCAAAAATACCCACCCCCTCAAAATAAATCAGAACTATTCATGGTGTTTGAGAGCTCTCAGACGGGATTGAAAACACTGACTCAGATTGATCATTTTCAGGATAAAAGAGCTGAGATGAAATCTTCAGCAGAATACCTAGGACACAGTAGGCTAAATTAATGCTCTATTTTTTAATGCTCATCTCAACCTTGTTCCTAGAACCCCCTCACTTCCTCCCCCACCCCCCAAAATACCCTCGTGTTCTTGGGTGGTTTATCGCCTTTCCTGGTCCTCACGAGCTTCTAGCCAGAGTGTTATTCTTTGCTGGGAACCCCAAGAACTGTAACCCTGGGGCCTTCTCCTGGGAAGTCAGGCTGCAGGAGAGAATTGAGTTTCCCCCTGTCATGACCCGGTTTGCTGAGCTGGCCTGAGAGCCGCAAACAAAAATAAATAAATAAGTGCAGGCTCAGCCACATGTGCAAAGAGCTTTTCTTTCACCATGGCCGGATCCCAGTCCAGACGTTATCTCATCCCACTCTCTCCCGCCAGGTGATGGGGCGCAGGGCAGGTGCCACCAGCAACCGTGGCTTACCAGGCAGAAGCTGCGGTTTGTCACCGGGCATGCAGGAGAGGGCGCTGACCCCGGACCCTGGCGCACAACAGCAGCATAGGCCCAGCCTGGCCTCGCTGGGTGGCCTGAGGGGCAGAAATGTTTTCCTGCTGGTGGCGGCCTTGGCAGCATCCCAAGGGGGTGGGGGTAGGCCTGTGGGAGGTTCCTGTTTGCCTCCCCCTCTGCAGGCCACCAGGACGCTGCTCCTGGGGCTGTTTACAGGCCTGTAAATGAGCCACGGCTATGGGGGAGGCTGGAGAGGGGTCAGAGGTCCTTCTCTGAGAGCTGGCAGGGGTCAGCTCTGCTGGACAGGGGAAGGGAAGAAAAGGAAAGAGGGGAGAGCTGCGAGCTATCTGCTGGGAAGCCAGCCCTTCAGGCTCGTTCTCCATCTGGCCATTCCTTCTGGAGGAAGCACCACTCTCCACACTACATGAATGGGAAGACTGAGGCCTGGAAGTGGAGAGGCACTTCCCAGGGGGAGGCGGGCTGGTCTGGAGATGTTAAAGCCTGTGTTCTCTCTGAGATATGTTTGCACAGGCTTAGAGAGGACCCAAACATTGCACTGGGGCAAGTCTGGGACTGCCAACCTACATCCCTCTGACCCCAGACCTTGGTCATTCTAGGATGGGGAGAAATGAGGCCAGCAGGCAAAACATGAGAAGGGGGCTCAGGCGCAACTGGGCTCTAGTCCTACGTTTGGGGCTTGCTGGGGACTCTGGGCAGGTCACATCACCTCCCTATGTCTCAGATTCTCTCACCTACCATATGGGGGTGCCACTGGTGACGTCACAGTGTGCCTTTGAGCAGTCATTGAATAAGAAAGTGGACGGTGAAGAGCTGCCTGAAAGGCATGTCCGCTCTGCAAGGGGTGGCACGCACTCACGCCATCACTCCCCACTTCTGAGCCCAGGGCAGACATCGCTAACTGATCACAGCACTTTCTTCCCCCGGATGTGGACTTGTCTCAGAGCTCCTCTCCGGCCATAGTGGCCCAGGAAGCCACTTCCAGTCTAGTGAAGCTCGAATCTGAACTTCCATCCTTACATGGTCTGCTGAGAAGCTGCTGCTCTGGAGCCAGATGTCTGCTGGAAAAGCCAGAGCTTAAGTAAAAAGGAGAAGGTAGGAAAGGAGACCCAGCCAGGGTAAAGGGCTCTTAGTACCAAATGGACCGTGGGCAGTGTCAGCAGCACCTAAGAGTTCCTGGCAGTGGGCAGGGTGTGTAGAGCAGCAATCAGGAGGACAGGCACCAGGAGAGGGGCCCCACTTGGCTGAGCCACTGCCCTGGACCAGGGACTGGCCCCTGCATCTCATTCCGTGAGCACAACATTTCTGTGGGGTCTGTGCCATTAATGTCTCCACTTTACATGTAAGGAAACTGAGACTGGGAGAGGTTACAGTCCAGAGTGCATGGAGCTGGCGTTGGTACCCAAGTTTGCCAGATCATAATGCCCACATTCTCCAGGCTGCCTTTCAGAGAGCGCCGTCTGCTGCCTTGGACCCCTCTCCTGAACGGGGCTGGGACTGGAAGTGACCCGCTCTGGCCCCAGCATTTGGGAGCAGGAAGGCTGGGTCCCTGCCACATGAAGTGTGCAAGGCAGGCAGCCCTAGAGAGGAGTGTTGGCACCTGTCTCTCTGCTTTTGCAATCCCTGAGGCATTTGAGAGTGTGAACCCTGGAACAGGGGCCAGAACAGCGGGTGGGGTCCCTCTCAGCCCCTCTCGTTCATGGTGCAACCTCAGGCAACTCTCTGCCCCTTTCTGGGCCTCAGTTCACCTAATCTATGACCAAGAGCCTTGTGACTCAAGGTGGGGTGCACCAAGCGTCAGCATCGAGAGCCCTGCTGGAAGGGCTGAATCTCAGGCCCCTGGATCAAAATCTGTGCTTTTCCAGGGCCCCGGGTGATTTACATGCTCATGGAGGTTGTAGAACAATGAAGCTCTCGTGAGTTCCTGAGTCTCTTGCACACTCGACGACTTGGGCGTTGTGCGATTCACAGTTAGTACCTGAGGCCAGGCCAAAGCCTAACCTTGAAGTTTGAAGCTCAGCCTGGTTGTTCTAGCTAAGAAGGATGAGTTGGGAATACCCAGCAAGGCCCTTATTGGGAGGGAAGGGACAGCTCCTGCAGGAGTGACCATTGGCAGGCCCGGGATGGCTGGGAGAACTCAGCCTCCTGCAAGGAACTCCCTGGCTGGGGCAGGAAGCCAGAGGAAGGTGTGGTCAGGGCGGGCCTGGGGCCAAAGGCTGGGCAGAAGAGATCACTCATGAGGACTGGAGCCCTGGAGGTGAAACATTTCTCTCCACCGCTCTACATGGGACCCCAAGGCCCCATAAGTGATATCTCAAGGCCCCATCACAGAGCAGTGGGGGCCCACAATTAAATTGAAATGCTCATCCATTTTCCCCACAAGCACCAGCATTTTCCAACCCTTTTATGGATTTCTGAGGAATAATAAAATGCAGCTGTTATGCCAATGAAATAATGTAAGGTGGCCTGAGTCCCCTCCAGGGAAATCAGTGGCTTATTTATTTTTGGCTCCAGAACGTCTATCCAGGTCTCAGAATGAACTTGAGCTTCTAAACCCTCATCACACTGGCTCGCACCTCAAGCCACTTTTTGGTGACTTCTTTGTAGACACTCAAAAGTCTTCTGGTGACATGACTTTGGTCAGTTTTTATGCTCCACTTTCCTCTTGTGAAAAAACATGGGTTTCCTAACCCCTGTGCCGGGCAGAACGCTCGGCACAGTTAAATGAGATCCTGCAGGCCATGGCCTCGCAGAATGCCTGGCACGTAGTAGGTGCACAATAATGCCACGAGCCTGCCTGTTTTCCCGCCTTTCAGAGCTCCTGGGGGTTAAGGAACTCATAAGAAGCAAGCTGCCTGCTGTGCTCCTGCTGGGCCCCAGATGTTCCAATTTCCCTTACCATGAGCATAGCCTTGGCCTTCACAGGCACACAGTGGCTCGGGTCCATAGGTTACGTGGGCCTTGCAGTGACCTTGAGACATGTAGGGCCAGCATTGGTGATTCCACCACATAGGTGACGCCCAGAGAGCCAGAAGGCTGGCCTCCCTCAGGGCCGTTCTGTAAGCGTGGATTAGCACAGAGATCTGCAAGCAGGACTCTGCCACTGCACAGCTCACGGTCATGTCCTGGGGAGAGCCTTGCTTCTGAAGGCGTGGAAGTACTTTTACCCCCTGAGCTATTCTTCTTCATTTTGCCAGGATCTGCTCTTTGATTGGATGTCAAAAAGCACAGGAGCCGCACGTATTCAGGAAAGGGGGAGGAGTCTTGAGTGCATGATCATCCTTCCTTCCGAGGCTCCCTGACAGCCTCACCAGTCACCCAGGCTCTCTCGCCAGCTGGCGTGCCCAGCGGGTGATGTGCTACCTGTCCCTGCAGATGTTTCAGCCGACATGCAGATCATGTGGGGTATCTATCACCAAGTGCGTTAGGTCACCTCCAACCCAGACAACCCTGCAGACTGTTACTTGTTCCCATCAGCTGTTTAGGCCAAAGAGGTCTTTCTGAGTTTCTAGCATGATAACTCCACGAAGTGGGCGGAATTGTGTCTCCTCAAAAGATATGCCCAAGTCCTAACCCCCAGTACCTGTGAATGTGGAATATTCCCTTATTTGGGAATAGGGCCTTTGCAGATGTAATTAAGTTAAGAATCTTGAGATGAGATCATCTGGACTTAGGGTGGGCCCTAAATCCACTGACTGGTGTCCTTATAAGGAGCTAGAGATCTGAGACACAGAGAGCCCCAGGGAGAAAGCCTGGTGAGGATAGAGGCAGAGATTGCAGTGATGCGTCTACAAGCCCAGGAACTTGACGTCAAGGATTGCTAGTGACCACCAGAATCTGGAAGAGGCAAGGAAGGGTTCTCCCTGGAGCCTCGGGGAGAACTGAGGCCCCACCGATACCTTGGTTTTAGACTTCTGGCTTTTGGAACCGTATGAGAATACACTTCTACTTAAGCCACCCAATCTGTGGTAATTTGTTACCACAGCCCTAGGCAACTAACACACCCCATGAAAAATAAAAAATTTAAGATAAAGAGACTACCCATGTGTTTGAGATGTTTTCAGAGTGGTGGGGTGATGAGATCCCCTGATGGAGTCGGAGGGCCCTGAGGGGTGCCTCACTGTTCAGTGGAGGCTCTGGGGGGCTGCGAGGCCAGCAAGCCAGGTTGTGAGCAACGTTGCTGGGAGGTGGCCTGCACCTGGGCTTTAAGGATGCTGAGCGCATTTGAGGAGCCAGGGTGCCTCGGCCCACTTAGGAGTTTGGAGGTGAGCATTGGAGTGCTGTGTTTCTGAGAGGTGGTGATACATTAAAGGAGACACAAAACACAGTGGCTGTCAGGGAACTGTGGAAAATCAAGTCCCCCAGCTTCTTTATCTACCTTAGAAGGCCCTGGGAGTGATCTACTGGTCCAGGGACCGGTATAGTGGAGATTACTGAGTTCCAGGCAGTGGACCACGTGGTGGGAAACCAGAGCTGAATCCTGCTCTGTCCCTTCCTGTCTACAGGGAGAGAGGAGTCGGTGAGGTGGACACCTAGAGCCCAAACGGTGACAGTCACAGAGGCATGCAGGCAAAATGCAAGGGGATCAGGTGGAAGAGGCTTCTCCCCGGGCTGGGGTGTCCAGGGGGACTTCCTGGCAGAAGCGGTAGGTTTGGCTCCACCAAGTCTGACCATTCAGTGGCGGTGTCTGCATGGTCTTTGAGCAGGGAGCCGTGAGATGCTCCAGGGAGTGTGATGTGGCCGTGGCTGTGTACAGGACTTGGGGGGGGGGGGGGCAGGGCGGGGCGGTGGGTTAGGGGGGGAGAGGGAAAGGGATTGCGGGGGCCGAGGGGAGAGGCTGACTCAGCTGGAGAATGTATGCTGAAATGCCTTGTGACCAAATGGGTGGAGGGGCGAGGGCAGGAGGGTGGGTCATGGCTCTGGCTGCAGAGTCCAGAGAACCAAAATATAGCTTGAGGGCATCTCAGGTCTCTTTGTGGTGGTGCTGAAAGCAAGGCTTGGCCTGCGAGGACTCTTTCCCGGCCAGGCAGCCATGCACACACACATGCATACACACGTGTGCACACACAGACACACTCAGACCCACACAGACTCACAGAGGAGCCTGTTTCTCTGACTCTTTCCTTCCCTCCCACCCCTGCCTCTTACTTACTCTTTCTCTTTTCTCCCTACTGTCCACTCGCTACTCACAGGGAGGGCGAGGTCCAGCCCCAGCCCAAGGGTGGTGAGGGAGAGACAAAAGCAGAAGTCCAGAGTCCCAGAGAGAGTTACCTCTTTGTAGAGGCACAGCTCAGAGAGGGACGGGTACATAGGCAGGCCTGTGGTGACCCACCAACACACTAAGAAACCGAGAGACACTGCGACGCCGACAAACAGTGTGTGTGTCTCAGATACACACACACACCGACCCACACAGAGACACACACAGATACAACACACACACACAGGCACACACAGACACACACCCACACCCAGACACACACTGGCATGCACAGAGATGCACACATCCACTCTAAACAGAAAGATACACACACAAAGACACACAGATGCAGAGCCAGATCGACACAGGCAGAGCCACGTAGACAAAGAGGCTTTGAGCAAGGCCAGCCCGCCCCCAGAACCCAGACGTCCCAGCTTTGCAGTCCCCCTAGGAACCCTCTGAAACGCCAGGATAAATTCCTGGGATATTAGCTAAATTTCAGACACAAACATTCCGGTCTCCCTCTCCAGATGTAACGCCCGTGGAAACCTGCACAGCCCTCCCTCGGCTGGCCCCTCAGCACCCACCCACTGGCTTCTAGGAATGCTGCCAGTTAGAGATGGAGGCAGACACAAGGAGGGGGGCCAGGAGAGGTGAAGGGACCACACCCGGCAGGGAGCACGGGGCCACAGTGTTGTGGCTCTGTGCACACTGGGGGATTCTGACAGATGAGGGGGGCAGGCAGAGAGGGGGGCTTCCTAGCAGCAAGATGGGGCTGCTGCTCAAAGCCGGGGCTGACCACGTCCTCCGGATGCATGGAGAGGGCTCTAGACCAAAGTCAGATACCCACCAGAAGGCACAGCACATCCTAGGGGCCCTTGCAAGTGTAGGGGGGCCTTGCTCACCTTCCCACAGACACACTGGCCACTTCTCAGCTCCAGAAACATGGCAGGTCCTTCCTACCTCAGGGCCTTTGCACACACCCATCCTTCTGTTTGTTACAGCCAAAGCTTAGTGCATAGCAAGTGCTCAGCAAACATGCGTTCTGTCTCTTGGGCCACACATGCCATCAGTTTCCATATCTATAAAATGGGTTGAAATTGCATTTCTCTCACAAGGTTCTTTTGACAAGAAAATGAGATGATGAATGCAAGTGGACTTTGGCAAACATCCTCTAACCTCGTGTGAGGGCTGCATGATTTTCCTCCTGAACCCCCCAACGAGAATCAGCAGTGACCCTGATTTAGACATAGACAGGGCTCTGAAAACACATGCCCAGAAGTGTTTGGCTGCCTCAGAAGTGCTATGAGGTGCCCTGACTCTTCGCTGATGCCTGAAATTCCACCATTCTCACCACAAATCTGTGTCAACTCAAAGCCCATTAATCAGTCATTCACCATCAAAGTAAAGAGATGGCGAGACAGACCTTTCCCTGAGACACAGACAACCAGGAAATCTGTGTGTTTCACATCCAAATCAGTCTCACGTCCATCTATCCCAGCACCTGGGACACCAGGGGCACAGCAGGGCACCTGCTCTGTGGGACATCCCAGGACAAGCCAAATCTCATCCTCCCCACTTACTAAGTCACTCCATCTCCAGCTTCTGTGCTGGCTTCCTGCAAAGGACAGTACGTGCCAAGGAGCTTTGCCTCTCGCGAGGTGGCTGACGGTAGGCGAGTTACTTAATATCTTTGAGTTTGGTTTCTGCGTATCTCCCTTACCCCATATTTTTCCCTTGAAAAAAAAAAGTGGTTCAGCCTACAAGCTAGTCTCTGACAGTGCTCCGCGCACACAGTAGTCACTCAGTAAATGGTAACTGCAATGATGGTGATGAGGAAGTAAGAGGAGCTCCCCAAATGATGATGGAATGTGAAGTCGTTGCCCTTTTCAGAGGCTGCTGGGTCTGAGATGTGGGCCTGCCTGCCTGCCTCCCGCCTGGACAATGCTTGCTTTTGCAAGAGGCAGCTCCTTACGTGGGAGATATATGTCCTGCCGTAAAGCGTTTAATATTTTAGCTCCTAATTGCGTTACCAGAGACAGACAGCTGTTTATCCTCATCACTCTCCCATCACTGTCTTTGGCAGGACCCACTGGGCGTCGCCTTGCTTTCTTTTCTGAAAATCCCGGACGGCCATTCAGGCCCCTCCAGGCAGTTCCATGCGGTCAGGTGGTGAGTGGTGCCAGCAGGCGGGGGCCTGTGCTTGGCATCGTGTGGGTTCGAGGCGACCCACATTCCCTATCTGCCTCCCCCTCTCTGCCCGCTGCCTTCCTGTTTGTTAAGCACTGTGGCAGCCGTCAGCTCATCTGATTCTCCCAGCAGCCCTGCGAGACAAGAACTGCTATTATTGATCCCAGGATACAGAGGAGGGAGCTGATGCTAGGAGAGGCTGTGAATTTCACTCACTCACTCATTCATTCATTCACTCAGTCAGCCATCCTTTTCGGTAGGAGCAGCGCTGTGGAAGGCACTAAGGACAGTGACATGAATGCCGCCCCTACTCTCAGGGACCCACAGACTTGCCCAGATGGAAAGTGACAATGACACGACCATCCTTGGGGTATCTCTGTCCCCCCAGGTAGTGCTCGCTGCTGGCAGAGTTCTAGTTCTAAAACACGAACCAACCTCAGGTCCAGAGCTCTTGGATGGGCTGCTCTTAGTTTAAAGCCCCAGACCCTAATCTTTCTATTCAAATTCTTGTCTGGCCACCTCCTCTCCTGCCATCTTCACTACATTGAGCCCCACGGAAATTCACACTTACCAACACGTGACACATGTGACAGCCCTGCTCGTTGCCGACCTGACGGCCATTCCTCTCTTCCAACCAGCTGTGTTCCCTGCTAGCAGAGCTCTGATGCTGTGGGAGTGGTGGGCAGACACTGTGGTACCCAGTCCCTCAGCAGCCCCAGTGTAAACAAAGCATGGTTATCTTAATCCCCTTTGCCAGGCACTTCCCCAGTCTTCCTCACAGGTGGTGGTGACCAGCCCAATGACAAAGTCAGTGAGAATAGGGGATCGCTATGGACCGAATGTTTGTGACCCCCTCAAATTCATATGTTGAAACCCTAACCTAATACCCTTGATGGTATTAGGAGGTGGGGGTCTTTGGGAGGTGATTAGGTCATGAGGGTGGAGCCCCCATGAATGGGATAAGTGTCCTTATAAAAGGGACCCCAGAGAGCTCTCTCTCCCTCTTTCCACCACGTGAGGATATAATAAGAAGTTGGCCATCTGCAACCGGAAGAGGGCTCTCATCAGAACCTGATCGTGTTGGCACCCTGATCTCAGACTTTCAGCCTTCAGAAATGTGAGAAAGAAATTTCTGTAGTTATAAGCCACCCAGTCTATGATACTTTGTTACAGCAGCCCGAACAGGCTTAGACAGGGATATATGCCAGAGAGCTTCAGGACAGAAAGTGGAAGCATTCCCTTGAGTCTCCCCATCCTCTTCTTCCCCTCTGGAACATGGTTGTGAGCGGATGTGATGTTTGGAGCCTCAGCAGCCATCTTTTGATCATGTGATAACACACAATGAACAAAAAGCCAGTACACTAAGGAAGGCTGAGCAGAAATGAGTGAGTCTGGGTCTTTGCGGGCATTGTTGGGCCTCCATATAACCCTGGGACCATGCTGCTCTTAGGTAGCGATGACATGCCCCTCTGCAGATACCACTGCTCTTGGGGTCTCCCTGGTTTGCACTGGATGCATCTTTTTTTTTTTTACTTGTATTTAATTTTCACTACCTCCTTTTTTTATTGTGATTAGAATTTTTTTAACATTTTTATTGGAGTATAATTGCTTTACAATGGTGTGTTAGTTTCTGCTTTATAACAAAGTGAATCAGTTATACATATACATATAGCCCCATATCTCTCCCCTTTTGCATCTGCCTCCCTCCTACCCTCCCTGACCCACCCCTCTAGCTGGTCACAAAGCACCGAGCTGATCTCCCTGTGCTATGCGACTGCTTCCCACTAGCTATCTGTTTTACATTTGGTAGTGTATATATGTCCATGCCTCTCTCTCACTTTGTCTCAGCTTACCCCTCCCCCTCCCCGTGTCCTCAAGTCCATTCTCTAGTAGGTCTGCGTCTTTATTCCCGTCTTGCCCCTAGGTTCCTCATGACCATTTTTTTTTTGGTTTTTTAGATTCCATATATATGTTAGCATACGGTATTTGTTTTACTCTTTCTGACTTACTTCACTCTGTATGACAGACTCTAGGTCCATCCACCTCACTACAAATAACTCAATTTCATTTCTTTTTATGGCTGAGTAATATTCCATTGTATATATGTGCCACATCTTCTTTATCCATTCATCTGTCGATGGACACTTAGATTGTTTCCATGTCCTGGCTATTGTAAATAGAGCTGCAATGAACATTGTGGTACATGACTCTTTTTGAATTATGGTTTTCTCAGGGTATGTGCCCAGTAGTGGTATTGCTGGGTCGTATGGTAGTTCTACTGTTCTCCATAGGGGCTGTATCAATGTACATTCCCACCAACAGTGCAAGAGGGTTCCCTTTTCTCCACACCCTCTCCAGCATTTATTGTTTCTAGATTTTTTGATGATGGCCATTCTGACTGGTGTGAGATGATATCTCATTGTAGTTTTGATTTGCATTTCTCTAATGATTAATGATGTTGAGCATTCCTTCACGTGTCTGTTGGCATTCTGTATATCTTCTTTGGAGAAATGTCTATTTAGGTCTTCTGCCCATTTTTGGATTGGGTTGTTTGTTTTTTTGTTATTGAGCTGCATGAGCTGCTTGCAAATTTTGGAGATTAATCCTTTGTCAGTTGCTTCATTTGCAAGTATTTTCTCCCATTCTGAGGGTTGTCTTTTCATCTTGTTTATGGTTTCCTTTGCTGTGCAAAAGCTTTTAAGTTTCGTTAGGTCCCATTTGTTTATTTTTGTTTTTATTTCCACTTCTCTAGGAGGTGGGTCAAAAAGGATCTTGCTGTGATTTATGTCATAGAGTGCTCTGCCTATGTTTTCTTCTAAGAGTTTTATAGTGTCTGGCCTTACATTTAGGTCTTTAATCCATTTTGAGCTTATTTTTGTGTATGGTGTTAGGAAGTGTTCTAATTTCATTCTTTTACATGTAGCTGTCCAGTTTTCCCAGCACCACTTATTGAAGAGGCTGTCTTTTCTCCATTGTATATTCCTGCCTCCTTTATCAAAGATAAGGTGACCATATGTATGTGGGTTTATCTCTGGACTTTCTATCCTGTTCCATTGATCTATATTTCTCTTTTTGTGCCAGTACCATACTATCTTGATGACTGTAGCTTTGTAGTATAGTCTGAAGTCCAGGAGCCTGATTCCTCCAGCTCCTGGATGCATCTTAATAGATGTCTGAGTCAGCCTCTTTTATCCCCCTGCCTGGAATGCCCTTTCCTCTGGTTTTGTTTTGAAAACTGCTTCTCATCTTTTAAGACCCAACTCAAGAGTCCCTTTTTGAGAAGTTTTCACCCCATCCTGACCACAGGGTTGAGCACCCACTTATTGGAGCCCCTGCAGTACTTAGTTCAGGCTTCTTGTAGCCTCTTCCTGCCATGGTGGGTGCTGCCCACGATTGGGCCATTCACAGGGCGGCAGGCGACTCAGCTTGTCCTGGCACAGCTGCCCAGGGAAGGGATCGGGGCCATTCTCTCCAGGTAGCTGGGGCTGGGGCCCATCGCAAACTAAGGCCCAAGCATAGCCTGCTGGGGGATGAAGTCATGTGGAAAAACACTCGAGTCAGAACAAACCTGTCTTTCTGCAAATGACTTCATCACATTGCCAGAAGGCTCGGATCACTCCACCTCTCACCTCTTCCAGTCCGCCCATGGGATCGGGAAAGACCAGTTCCTCGAGTCCTGTTGCATCTCTCAGGCAAAAGCAAATGTTACAGAGACCCACCCACGAGGTGCTGGGGAGCTGATGCCTCCATTTCCTCCACAGCCGGCGCTTCCTCTGAGCTCTCAGGCTGGGAAAGGCCCGGAGGGCAGGCTGGGGCCTTCTCCACATCTGTGTTCACAGTGCCCAGCACAGAGACCAGCAAAAATGTAAAATAAAATACTCACTCACTAAATGCATGTGTTCATGAATTCTACAAATACTCAGCGGTTCTTCTGCTCTTTCTACCAGCATCACGGGGCCACTGGGCTTATGCTCACAGAAAGAGGAAATACAGGAGGGAAAGAGGGCAGGAAGGAAGGAGTAAATTCCTCACCAGGGTGATAGAGCCCCACAAAGCAGACTGGGCCCTGAGAGAGGCGTCAGGGAAGCTGAGCTCTAGCTCTTATTCCAGCAAATACATTTCTATTCAACAGCTTTCTTGAGCAGAGCCTCTATCCCCGCTGTGTGGTGGGCACCTAGGGGAGCCATTCTAGTTCTCTGGCAGTGAAAGTCATGCACGGGGGACGGACAATAACAATGACACGGTTACAGGTTGTAATGGAGGTGTGGACAGGGTAGCGGGGGGTGCGCAGGAGGGGGTGCTGGGTGGGCTGGCCAAGGAGGTCAGCCTTGAAGGATGAACACACCAGGCTGTCCAGGAGACGGTGGAAAGGCTTCTGAGGCTGCAGGGTGCTTGGAAAAGGGCAAGCAATTCCATGTTTTGGGAGCAGAGGGTACGTAAAGGAGGTGGCAATAGTTGGGGCTGGTGAGGCAGGCTGAGGGGCCAGACTGCGGGGGGGTGAGGTTCACTCTGCTGGAACAAGGAGCCATTGAAGGGCTGAAGAGTAGAGCGTCCAGTCTGGGTGTCCATTTCAGGAAAGGTGCTTTGGACTGGATGGCAGAACGGCTATAACGCAGAGACCAACCAGGGGATCCCTGAAGTGGTTCAGGGGCAAGAGGGAGATGGCCTAGAGCAGAGTAGTGGCAATGGGTGGAGAAGAAGAGGAAAGAGAGATAGTCATGCTCATTGCTGATGGGACTTGGGGACCACCGGGATGAGGTGGGAAGTGGGATCTATGGATGTTCTGGTCTCTTAGATTGTAAGTTAAAATTTGGATTCTAATGCTATGGCAGAGAAACTCAAATCAGTGGCTGAAAGAAGATAAAAGACCGGGTAGGCAGTCCCAGACTGCTATGGTGATTCCACAATAGTCAGAGACCCAGACTCCTTCTATCTTGTTTCTCTGCCATCTTTAATACCCAGCCTTGATCACGTGGCCCAGAATGGCTGCTCCAACTCCCGCTGACACATCTGCATTCCAACCGGTGGGATAAGGGAAAGGAGGAAGGGGGCGCACCCGTTCTTTTCAAAGATATGACTTAGAAATCTGATAACATGCCATTGGCCAAACTTAGAGGCAAGACCATACAATTGTAAGGGACGCTGGGAATTTTAGACTTCCATGTGCCCATCTAAAACTTCTTCCACTGTGGAGGAAGGAGAGGAGGGATCTATGGAAGAAAAACTAGTGATGCTGTGCAAGCCCACTGGCTTGTCTTAGTTTGATATTTCTTACTTGAAAAATACATTCTGTGAATTGTCATACTTATTTTTAACCAAATAAAATTTAAGTATGATCAAGTCTCTGCCAGCAGCATGCTGTTTTCCTGGGAAAGTGAGGTCGCCCTATTTGGCCTTCGTTCTCCCAACCGTTGAAGGAGACATTGGAAAATATTCTTCACATGGACCCCATGGAGCTAGCCAAGGGGGGCTTCGGGGGTCTGTGAATACCATGTAATTATATGCTCAATTTGGGGGTGTACATTTTTCTCGGGAGAGTGACTATGGCATTCAAGGTTTATGAGAGGTTTTTTTGACCCTAAAAAGTTGAGAAACAGAGTGAAAGAATTACTCGTGGCCCTCCATACCCATATTGTATGATTCCTTTCTACCCACCTTATGGCATACGCTTGGAAAGGAGTCTGGGGGGAAGAAAAGGCAATTGAAGGACACTGGGGAGGTTGGAGCACGTGGCTCCAGCCTCGTCCTGACAGCGACCGCATGGCGCGCGTGTGGTCCGCGGTCCAGGGGTCTTTCTCTCTAGTCCCTGCCCTGGCTGAATTGGGACTTGGCTGGGGGTACACCTGGCACACTCTGCCTAACGTCTCCCAAGCAGTTCCCAAAGCTCCCAGCCAGGAGCCAGTTAGGATTTCAGAGGCACAAGTGAGCCGCTGTGCTTGGCCTGCCAGGTGAAAAGAACAGAGCCCGTATTAACGAGACGCTCCTCTCTTGGTATCGGCTTTCGCTTTGCAGGCGATGTCTCGGACCGGGAGCAAACCTGTCTCTCTGTCCGGAGCCAGGGATTTGATATTGTCCTGAATAGAGGTTTTCATCCCCTAGCTAGTCGTCTGCCCTCCGTGGCGCCTGCCGCCGGTGCCAGGCTTGACACGTGAGCCCCCAGCTGTAGGAGGAGTGGGTGAACGGGGCAGAACTGGGCTCAGCGGCACCCCAATCCACCCAGATGTGGTGGAGGAGAAAGAGGCATCCTGCACTGAGAGAAGCAGCAAGGAAACAAGCGGAGATCTGGCTGCACACGGAGCAATCACTTGGCAGGATGGGTCCTGATGTACGGATGGTGTGTACCACGTGGGAATTTCTCCACAGCCCACGGATGAGCCAGACTTATCAGTGCGTCACCATCCACAGTCAGGAAGGTACAGAACGAAGCTAGAAACAAGGATTTTATCAAAGGGGAATGGGCAAAGAGAAAAGCATTGTGGCACCAAAAAAACTTAGAGCAGGGGTGAGCATCTCCAAACAGAGGACGGGGAAGGAGAGGAGTGAAGGGTGGCTGAGGGACCACCCCTGGACACACTTGGGAGATGGGTCAGGAAGAAAGCAATGTGAGGGGAGGAGGAGGCACGGGCTGCCATGGAGGCCCCAGCTCGGGGTTCTGGCAGCTGAAAGATGGCACCACCACCCCAGCAGAGCTAGGCTAGCAAGAGAGGTCAGGGCTGGGTGGCAGGGTGTGGCCCTGCAGTGGCCAGGGAGCTGGAGACAAGCCTAACATCCTGACAGCTGGCCTGCCTCATTCTTACGTCTGCAGGCCCTCCAGCTCTTCCCCCTGCCCTGAGCTCTCACTCAGCGCAGGCTGGGGACTTGGCCCTGGCAGCCTTTGACTGCAGGTGTGGAACGGAGGAGGGCGGCCAAAGAAAAACAAACGGGAAGAAGGGAAGCACTATGCTTTCAAAGAGCTGCACACACAGGCTGGAGTCCTGGCTGCAAAACACTCAGTTGTCCGTCCTCTGGTTGAAGCCTGTGCGTTAGGGCAAGTCCTTATAAACACCACTGAACTGAGGACAGCTCAACGGCACCGCCACTTACCACGCGTCCACGCAGGGCTAGGTCCTGGGATGGGTGTGGCCACGACAGAGACAAATAAACCCCTTTCCTTGCCCTGAGAAAGCTCACATTCTGGTCGGGGTGGAACCCATAAGCTCTACTAAGAGCTTCCTGAAAGTCAACCTAGGGGTCTGACATGCTTCTCTCGAATTCCAGCCTCATAGAATGCTGTGTGGGAGGCCGAATCCGCCACTGGAGCACACAGAGGTGCAGAGACGCTAGGCAACCTGCTTAGGACCACACAGCTGGGTCATGGGGGAGTGAATTTTAAACGCAAGTCCATGTGACGCTACTGCCTGCCTGTTTCCACCGGGGCAGACCCACACTCAGCTCTTTGGTTGGAGTGGTGTGGAAGGCCATTGCGGCTGGCCTGAAGCCCGAGGCTGGAGCTGCTCACAGGCCCTTCCACTGGATGTTGGCCAAGGCACAGTAACTCCTGATTGGGTAGACAGATAATCGAAGAGATGAAAGGGCTTCCAGTTAATAACCACCCACAGTGGACAAGGCTCCAGGCTCTGGAGGAGCTTGGAGGGAATGGGTCAGGCCCTGCCCTCCAGGAGCTCACAGACCAGTAGGAAGTAGATGCAAATGTGTTAAGACCCACGCCACGGGCACCGGCCCAGACAAATCTCTGTCCCTTCTGGGCAGAGTGACCTGAGGTGAGAGGGCATCTCAGAACCTCAATTTCTTTCTCTGTATAACACAGGTAGTTGTACCTAATTTATCGCATTGCTGTGGAGATTACATAAAATAATGTGTGCTAAGCACAAGGCCTGACACAAAGTAGGAGCTCCAGAATGTCTGGCTCCAAGAGCTTCCACGGGGTACTCACAGCCAACGGGGGCCGAGCATTCCCCACCCCACACAGGCCTAGCGGGGAATCCCTGCTCCCTTCTGGAGAGGGCAGCCTAGAGAGCTTCCACCACCATCCGAGGACCAGGGAGGACGCAGAGGGCAACCGAGAGAGGTCCGGGGGCCTGGGTTAGCACCTGCCACCTAGAGATGTGGGCGAGGCTACTTGCCCCTCCGGGGAACAGCAGAGTCCTACGCCCCTGGCCTAGCAGAGGGTGCTAGTTTTGCCTATGGGGCAGCCAAGCCTGGACTGGTGAGGTAAGAGTTGGTGGGCATACGCCTCAGTCCCTCGGCCTCACAGACAGCCCCCGGGGGAATGAGCTAGATACCTCTTCATTAATACGTGCTTAATTTGCTTGTCTGTATTTACTCTCTTGTTCCCTGTGCTCCCACCGTGCTCCTAGGTTGGGGTCACTTCCCAGATAAACTACTTGCACCCAAATCCTAGTCTTAGGGACTGCTCCTGGCAGCCCAGCTACAGAGAAATGTGTGGCTGGGTCACTCCGTGGCTGGGGGCTGGGAGGGCCCAGTGGCTGGGAGATGCTGTCTCCATGGCCTCCTGGCTCCAGTGTCGCCTGGCTTTTCCTCAACGTGGCTGCCTCACCCCCATGCCAAGGTGTGGGAGAAGTCAGGACCTTCTGCTGGCCGTCTGGATCATACAGTGACCTTCGGCTCCCAGGACATAAGCAACTTCCTCCACAGGAGGACCAGGTAGGTGGGAAAAAATGAAACTGCTTTAGGCTAGCTTCAGGAGGGGCAGGAGGGGGTTCTCCCACGCCTCCTGTGAAATGGGTGTGCCGGCTTTGTATTTAGAGAGAACGCCATCGAGGGACCGGGGAAAATTGGCTGAGTCATCAGTTCATAATGACACTAGCAGGCAGCGTCTGTGAGCCCTCTGGGGCTTCGTTTCAGGAGGAGGGGGTGATTTCCTTGCTGGTGCTCCAATATCAGAGCCCACATCTCCACCTCCCTGAAGTGTGTCACGCTCTGGCTTTTCACAGGAAAACTGCCTAATGCCATGGCAAAAGCAAGGTAATAAAATATTCATCTGCTGAGGCCAGAGGACGGAACTGATCGTTTCTTCCAGGAGAAGCAGAGGCCTAAATTAAAGACATGCACAGAGCCAGACAAACGCACATGCCCGACCAGCAGACATTCCCAGGCACGTGTCGGAACAACACAGCCTCGCATATACAAGAAAGCATATGCCTGAATACTCACACGTGGGCACATGGGCCCCGGTCACACACCTATGCAGCACACAAAACTGTTGAGGACACATGGGTGCCATGTGTGAACGCATGCATGAACATTGCATGTACCCGTGAACTCCCACCCTGTATGCTCACCCACCCACATGTCTACTCCCCCAACGTGGCAATGAAAAATGATGTCTTAGCTGGTGTATTGGGGGCAGAAGAGCCCATCACCGGGCCCTGACTTTGGAACAATAGTAGCCTGTCTGGCTGTCCTGGGGAAACTGGGCTTTGTCAGGCAGAAAGCAAATACTGTGCAGGGGGAAGTGTGACTCAGAGGTGAGTTACACAACTCCATTCTGCCTGTGTGCTCTGCCCAGGAGGGGGAGGAGGAGGAAGGCTTGCAAATGTGAACTCTGAAAGGGCTGCTGCACTTCTGGAAGCTTCCACATGTCATGTCACTTGTCCAGGCTAGTGGAGGCAGAGGCTCCCTGAGGGCAGAGTGAGTAGCTACTACACTGTCACGACCTCAGAGCCAGACCCTCCGCACTGACCCCCTCCTGCTCATCCGGCCTGCTTCCCAGGGCTCCAGCATGCCTCCAAAGAGAGAACGTTAGCCCCTTGGCTCATGAGGTAGGCACGTATGTTGACCTGGGTCTGCAAAGGCGACTCTGCCTTCTGATTATTCTAGAAGCTCTGATGGAGCAGCTCCTGATGAAAGACTCCAGACCTAAGAGTTCTGAAATGACCCCAGTTCACAGACCTCGTGAGAGAACGGCAATGTCCCAGTTCCCTTGGATGCTGTGTTTTTCCTTATATCCATTCTGCAAAGATCCACTGAACTTCTACCAGGACCTAGGGCCTGGGGTGACAGAGCTGGCTGCCCTAAGGATCTCATAGGCTATGAGGGAAGCAGACAAAGGCCAAGGGATTATTGCTATTTGCTTTTGGAGGAGGGGACTCTACTGACTCTAGAAGATTTACAAGTTGTCCAGATAAAGAAGGAGGTATGTGTTTGAGTGGGTGGGAGGTGGGCAGGGCAAGGGGTGGAGGATGGAGAGGAAGCAGATTTAAATTCTGAGCAGAAAAGCAGCATTCAAAAAAAGAAAACAGCTTTCTACAAAGGCAGTATTAGGCCAGGGGCTGGCAAACCACAGCTTATAGGCCAATTCCAGCTTACTTCCTGTTTTTGTTAATAAAGTTTTATTGGCACACAGCCACGGTCATTCATTTATGTATTATCACTGGCTGCTTTTGAGCAACAATGGCAGAGTTGACTAGTCACAGCACGGCCCTCAAAGCCTAAAATATTTACCATCTGAGCCCTTATGGAAAAAAATTTGCCAACTTCTCTTCTAGATCTATCCTTTAATTCTGGAACCCATAAGTCTAGAATCCAGCATGGTTTTCTAGAGCTCCCTGTGAGAGTAACATTTGTGTAGGGATTTAGACGTTTACAGTGAGCTTTTGCATCCATTATCCCATTTAATCCTTCAACAAGCCTGTGTGAGGTTAATGGTAATTTTATCCCAGTTTTGCAGATGACAAAACTAAGACAAAGGGAAATAAAGAGACTTGCTGAAGACCACATGGCTGGGAGATAGCCGAGTCCCGGGCAGCCTGATTCTAACATTCCATGGTCTTTCCACCACATTAACCTACAGATGTTTCTCTGTCACACATTCCACCACTGAGCTGTCCTCCCTGACAAGCCATTTCCCTCCTCCTTCCTAATATCTCTGCTGCCACCAAGGAAGGCTTTTGTCCATTGTGCTGCCTTAGTGGGAGAGAGGGTTCGGAGGAGGATCGAATTTCCTTTCTGCATCTGTTTGCGGAGCCTGGTGCACCCTGGGATGCTAACGAACAGTGACAGATGAGCTTCAGTTGGCTGGCGCGGGTGAAGAACCACTGGACCAGGTAATTCCAATCCACCTCCTCAGAACTCAATCCAGGAGGGATCCCGGGGTGGAGTGTGGCCCCTGCTCCTGGGGCTGAGAGGGTGCTGAGAAAAGGCTGTGAGACCCCCGCTGGGTCCCTCCAGGAGGAGTGGGCACCCTGATAGACCCCCCTCAGAGCACAGGGCTGCAGCACTGTTGCTCAATTTATTTTCACAGGAGCTGCTCTTAATAGAATTACATTCCATTTATTAGATACAAGGACCTAAGATGTGGCTGTGTTATATCAGGTGAATTCGGAAGGTCCACCCCTGCCACACACACACCACACACACACTCTCTCTCTCTCTCACACACACACACACACACACACACACACACACACCACATTTCCTGCAGCTCCGCGCTGCTGCTGACTGGGGCTCTGCATGCTGTGGGTAACACATTTAGCTCGATAAAATATAATATACGACGGGATCATATTTAACAAGGAAAACAGGGCCCGAATGGACAGAGGAGCAGTGTGGCTGGGTTACCATGGAAACCCCGGGTTCAGAATTTCCTGACTCCTAGGAGATTACATTTTCAACCTTAATGCTATATTAACATAAGCTTTGGCACTTAATGTCTCTGTTTTTCCCCCGCCCCCCTCCCCCTTGCTTACAGGCAAAAGAAAGCATCATCAGAGATGAGCCAGGGAGGAGGAGAGAGGCTTCACTTCATGAAAGCCTGAACAGCATCCAGCAGAAACCCGCTGCAGCACCCTGACGATGTGCTCTGCAGTTTTCAGAGTGTGTTGCATCCATTATCTCCCGTGACCTGCAGACAGGCTCGAGAAGCAGGCTGATGTGAGGTCACCAAGCCCCGCGCGTGCGGCCCCTCAAATGCCTCTCGCGTCCGTTCCTTCTTCTCCGTTGCTCCGCCACTGCCCTTTGTATATCTCTTGGGGATATTGCAATAGCCTCTCATGGTCTCGTGCTCCCAGCCCGTGCCCTCTCGTCCGCTCTTGCTGTCTGAGTGATCTTTTTGTACCGCAAATTTTTTCATCCTGCGGTTGGTGTCATAGCCTCCAACAGCCCCACAAGCTATAGACTAAAGTCTCAACTCCCGTGCATTCAAGGACTGCTACCTCTCTCTACAAGCCCCTTTCCTTGGAGTTTCCACCATAGCCCCACCGTCCAGTCTTTGGAGGTGATGCTGTGATTTCTGAATACACCAAGTTCTTCCAGGGGCCGTGCCGCTGCTTGGGTCATGAGCTCAGGCTGGACCTCTGGCCTCTCTCATCCTGCTGACCAGCTCTTATGCTTCTTTAACACCAGCTCAGCATCACCCACTTCAGGGGTCCCCTGCCCACCTGGCTGCCAGTGTTACCAGAGGGCTTATACCGAAGGCTGTTGTATTTCTCACCACCTGATGGTCCCCTGGGTCCTTCCTGCACCAGCCTCCTCCACCACGTTGGGAGCTCGTCAGGCCTACGAGTCATGCCCCCTCACTGCCTTATGCCCTCCACCCAGCGTGGTTCTGGCACCTTGTAGGGACTCAAGTGGCACTGGAGAAATCGAGTTTACAGGTGAGAACACTGAGGCTCAGAGTGGTCAGATGGGTCGAATGCCACTTGTCTGGGAAGCAGCCCAGTTGGTGTCCCTCTCCTGTCATTACCCCTCCCTGCACCTCTGCCTGCTCTGGCATCTCCGCACCATCTACAGAGGACTAGCCACCTCTGTTTCTAGGGCTACACCTGTCTTTCCTTTGCAAAACCCTCACTTCCTTCCTCATGTTTTCTCCACCAGCTGCCCAAGAGCCTTGGACCAGCAGGGCCATTGGCAAGCCAAGGCCTGGAAGAATGAGGCTCACAGATCACCGGAGACACTTTGATTCATGGAAAAACCCGTGACTCTTCCTTCCCAGGAGATTCACCATTCTTCCAAAAAATGAGGTTCTCAAAGGTTTCAAGTTTTACAGTAAGGATCCAGGGAGCCATAGTGAAGACCAGAATCTATATTCCCACAAGCTGGGACATTACTTGGAATAAGGATCTTGGCAGACGTAATTATTGTAAGAATCTTGAGACGAGCTTATCCTGGAGGAGGGTGGACCCTCAATCCAATGGCAAGTGTCCTTACCAGAGACAGAAAGGAGAAGACGTACAGACACATGAGAGAAGGCCTTGTGAAGATTCCCGTGAAGACAAAGACAGAGGTTGGAGTGAGGGTCCATAAGCCAAAGGATGCCAGGGATTGCTGACAATCACAGAAGCTAGGAGAGGGACCTAGAATGGGTTTTCTCTCAGAGCTTCCAGAAGGAACCAATCCTGCTGACACTTCTGGCCTCTAGAACTGTCAGAGAATAAAGTTCTCTTACTTCAAGCCACCCGACTGTTGTCATTTGTTACCTAGGCAGCCCTAGGAAGTGAATACAACTGTACAGTGTAAGAATACAGGGGAAGCCCACCAAGGCCGTAAGGGACCAACAGGTCAGGGGGCCCTTGGTCCTTACCGTCATGTGTGGGTTCCCCACTCTCCTTCTCACCCTGGCAGCTCTCAGCCCCTCGGTCTCTCTGCTCTGACTTCCAGCTGCCACCAGCCCACCAATTCCCCCTCCTCTGTGTACCTCCATCTCAGGCCCACACGCGGGGCCTTTGCTTTGCTGGAGGCTCTCTGCAGCCTGAGCTGCGTCCGTCTGCTTGTTGGTCTTTCCATGTTTTACGTATACCGACCAGCCAACTCTCTCACTACATTCAAAGTATCCAAGATAGGTGATCTGGTGGCTTAGCTCACCACATGATCTCCAAAGGGCAAAGCTTTCACCCCAGGCCACCTCACAGGCAGCGGCCCTCTGCCCTGCTCCTTCAGCTGCGGCTAGGGAGGCCGGCCATGCGTTCCCATCTGCGTAGGGAGGCTCCAGGGGGGCAGGACAGATGACTGGAGATAGGTTGGTGGCACCTTCACTGCTGAGACTGAACTTCCTATAGAACTGAATAATATGCAGTAGGGAGAGGAAAGGGAAGAGGCACTTTTTTCAGATGTCAGAAGGAAAGTGTCATCAACAGAAGCTTTGGAAAAGTCAACACTGCAACCCGCTTGCCTCCCTCACTGGAGGATGCACTGCTCAGAAGAGTTCAGTGCTCTGGGTCGGTGTGACAGCAGCTGGTGATGGAAGGGGTGGGCAGGGAGAGGCTGGGCAGGAGGAGAGGGCTGCCAGGGCCCTGGCCCAGCTGGGGGTCAGCCTGTATGCCCTGGGTGTTTGCAGAGGGTCTGCGACGATGGCTCTAGTGCGTTGGGCTGTTTTACTATAATCCTACTCCCTGAATGCTTCCTGTGTGCAGCCCTGTGGTGAAGACACCGTCCAGAAGTCCTCTCATTCTCTCTCCCTCAGGCCCCAGGAGTAGGCGTCGGGGTTGAGTTGTACAGCTCAGAGACCACAGGTGTGAACGCCCAAGGTCACAGGATACGTAAGTGATGGAGTCAGGGTTTGAGCTCAGTCAGAGGGGGCTAGACACGCGGCGGCCAAACGTAGTATGGAGAGGATCCTGCGGGGCAGGAAAAATAGCTATAAAGGATGTTATGGGGACAACTGGTGACATCTGAATATGGAATCCAGATGAGAAAATAGTTTTGTATGGATGTTAAATTCCTGATTTTCATACCTATACTATGGAAATGTAGGAGAAGTTTTTGTTCCTAAGAAATACACACTTAGTGTTTAAGAATAATAGGGAACAGTGTCCCCAGTGTCCCCATCTTAAATAGATGGGGGTGGGGTGGGGAGGGAGAGAGAGAGAGAGAATAATAAAGTGGCTGAGACAAATGTGGCAACTGGAGAACCTGGTGAAGGATGTGCAGGGGACCTTGACTGTTCTTGCCACCCTATGCGTTTAAAGCTATGTCAAAATTAAAATTGTAAAACAGAAAACTCCAAAGTCCTGGCTTTTTAAATTTTGTTAAAGCTGCTCTATTGAGGTATACTTTCCATATGATGAATTGCCTGCATTTACATGCGGTGATAAGCTTGACATATGTATACACCCATGACGCCATCACCACCACCAAGAAAATGAACATACCCATCACCCTGAAAAGCCCCCTCCTGTTCCTTTGTCACAATTCCCTACCAGCCCTTCTCAGCCCCAGCCCAGCCCCAGGGAACAGTTGACTATAGGTTGGTTTGCATTTCCTAGAATTTTATATAAATAGTAGTAGTAGTATGTACTCTTTTCTGCCTGGCTTCTCTCACTCATATTTGCTTTGAGATTCATCCATGTTATAGCATGCACTGATAGTTCATTCCTTTTTAGGGCTGAGTAGTATTTCATCTGATGAATATACTACAGTTGGTTTATACATTCCGATGTTGATGGACACTCGGGTTGTTTCCAGTTTTTGGCAGTCATGAATCAAGCTTCCATGATTTGCGTACAGGTCTTTGTGTGGACGTTGCTTTCATTTCAGCAGAATGCCTAGATCATATGGTAGGTATGTGTTAACTGTTTAAGAAACTTCCCAAAGTGGCTCTACCCCCAGAAGTGTGAGAGGGTTCCAGTTTCTCCATGGACTGACTTGGCATTTCCAGTCTTTTTCATTAGAGCCCTTCCAACGGACTTGCAGTGATGTCTCATTGTGCTTTTCACTGGCATTTTCCTAATGACCAGCAGTGTTGATGTTATCACCCTGCCGTTCCCTTTCCTGCTTCTCTGGGGCGCTGTGCGCTTCTGGGTGAAGAGGCATATGCAGTGAGCCTGGGAAGCTCAGGGACTGACCCTGCAGCTTAGAGGTGAACACTCAAGTCCCCAACAGAGAACGCGCAAGTGGATGGGCCCAGGATGAAGACTGGAGGGCCACGTGAGGGCCCAGGGCACTTGCAGACCAAGGTATGGGCCCCGTGGCTCCGACTGGCAGAGACAACCCTTCGGACAGGGTATGCACTCGCTCAGCAGCCAATCCTGGAGCTTTTCCATAGGTCTTCAGTACGTAGGATGCATCAGGTCCTAACCCTCAGACTTGATTTGTTTGCTTAACAATCGAAGTTCCTCCCCAGTGTTCAGTTCTGTGACCAGTATAAGTCTTTGATGGGCTCCGGTTGTTGGCAGCTTTCGGAGTAGTTGACAAAATGCCAAAACTCTTTACGGATGGTCTTTGAGGCCCTTCTTGATCAAGTTCCTAAATTTAGTTTCTCCCACCCCATCCTTCCACACCCACCCAAGCCCGTGTTCCAGATCTTACAAACGTCCCAGTGTCCCAGACTTGCCAGCTCCTTCCCACCTCCCCGCCTTAATCTTCCCATGTGCTCTCCCTCTCTTGGACGATGGAGACTTTCTCAGCCAGCCGCAACACCAAGCCTCCCTTGTCGCCCTCCTCACCCTCACAGGAAGCCTTTATCAGGGTCAGCTCTGTCTGAACTTGCATCCGTACGCAGTTTACGGGGGCTTCGGGGGGCTGTGAGCTCCTGAAGGGTAGGATGCTGTTGCACAGCCCCCATCTTAGCACGGAAGGTTCCTAGTCAGCTAGTCCCCAGCGGAATCCAGTGCATCTCTGTGCTACACCTTCCCCTCGTGCATGTGGGAACTAGGACTTGTCACTGCCACCACCTCACGTGGCTCACAAATCACTCCAAATGCCAGAAGTGGCACCTGCCACGTCCTGAAAAGTTAAGTGCCTTTGCCACCTTGCCCACCCTTACCTGGAACAGCCATTATCCTCGTGTGAACACATAGCCCAGGAGTTTAAACACTAAAACCAATTAGGTTCTCGGGGTGCATCACCTTAAACACGCCAAACTCGAGATGTGAGCTGGTCCTAGAAGCCTTCCTTCCTCCTTCCTTCATTTTTTCTTTTTCTTGTTCTGGCAGCACTAACCCATCCGTACTTCCACGACAGATCTATTCCCACTAGAAATGCCGTGAAACCTTTCAAATAAAATATTTAACGTGTGGATCTGGTAATTTTACGTTGCGAGTTATGAAACCTTTATTTAGGTCCCACCTTTTATTAAACCTCCGGGTTCTTCTTTGGTCTCCAATGACATTACGTTGCATCAGAACTAGACGGTTTTTACAGGGGTTTGTATTATTTGTTGTGACTCGGTAATGCTAGTGTTTAAATTTTGAGTCCTTTTACTGTTGATTAAACCTCTAAAGACGACAGCAGAATTTCCGCTTCGCTGCTAGAAGAAAAGAAAACAGCGCGGTTTGTACCGAGGAGATCACTTGAAGAATGTGCGGGAAGGTTGCTGCATTTATGAATAAAGCGAGGCATTATCATTTTTAATAGGAATTCAACAGCTAGAGGGAGAAGTCGGGCAACGCTGTGATCAGTGCAAAGGAAAACAATCTAACAATTTTAATTAACTGTATTTTAATAGCTTTAGTTATAATTGAATAATTTAAATACCAAGGGAAACAGTTAAATCTCCTAAAAGCCTTTTTTTATTTACATTTTAAATACAGTTCACGGTGAAGAGATGATAGTATGTGTGCTGGGGAAACACCGGGATGACTCCAGCAGCTGGGCGAGCCTGCAAGAGGTAGGATGGAGCCCGAGTGGTCCTGGGCCGGGGGTTGGCATGCCCTGCAGAGATGGTCCCCAGAAAGGACCAGGGGCAGAAGTGAGCAGGGACGTCTTTCCTGCCGCCCAGGGCCTGCAGCACGTCTGGTGTCACAACCCCCCAGCTAGTGGGGCCTAGAGTGAATCTTGATATTCATTCAACGTTCAGGCGATATTTATTGCGCGCCTACAGTAACAACCACCACGGCAGTAATAAAATAGTAGAAATAACAGCTGACACTTACTGAGAGCTTCCTGAATGTCTGGGGCTGGCAATAATGGCAAGTGAGAGAGACAGAGGTGGTCCCTACCCTCCTGGAGTCTTTCAACTTGAGGGAGAGACAGACAATAAACAAGTGAATTACCAAATAAACAAGATAACTATGAATTCTGATAAGAAGCCTAAAGGAAACGAAACAGGATGTTAAAATAGAGGATACTAGGATGGTGGGGATAATTTAGATAAGGTGGGCAGAGATGGTCCTTCCCTGGAGTTGATACTTAAGTAAAGACTTTGAGAAGATCGGGGTAGGGGCTGGTACCGAAGCCCAAGGCAGTCAGAGCTTTCCTGCCAGATAGAGCAGCATATGCAAAGGGCCTGGGGTAGGGAAAGACTTTTAGAGTGTTCAAGAGGAACTGTGAGGAATCGGCAGTAGCTAGACCATTGGGAGGAGAGGAAGGTGACGCAAGGTGGGGTGAAGAACTGGCCAGGGCACATGGCACAGGCAATCACTGGAAGGTTTAAGCAGTGGAATGATGACATTCGATTAGTGATTCTAAAAAATCTCATTGCTGTTTTCCTAAGCCTTGTGCTGGGGTGTGACCTCCTCCCTCCCTCACTCCTGTGGGCCTGCCCAGGCACTACAACCGGGCCCTTCCCTGGACTGTGGTTGCAAAGAGAGTCCCCCACCACCCATATTCTACCCCACTTCTGTACTGTGCCTGTAGCCCTGCCCCTCAGCCAGCCCCTGTGTCAGCATTCCTAATACTCCAGTTCCCAAACACACCCCATCTAAGAGCTGTCTTTATTCCACCTCCCTCGCTGATGGGAGCCCAATGTGGAACTGAACAGACTCCTCCCAACTGCTGCCAACCCCAAAACCATGGAGCTGTGGCCCCCCCAAACTCCCCAAATCACTACTAGCTGAAGATTCCTGCTACTGCATGGCCACCCTTGGCTGGGGCCACTGCGTATAAACAACAGCTACCCCTTTGGAAGACCAGCCACTGCCCACTCAAGGCCCCTTCCTTTCTTCTCACCAGCCTGCTGAGAAAGCCCCCTCATGCCCTGCAGCCAAGTCCTTCTGAGGCATGAGCATTTCCATCAGTGCTAACAAGGAATCCTGGGCCAGGAAAACATCTGCCATCCGCAAAGACGGGACGATGGTGAGATGCACTCTGCGGGGAGTGGCTGGGGTCACAGCAGAGGCTGCTAATGGACAGTGTTTCGGGGTTGCCATCCCCTTCCATTAAGAGCTGGGCACTCCCGCAGCTCCAGGCCATCCTACATGCCAGTGCCCTCTCCTGCTGGGGGAAAGCTGGGCTGGTTCACTAATGGGACCCCCAGCCAGCTCAGAGAACAGCAGGGGAAAGTCCCTGGCCGAGCAATCCATTTCTTCCTCCTGGGAACCTCACTAGCTTCTCTGAGGGCTCGATGCAGGAGGGACCAGCTCAGACTCCAGGCAAAAGCGGCAGGCTGCCCTGATAGGTCTGGATCATGAGTTTATTCACGAAATGATGCAGAGAATATTCATGCTGGAGGGGAGGGGGCAGGCTGTGTGGGGCGACGAAGAACTGTGTGGACATGGAGTCAAGCAGGACTGAGCATAATAGTGAGAACAAAATCACGCGTGTGCTGAGTGTGGATGGCGCTCTGTATACTCTCATTCCAGCCTCGGGGTGCAGCACCCCTTGAGCTGAGCCCCATCATCCCTGCTTCACGAAGAGGAAATGAACAGCAGAAGGTGTGGCAAATTGTGGAAGTCACCCAGCTAGTGGATGGATGGAGGACCTGCTGGGCTGTGCCCTTGTTCTTAACCGCGATGCTGTCAGCTCGCTCTGATCCCGGCCCTGGTCGGACACTCGCCGGCCGGGGTCGCCCAGCAGCGTGGTCCACACCACGCTCTCCCCCATCTGCCCTACAAACAGTTATCCAGTGTCTCCTCTGTGCCTCTCGTCGATCTCATATACAGAAGAAACTGATGCTGGGAGACATGAGTTCCTACAGAAATGCACACAGTTATTCATGTCCTGAAACGTGAGCTACGGTCTACAAAGCCCCATGTCTCCCCGACTCAGGGATGCTCTTTAGTGA
Source organism: Monodon monoceros (assembly GCF_005190385.1). NCBI lineage: Eukaryota > Metazoa > Chordata > Mammalia > Artiodactyla > Monodontidae > Monodon > Monodon monoceros. Next base: position 28,292,701 of record NW_021703781.1, on the reverse strand, counting down.
TGGCTCCTGCGGTGGGCTTGGGTGCTGGCCCTCCTGGTTCACGGCAGGGCTGCTGGGCTCTGTCCAGAACAGGTCCACAGCCCAGAGATCACGACCTGGCGGCGGTGTCTCACATGCCACACGGCTGAGGGGTGCCCAGACGGGTGACCCAGCAGGGACAGCCCAAGGAGCCCTTCTTTGCTCCAGGGTCCTGGAGTACCAGGTTGAACACGGAGCATGACCATGTCCTGCTCCAGCCCCCCATGCAAGGGGGCTGTCCCTTGGAGGAGCCCCTGTCCTGCACTAAGTAAAGCTGAAGGAGAGAAGGGGAGAGCTGGCCTGGGCAGAGGGGCCAGGAGGAGAAGGAAGACCCAGATCAGTGGATGGCAAAGCCGGGGGCGGGGTCAGCAGTATGGGACTCTCGTGATCTGTCCTGGGTGTCCAGGTCTCCCCCGCAGGAAAGGAGGACTTTCTCCTCCAGCTGCTGGGAAGGTTTTCAGCTGAGAGGGTTCCATGGTCAGCCCTCTTTAGGAGTCAGCTGACTGAAGAGAGTTGCACTGTCAAGGTCACACCCCCAACCCCAGCAGCCCACGTCCACTGACTGCCACGTGGAGGTGGAGAGGCGCAGCCCTTACGCCTAAACGCAGGACCGCTGTGGAAAGCCGCCAGCTTCAGCGCTCTCCCATGGGGCAGCTGAGGGCTTGCCCTGACTTCATTGCAGCCTGATTCTCCCTCGGCCCATGCCTGCTTTCTGCCCTTCTTCCACAGGTGTGGATCCCAGGAACATCCCACACTAATCTCCTGCTCAGAGCCTGCTTCCCAGGGGACCCAACATGCAACAGCCACTGACCTAAATGTAACACATATTCAGTAAATCTGCATCTAGTCCTGTCATGGACCAGACATACGCGGGCACCGGGGACAGGTGTACAGACGGAACATCTTGTGTGGGCTCCCGTCCGTGGGCTCTCCGTCTGGGGAACCAGACGGGTAAGCACATCTTAGTGTAAAGTGTGTTGGGTGCCGTCACAGGGGTTTGCACCTGGAGGGTCTATCCAGGGCCACTCGAGTTTCCCTGCGCGCATTCCCAGTGTCCTAGAATTGAAAGGTAGGAAGAGGCCAGCCTCCCTCTGAGGCTTGACTCCCCCCGCCCCCGCCCCCGTAGTCGGCCTGCCTGGCCTCGCACACACATCTTCAGTGACAGGAGATTCTGGGTCCCGAGAAGCTCTGCGTAAGTGCAATGCGCTTATGCAGAGTCTGTCCCTGCCTCCCCACACTGGTTTTGCTCTCGCCCTGAGGACTTCCAGGAAAACTCCATTCTGGGGATGCTGAGTGAATCAGGGACTTCCTGGCAGGGTAGGAGAGGCCCAGCACACACAGCAGGAGGGAGGGACTCCAGGCTGCACAGGTCCACAGAGAAGAGTGTCTCCTGCTGGTGGGCGTGTGCGCTGCGTCTCCCGCCTGAGCCTGGTTTCCCCTCCAGCCTTGGAGTGTGTTCTCCCATTCAGAGCAAGTGCTCCGAGGATAAAGCGTCATCTGGGAAATGCTGCAGGCCTTCTCAGTGCCTGGATCACTCCAGTGTGCACCGGGAACCACGAGAGCAGAGCAGAGCATGAAGCATCTCCCCAAACTTCTTCTTCTTTTCCTTTGTTTTTTTTGCAGGACATCTCTCAGGGCCAATGTTGTAGAGAACATGCTTTGAAGAAATGCTGCCTTTAGAAATTTCCAGAGCTGCTCCTGCTCTTACTCCAAAGGGAAGGAGGAATTCCATCCCGGTGGAGGCTCGCAGCAGAATTGGGGGTGAGGGAGGCAGTGGCATCAGCGAGTGGAGGAGAGGGGGGCGGGCAAGAAGCAGGGTGCCCCCTGTGTCACCTTCCCCAGAGCTGGGGGCGACCGCGAGAGGCTGCCTGGCGGGCCACGGCAAGAAGCCTGGGGAGGCTTGGGTGGCATCCACGAGTCCCCGTCTCTGACAAACACCGTGCTGCAGGCTGACAAAACAAACGCAAGTGCGTACCGGCTGTCCTACTCTCTGCCAGTTCAGATGCTCAGACACCAGGCTCTGGCTTCCATCCTCCCTGACATCTGAATCATGGCAAGGCAGGAGGCAGGGCCCAGCCGGCTCCGGAGCAGGGAAATGATAAACAGATGTCAGAGGACAAAGGGGCAGGATGTGCTGGGAGGTTTGTGGCACATCAGGCCTGCTTGCAACAGCCCTTCTCCCTGGGGAACGAAGAGGGCGGCGAGGGCACGACACAGAGAAACCGGTGGCAGAGGGGTTAAAGCCACCGGCTTTGAAGCCTCGCAGGCTGGGCATGATCCCGGCTCCACCACTTGCTCACGGTGTGACCTTGGATGAGTTATTTAACCTCATGTGTCACGTAGGGAAAATAATCGTTCTTCACTCAGAGCGTGGCTTTGGGTGGATTAAATAAGATGACGCATGAAAAGGACTTAGCGGGATGCCTGGCACACCCCCCCTCAACAAATTTAGTTGTTAACGCTGCTGCTGCTTGGGAAATGGGTCCTGCAAAATGAAACGTTTATTTATCCAGCAAGTACAGGCTGTGCTCTGCTTGGCGCCAGGTGCCAGGGCAAAACCCCAGATGGGCCCTGACCCTGGCTTTACAGAGCTGACGGGCAGGGAGAGACTGTGCTAAGAAGACACTGTTGGCCGCAAAGTGACGTCTAGACCCAGAGCCCTCTGGGCGGTTCCTAAAATGAGAAGGCTGTGAAAGCGGCAGTGTGCAGGAAGCGCCGAACTGTGTCAGGGCCTGGCAACGTCATCAGCTAGTGGCAGTGTCCTCCCCCGAGCTGCCTCTGTCAGGTAGGCTCTTACTCAGCCTTCAAAGTCCAGCCCAAACGGCCCTTTTTCCAGGCAGCCTTTCCCCAACAGCCAGAGCCCTCCTAGCACTTGATGCATGTCTTGATTGTGGCACTTGCCAACTTCTGGTGGTGCAAATGTTTATTCTTTACTTGGCTGTGTCTCTTTTTCGACTAGTGGGTACGTGTGGGTAGGAAATATTCAGGGAGCGGTAGGTACATAGTGATGCTTAGTGGTGTGACTTCTGGAATCAATCACATGTGGGTTGATATCCTTGGATGCACCAGATTTTGTGACCTTGGGTGAATTAACATCTCTAAGTGTCTGTCCCTTTATCTATAAAACCGAGCAAAACATATAGATCTCCTGGAGCTGTTATGAGGCTAAAAAAGAGACACTAGCCACAAAGGGCTCAGCACAGAGCCTGACGCACAGGAATCACTGGGTACACTCGTTAGCATGATTGTGTTTCCATCTTTGTGTCCATCTAGACTTACCCCGATACTTGGCCCATTGTAGGTGCTCTACAAGTGGTTATCAAATGGTTAGTTCTGCGGAGCACGGATTCTCCATAGCCAGTTTCTTTCCCATCTGAACTGTTTTTGTGCAGAGGAAATATCAAGGTGTATGATGTCAAGGCAGTTAAGTAATGCAGCCAGCTGTGTAAACATCTGGAAGTAGTAGAGACACAGCCCCAGAGCAAAAGCAGGGATCAGTGTGTCCAGACGTCTCGATGAGGCTTCTAAACTGTAACCTGCGAGGAGCCAGCTAGGAGAGGCAGGCAGTGCTCTGATCAGAAATTCGAGCGTGCATTCTTTCCTCTTCAGGCTCTGAGGGCCAAGGAGGACAAGAAAGAAGGCCACTGTGCCTGGTGTGACTTTGTAAAGTGGATGTGAGGTTTAGGAGAATGCTGCTAATGACATGTTAGCAGCAGCTGGAAACAACTTGTCAGATTCACAGGGAATTGCCTCTTCTCACTCTTTCCCCCATGGCAGGGAGTGGACGTGGCCATGCCCTGAGTCCAGATCCCCCAGAGCAAAGGGGTGGGTTTGGAAGTCTGGAGTATAGGGCTCCAGACTGGGAATCCCTGACCTGCTTTCTCCTTAGAAGTGACGATTCATGACCCAGAGAGACCACTGGGGAAAGGTTCTGCAGGAACTTCTAGCCCAATGTTCAAGCTCTCGACAAAGGGATTGAAGCTCAGAGAGTGATGCTACACAGCCAAGGTCACACAGCTGTGAAGGGAAAGATTGAGAACTAGAGGCCAAGCTTCCTGACTCCAACTCCATGCTGGTTTCCCCATGACCCAGTTTCCCTCTCTCATTATTTAAAATGATTTTAATATCATTTACTGTTTCTTTTTTATATCTAATTACAAAAGTAACATTGTAAGAAATGTGGAAAACACTCAGAAGCACAAAATAAAATTGTTAACAAAATCTCTGGCTGGATCTAATCACTGGTTCTCTGTCTGCAAGCGCACACACACACACACACACACACACACACACACACACACACAGTGTCCAGCTCCTTTGGTAAACTTTCTCTCTTTTCTTTACAATCCCTTGACAGATGTGGTCTATGGTTTCCTGGGACCAGATATTGTAACCTGCATGTTCAGAACACAGGGCAATGGGGGAACCTGGATTCTGTTTGCCCCTCGTGAACTATGGAGTCTCCTCCGAACCTCCTTTTTCTCGTCTATAAAATGGCTTATCACATATACCTTAGAGTAAGTCAAATAAGAGCAAAGATATGCAATTGCTTTTATAAAATATAAAGCACGCTGTTCAAACAATGAATGAACCGTGATGGTGGCAATGCTAGTGCTTGGGGAGGGTGGAGCTAGACTCTGCTTCAGGCCACCTGGGGCTCACTTCCTGCCTCCACTCCAGGGCAGCTTCCTTCTTCTTCCCCAAGTCCAACTCCAGCTCTCAGGCCAGCCCCTCTCCCACTCCACCCCCATGACAGCCCCCCAAATGAGGCCCCCACTCCAGAACCCTCCAAGGCTGGATGAACAGGCTGGGTGGGCACTAGAGGCGGCCATGGGGAGCAGGATGGCCCTGCAGGGGAGACAGGCAGCTCTCCCGCCTCGGATGTCCTTCCTTTGCTGGACCCCAAAGGCTGCCATGCTTATCTCTCAGATGCACGAAACCAAACATCTTGGGGTAGTAAACGCTGTCCAGCCAATACGCCAACGATTTCTCCTACAATTTCCCCAGTCTCTTCACCCTGAGTGGGGGGGATTTTCATACCTATTTTCATACCAGCCGGGGAAATGGAGGCCTCTGGCACACGTTACAGAAATGTTTGCCTTTGAAAAGGAAGCTCTCAAGAGCCCCAGGGAACCGAGATGGAGCTTCGGCGGCTACGTCTGTGCTGTTGCTAGTTAGGGGACTGCAGGGTCCTGGGGGGGTCCTGTCTTCCTCAATCCTGTGGCAGGCATGTGGGACCTGGAACTGGACTTTATTGTCAACTGCCTCTCCTCCTCGTCTGCTGGGGCGGGACAGAGATGGATGACACGCAGTCATTCCCCTGGGCACCAGCAGAGAGGCCAGGAACAGAGGCTGGCACTGGTTCACACCAGCTGAGCACAAAGGTGGTCCAGCCTTGGGATTCCACCGATGCCCATCTCTGTGGGTCACCACACCGGCCCTCAGCCGGCGGGCTGGTGTAGGTGCCTGAGAACAGGAAGTTGTGGCCTACCCTTAGGACAGTCCTGGCATGTGCTGGCCGCATCTCATTCAGCATCTCAACTGAATCTGGACTTCAAGGGACAGAGGCGCGTGGGTGTAGGCGCCGTTAGGAGATGAACTCTCCCCCTGAAGTCCCCTTGTCTTAGTGACAGCCTCCTCCTTGTATGTTAGACAGGCAGATCCCAGTTCCAGCTTTACCCCCTTATACCCTGACAGAGAGCTTGGACAGATGTCTGAACCCTCTTTGCACCCCAATTTGCTTATCTGAAAAGTGGGCACGATAACAAGGCCCACTTTGCCTCCCCGACGGAAACAAATGAAGGACTATTTAAAACTGTTTAAGTGTACAGGGCTTTTACCATGGGACTGACCGGAGATGTCTTCTGGCTGAAATTGCAGGGGACCCGAGGGCCCAGGGTGAAGAATCCAACAGTGACACCACCCCCAACCTCATGGATGGCAGTCTTGGCTTTACCCAAGAGAAACTCAGAATCGGCACCGCCAGGGAGCCAGGTCCAGACCCTGGTCCTACCGCTCCATCCCACTGAGAGCATCCCTACCGAGAGCGCGTGTTCTCTGCATGCACCTCCTGCTTCTGGCACGGCCTGCTGTCTCCCGGGGCTTCCTGGCACCGCTCCACGGGCCCCATCAGCTTTGGGCTCAAGGAGTGCGCGAGTCTTTAGCTCCCCGTGACCTCTCCCTGTGGAAGGTGCCTTTGAATTTGGCCAGCCCACGTGGGCCATGGCTGGGGAGGTCTGCAGGTGGCAGGGGGCTTTGGAACCCATGTTCAGCGTAAGCTTCTGAGCTCAGTGTGCCCAGGTCAGCCCAGGGAGGAATCCTCTGGCCCAGGCATTGTTATCTTCTCTGTCAGAGAACAGGTGGTTCTAAACACCCAGCTCCGGGGAACTGATGGAATCCTAACCCCGGCCCTTTAATGGGCCTTGTCGAGCAGACCCTGATGCAGCGGTGATAAGGAAGGCCTCGCTGCTGGGGACAGCACCGGGAACCAGCCAACAGCTCCTATTTTCTGTCCTCCCGGCATTCAGTGGCGTTCAGTGGCTTCCATTTATCAGGTGGATGTAACCTCCTCACATAGAGGCCAATCCTGCTCTTGCTGGAGTTCCTTACGATAACTGCTTCCCCAGGAGGCAAAGGGGCATTTCCTTTCCCAGCAAGAGATGCCATCTGCATGCAGGTTTGCACGAAGCCACTTACTTCCGGTGACAGAGGCTGCTGGTTGCTTTCCACGACATCCATTCTCCCTCTTCTCCTTGCCAACAACATGTATTCAGGGCAGCAATGGCTCCAGCTAAAGTACTACTATTTCCAGCTTTCCCTGGGGCTGAAGGGGACCATGTACTGACTAGGTTCTGACCAGTGAGGCGTGAGCAGAAGTCGTATGGTAACTTTGGGAAGTCTCTTAAAAGGCATAGGGCACATCCTACTCCTTCCTTTTCTAGAATGGGGATGTGATGCCTGGAGCTGCAGCACCTTTTGTGGGTCTCAAGGTAACCTACACAATAGGAGCCAGGTGCTAGGCTCCTATCATGGGTCAGCAATATTGAAGATTTAGTCCTTCACGCGTAGGAAACACTATACCAACCCCGGACTGCCTGCCTATGGACTTCTTTATAGAAAATCTAATAAGCTACCATTCTGTTTAAAGCACTATGGTGGGTTTTCTGTCACATACTGCTAAATCTAATCCTAACAGATACACTTTGACTCCAAAGTCTGACAACACCACATTGCTTTATTCACTTACTAATTCTCTGAGGTATTTTTTTAGTCACTCAGCAAACATTCTCTGTGCTGGGCAGTGTGCTGGGTGTTAAGAGCCTAGAGATGAATGAAACCTAGCCTTATGCTTCCCGAGAGCCCCCAGTGCAGTTGTGACTCTCCTCTGCTCAACAGTGGAGAGTCAGTGGCTCCCCTTTGCCTTGGGCACCATGCGACGCAGAGCCCCCTGCCCCTCCTCCCTCCGTGCTGGACCACTTGGCTGGTGGTGTAGCCTAGAAGTGAGAGCAAGGGCTGTGGAGTCAGACATTCCTGGGCTGAGATCAGATATTGCCTTTCACTAGCTGTGGGGCCCTGACACGATCCTAGAAGGTGCTCACCTGTTTCCTCACCCTCACACAAGACTAGAGAATTTGGTGAAATAACGTGTGCATGACACGTAGCACAATTCTCTATACAGGTGTCTCCCACTATCCAAAAGTAGAGTGCTCCTATATCCTGTGAAACCTTTCATAAGCCGCAATGGCAGAGAGTAAAGAAGCAGTTACCTTAGGACACCTCTTGCTAGCGGATGCACAGGACAGATGGAGACGAAGCACAGATGCTCACAGACACAGTTCAAAGCTCTGGCAGCTCGGTGCTGAGATGCTGAGTGTAGTTTTGGGGAAGGAGTAGGGCAGTGCCACTCTTGCTGCCCAGGGTGCCTGCTGCCTCTGTAATGGCTCAGCTCCCTGCAATACAATTGCTGAACGCTACTGGTGCTTTACGCCTTTTCTCATAAAAGCTAAAATCCTCTCTGAATTTCTTTTGTGAAAGTAGGTACTAACGTAGGTCTTTCGCAAAGTGAAGTGATGTAAAGCAAACTTTTGAAAAGTGGGGCATACCTGTAATCCATCATATTTTTGTTGTCACTCTTCATTTAATTCACCCTGTCACTTCATGATGGCCGTTTCTGAAGCAGTTGCTTTGTTCCACTGCTACAGCCTCCCCAGTGTCCCCTCCTCCCCCTCTTTCCCCAGAGGCCCATCTCCCCACTTTGCCTGATGCCTAGGCTCTCGGAACCCTGAGCCCACCTGCCTCGGTCTTCCCAGTGTTCACAGAGGCTGAGGTCAGTGCGTCCCTAGCCAGCCCATTCTTGCTTAATCCCACTTGCCCCACTTCATGGGTATTGCTTTTTATGGGCTGAGGTCCACGGGAGTCAAGACCATGCCCTTGTTTGTTTCTTTCTCTTCAGTAGTAACTGGTACTTAGAAAATGCTTGCTGACTGCATGGAGGGATGGATGGATAGATAGATAAACAGATGAGTGAGTGGATAAATGCACTGAAGAGCTAGCCATAGTCAGTGAGGTAAGCACTGCAACAATGAATGTACAAAGTGCTATGGGAAGAAGAGGGGGTTCTAGCTCATCTAGGTAAGGGAGAGGGGAGGGGCAGGACATCTGTGCTGAATCTCAGTGGGTGGGTGGGAGTCTCCAGGGTGGGCGGGGGCCTTTATGTGGGCATTTACCCGTACAAAGTCATACAGTGAACGGGGTGACCTGCGATTTGTTGCACTAATCCCACAGGCTGGGCGCTTTCCACAGAAATCAAGCCTAAAAGTCCCAATGTCCCTTCTTAAGACTCTAACCCATAGATAGGACTAGAACATGCCCCAGTCCTTCCCCTTGGATGAACACTCATGAAATGTCATCAGGAAGAGGCCAAAGGCTGGTTTCAGGGCCACTGAGAAGGAGGAGGGAATCACCTTGAACATGCCAAATGTCCTGGGGTCAGACATGCATGACCTCTGAGCCCCTCCCAATGACCAAGGGAAGATAGTAGCTTACTGCTCTGATGCAGGCGTGGAAATCGGGGCTAGGAGCTTTAAGTCACCTTCCCAATCAGAGCCTAGAACCTTGGATTTGGGGGCCAAGAGCCCCCCTCCTTCAGGTTCCCCCGGCTCCCTGGGGCATTACAGGGGCAGCCAGAGAGACTCACTCCAGAGCCAGCTGGGTGGGAGAGGGTCCTGGTAGTAGAATGGGAGGGGCAGCTGGCTGCAGCAAGAAAAATAGCACACGTGCTGGTGAGCGTAAGGGGAAGTGTTTGAATGGTTCCATTCACTCACCCATTCACTCCTTCACTTATTCATCCATCATCCAGTCATTCAAACACATTTTTCAATTGCCTTTTAGGTACTAGGCACTATTCTCGATGCCACGGGGAACAAAACAGGCAGGATCTCTATATCCTGGAGTGTATGTTACAGAGTGGGGAGACAGAAAACAAATTACATGAGCCAAATGACAGCAGGGGGAGACCAGTGAAAGGGAAAAGACTAAATCTGGTATAGGCTAGGGTGACTAAATGTAGACAGGGCCAGGGAAGTCTCAAGGAGATAAGGATGCTGAGCTGGAAAGGTTTGGGGGGAGAATTCCAGGCAGAGGGCCCAGAGGGCTGGACTGGTATCGGAGTTGGGCTCCCGGAATGAATGCCCAGGGGAGCCACCACCCAGGGCCAGAGGAGCACGGAGTCCAGAGAGCTGTGTTAGAGATAGCTGGTGAGAAATCGCCCACCACCCAGCGCTGGCCTCTGTGGAGAGGCTGGCTGGGGGCGTGTGGCTGAGACATGGAGGTCTGAGTGGGACCTCCTATTTCGGTCACCCTGACAACCAAAATTTGGTATGGATATTTGCTCCACTGCGCCTAGGGAGAGAGAAAGTTAGCAGGCTCGGTGGGGGCAGACCCTGGCTCAAACCACTCACCATAGCAGAGGCCATGGTTTGTCTCCCCCTTCTCTGCTTGGTAATGCGACCCCCAACTTTTCTCGGGGCACCTGGCCACCACATGAAAGGCCACATTCCCCAGCCTCCCTTGATGCTTAATGAAGATCTCGTCAACGAGATGTAAGTGGAAGTGTGGTGTGGCCACTTCCAGGACCTTCCTGAAAAGACAGTGCGGTCCCGGCCCTTTGCTTCCTCTTTGACCTGGCGTTCTCTTCTCCCTTCCTGTAAGCTGGTGTCTGGGCATGTTGGCTGGCATGGTACCAGTCTTCTGGGACCTTGAAGTGGTCTTAGGAGTGGACACCACACACGGTAGAGCAACAGGACGGGAGGAGCACTGATGGAAAGAAACCCGCGGCATGAACTCCAGACTTCCCGCAACCCAACTGTGACTCAAAAGAGAAATAAGCGTCTATCTTATGAAGGGGCTAATACTGTATCTAATAATAGCCTTGCTTGATCAGCAAAACTTCACAGCTACCCAGGGAGGAAAGGCACATACCAGTTCACGCCAGCCCCAAGGACACAGGGTATGGGGTGCCCAGGATGGAGGGATGGCTGGTCTCGAGGGACCACAGCCTCCCTCAGTCCCTGTGCAGCAAGAGGTGCACAAGAGGCCAGGTGGAGATGTGGATCCTTTATAACGGTGAGTACACGGAAGTCTGAGATATCATGCTACCATGGTGGGACGTTCAGCTATTATGGTAGCTTGTGGGTACTGACAAGGATTCTCTCTTTGACCAAATCTCAGCCAGGCTCCCCTGAGTCCTCTTGTGGAGTACACCTTAACCTTGGACTATAAAGACCTGAACAGACACTAACATAGTTTCTAACAGCTCAGGGCCACATCCCTAGGATGATGCTGGCCCCTCTTAAAGTGTCTGAATGGGAAAACTCAAGGCTGCTGAAAGAACTGACTGTTCCAGCCGTCACCTGAAGAGAGGGCCCACCTCCCAGCCTCCATGGGATGGGAGGAGCCTAATCTCCATAAGGCCAGTAAGCCAACCCTGAGGGTTTCATGTGGACCAACACCTCCTTCCCGCTTTTTGTAATTCTTTACTTCTCTGCCTCTCCTGAGCCCCCTGCTCACCCCCCCTCCCTATTTCCTGGTTCTCCCTTTAAAACGCCCAGTCACCTCTGTACAAAAATGAGCTCCGTTCACCCTGGACTTTTCTCCCTCTTGCGATAGTTATCACTGATTAAAATCTGTCCTGACCACACGAACTAGTGTCTGGCTCTGCTTATCTTTAGCAGTGCCAAACAGAGACTAGAAGACCATGGGTTCATCTGTCAGACCTGGGGCTCTGGGCGGTGGGTCTGCACGCCCAGTCAGTGTTGGTGTATCCGCTGGGCCACGGCTGTGCGTGTGGTGGTGAGGTGGGTGTGGCGGGCTTTGGCTGGCTCCCTGCCGAGTCCAGACACTCCCAGGTGTGGTCACAGAGCAGGGACTTGGCCCTGAGGATAGGTTTTCTAGGAAGGCCCGGTACACTCACATTTGTCACACCGCGTGCCCTGATAGTACCACTCCATGAAGGTGAAAGGCTGAACTGCTGGGTGGGTATCGTTCCGTTGCCAGAGGGGACGTTTCTCGCTGGAGAGATGGCGTGACCCCCGCAGCTCCTTCCCGCTAAGGGCGTGACCCCCATCCTCCCGCCCCTGTTTGCTCTGTCTGGCCTAACACTCCAGCAACTCCCACTCCAGGCTCTGTTTTTCTTTACTTTGCTGTAAATGTCAAAAACGTCAGTTTCATAAAAAGTCAGTTGGAGGTCTTTTTGACCTCTAGAGCTGGAAGACGGCACCAGCATCTAACCCTCCAGATCTGGGTTTTACTGCTCTGATGACCCCATAGTGGAATTTCCAGGGCAGTTCTGATCTCCTAATTCAAAAAGCCCATTGCACTCAATGTTTGGGCGTCCCAGAGCGCTCTCCTGCTTGCTGCGGACACACAGGATCAGCGCAGGTCTCTGTGTCTCCATCAGCGTGTTCCTCTTGTGGAGTCGCTGGATGTGGCTAACTGAATAGCAGGGAGCCACCCCTTCTGACCACCATCAGGGGTGTGAAAGCATCACGCCGCACAGTGTGTGCTGGCTGGTCGGCTCCCTCCTCTTCCCACGGTCCTGACCTCCCGGCATCATTCAGCTGTCACCCAGCTGGGAGGAGAGGAGACAGGGGGCGGAGCCGGGTTTCTCCGCTTCCTCCACAAGATCGACATATTGACCTAGAGGATTGCTGGCGCTTGGGTAGGGGTGGCCGTCCTGTGGCATTGTGGGGTGTTTGGCAGCACCCCTGGCCTCTGCCCACTAGAGGCAGGCAGCACTCTCCTCCCCTAGCTGTGACCCAAAATGTCTCTAGACTTTGCCCAACATCCATCCCCTGGAGGCAAAACGGCCTGGGGTTGAGAACCCCTGATCCAGGGAGAGAAAACAGAGCAAGAGGAGGTGAGACCAACCCACACCTCACCCCTTCCTCTTCAGCTGAAGGAGGACGTGCAGTCTGGTGGTGAAGAGCATGGTCTTTGGAGCTCTCTGCCCTCGCCCACAGCCTGTCTCCACCACATATTAGCCGTGTGTGTGTCCGTTGCTGTGTGCCCATAAAGTGACTTAATCTCTCTGTGCCTCGGTTTCTTCACCTAGACGTGGGGACTCCCTGGTAGTGGCCCCAGCACGCTCTGTGATAGTGGGGGGTGCTTGATGCGCACTGTACCAGGTTAGACGTAGAGGAGCATCTCTCCTAGGGAGGCTGTGCCTTGTATTCTTATACTCTGTGCCTCGGGATCAGGGTCTCCATCTTCACGATCTAGTCCTTGTACCCCTCTCCAGGGTCCTCTCTCACCAGCCCTTCTCCCCCAAGTGAACCACTCACAGCTCATGGGAGGCACTGAGCTCGCTCTTCCAGCCGCAGCCCTGCTCTTGGTGTCTGCCCCCCCGGCCAGGATTTCAGAGCCCCCTTCATCTCCTTCCTTACCCAGCCTACCCCTACTCAGGTTTCAGGAGCCACTTCCTCCAGGACTTCCTTCTGCCCTCCCAAGATAGGGTTAATTGCCTCTCTTAGCTTGTCCCCTTGCCCCTCATCCCCCCAACTAGCTCCTAGGTCAAGGGTTTGTAGGCAGGTATTTGTTGGGGGAAATGATCTCAGGGCGGGGGGACTGGAAAGAGTGGAACAGGAAAGGAGAAGCCAGGAATGTTTCATTGAGCTGGTTACAGCTCTGAGCAACCTTCAGAAAAGTGCCTGAGAATTCTGATAGGATTGATAGAACACAGGAGTGTTTCTCCTGCAGCTTGCGTCCCCCATTGGTTGAGCTGCCCCAGGGGGTGTTGACCCCTCACTTACGTGTGCCTGTGTGGCTGGGCAGCTCACAGGTGCCCCAGTGGGTGGTGGCAGAGGCTCTGGGACAGGATGCAGGGGAGGCTTGGTGTTGTCAGGTCACATCTAAAGGGAGCCAACTGTTGTAGCAGTGGCCAGAGAGATGGGTGGGCCAAGGTGTGGGACGGGGCATGAACACACATGATACATGTGCCTCTTCAGTCTCCTCCACTCCCCATCCCTCCCCTCCCCTGCTTACCCCGCCCCTCCACTCACCCCCTTGTACTACAATCCTCCATTTGTCTGCCTTGCCCCCTGGGAGATTGTGACTCTTGTGAGGCTGCAGAGCGAGAGCTGACACTTAAGACCCAAGAAGAGACTTCAGTGCCCAGGGCAGTGTCAGAAGACACCAGTTCTTGGGAATTCCCTGACGGCCCAGTGGTTAGGACTCCACACTTTCACTGCTGAGGGCATGGGTTCAATCCCTGGTTGGGGAACTAAGATTCCGCAAGTCACGCAGCGTGGCCAAAAAAAAAAAAAAAGAAGAAACCAGTTCTTAACACCCAGACCTTTAGGGGTGGCTGAAGCCTTTGAGAGCATCCTCCCAAAGATTCTGTTTCATAGACACAAGTACTGAGACTCTGCCTGAACCTCACAGCACCAGGGTTTGGGCACCCATCCTGACTCCTGGTCCAGTCTTTTGTCTCCTGTAGACACTATATATTGTGAGGCCAAGGACTGTTCTTAAAGAGATTTTGCAGATTGTTTTAGGTTGCATTTTCCCAAAAGTGGATGCTGATTCAAGGACATGGATGCCAGCGGTTTATCAGGGAGGTGATCTTGGGAGGCAGACATGATGGAGCAGGGAGAATGAGGTTAAGAAGGGGGAAAGCCATGGTTCAGGGGATTCAGTGAGGTCACTGCCATCGGCAGCAGGGCCCAGTTTCATCAAGGCTTCTGAGAAGCATAGAGGATGCCTCCGATCTATCCAAAGGAAAGCTGAGAAGCTGGGGCGTTTATCCACTGGCCACAAGCCCTGTTGATTTGAGGGTTGCCCCTGGGGACAGGAATTCCCTGCTCTTCTCTGTGTGCAGGTTGAGTGATCCCTGACAATGCTGGACAGAGGGACAGAATATAGAGAGTTGCTTGGCTGTCCTCGAGGGGACAGCGCTGGTGGTGGAGGGTGAGTCTGAGCGTGCACAGGACTGCTCACGGGGCTGAAATCAAAGCTGGGTCTGTGGGATGCGATGCAGGCCCCTGGTGTCTGTTGCATGCCTGGGGTCAGATACGAGCTTCACAGCCTATGCAAGAATTTTTACTAGGGGTCTCTCTAGTTGGACGTGGTGGATTGTTCTGGGTTCCTTACCTAAACTTTGGAAATCTGGTGTCACAGACACCCCGGCATTGCATGATGTTGGGCCCTGTCTGCTATGCCACGCCACTCTCTAATCAAAGCTTCCTGCATGCTCTGAGTTCGAGAAGGGCCATCAGACAGACAGCTTAGGAAACAAGCAGCAGAAAAACAGCTCAGGCTAACCCAGCCAACAGTGGATTTGCTGGAAGGATCTCGAGGACTCTATCACTGGGAAAGCTGAAAATGCACCAGAACCAAGAAAGGTGGACTTGGTTTGGGTCAGTACCTGCTCAGTGGTTGGATGAGTAGAGACTTAGTTACTATCTCATGAGATTCTAGACAGTAGAAAAGAACTAGTTCCTCAAAAGGAAATTGGCAAAAAGTTAAACATAAAGTTACTATATGACCCAGCAATTCCACTCCTAGGTATATACCTAAGAGAAATGTAGACATATATACACAAAGAAACTTGTATACACGTGATCACAGCAGCATTATTCACAGTAGCCGAAAAGTGGAAACAACCTAAGTGGTCATTAACTGATAAGTGGATAAATAAAATGGGATATATTCATACCAAGGAATATTATTTGGCCATAAAAAGGAATGAAGTACTGATACGTGTTACAATATGGATGAACCTTGAAAATATGCTAAGCAAAGGAAGCCAGACACAAAATACCACATGCCGTATGAGTCCATTCATATGAAAGCCCAGGATGGGCAAATCTATAGAGACAGAAAGTAGATTAATGGTTTCCAAGGGCTAGAAGGGATGTTGAGATTGCGGGCGTCACAGTTAAGGGTTCAGGGTTTCTTTTTGGGGGTGATTAAAAGTTTCTAAAACGGATTATAGTGATGTTGCAGACCTCTAAAGGTACCAGAAACCATTGAGTTGTACACTTGAAGTGGGTGAATTGTCTGGCTGGTGAATTACATCTCAATCAAGCTGCTTAAAAATGAAAGGAGGCCTGAGTCTCTTGTGTGAGTGTGACAGCTGTGCTCATTCATGGCTCTGCTCACTTTTCTGCATGGGTTTTATTCTGAAATAAAAGAAAACCAGGGTATGAGGGATCGCTGGATGCCGAAAGACCACAGAAGCCATTTCTCTTTCCCTGGGGCCATTTGCACGATGCATACAATTCTACCTATTTATACCTGTTCGTGCTGGGCATCAGAGAAGAACCCAAGGCCCAGCTCTTCAATAAAGCCCTCCCTCCAGTCCTTACAGGCTGAGGTCACAAGGTGCTAAAACCCAGGAGGAAGTCTCGACTCTCTCCCACGACAAGGAAACTGAGTGTCTCGATTGAGTGTCATTAGCCCCTCCCTTGTCCTGATGTGTAAGTTGCAGTGCTGGGCAGGGGTTGACTTTGGGGAGATTGGTGTCATGTTGGCCTACGGGAAGGAGTTGGACGTCTTGGTCAGGAGGTACAGGAAAGATGACAGGTGTGAGTCGACACCTTGTCTGGGTCCTCTGTGGCCCTCAAGTGCAGCAGCATCACAAAGACTCTCCAATTACTGCTCCCCGCAGGGACCCCTGTCTGTCTACGGTTTAGTTCAGTACTACTCAGGATGGTGGCTGGTCACTTTATCCGAAGAAATGTCCAAGGTCCAGAGCAACTCAGTGTCTTGTCTTAAACTTGCCCCTCATATGCGTCCCCCATGGGCATCCAAATCCAGATCCAGAAGGAATCTTATTCCTTCCATAAGAGGTGTTTGCAGCCTCTCTGCCACGCATGGGACAGCCCATCCCTCTCCCTGTTCTCCATGGGGTTGGGGCAGCAGCCAGTATTCTGGGCATGGGCTCCCCAGGTGTCTCTGGAGTTGACTTTCTCCTCTCCGCCCTCCCTGGTTGATCTGAGTCAACCAGACAAGCTGTGCACAGGCAATACTTCTATCTGGACTTGGGCCTGTGTGGGAAACCAGAACTCATTCTGCAGTGACAAAGCCACCAAGGCACGTAGCTCCCAGTTCGGGTCTTGTGCACTCGAGGTCTTTTAGCGCTTGACCTTCCTGTCTGCGGAGCCAGGGATTAATTTGGCTCTGCGCCCAGAGTCTGGGAGTCAGCTTTGGTGCCAGAGACCATCCAGTGTCTTGTAAACACACGTTTATTTCCCTTTTCACAAACTGGGCACTTCATTTGCTTTGGGCTCCGAGGGTCACAACGGGTGGGCTCTGGAAACTGGATAGTTTATTAGGCACCAGGGTGGGAGGTGGGCGTGCACAGACACAGAGAAGGGAGATGGGCAGATGGCAGCCAGACACAGCAGTGATGCCCTCGGGGACTCCTGGTGAGAAAACGTCTCTGCTTTGTGTTGTCCTCTGCTAATCTACACAGAGGGTTATTTTCCCTTTTGAATTTCACAGCCCCTGTGTAGGTGGGCTTGTGGGAGACCTGTCAAAGGGGGAATGGGAGAGATGTAAGAAGAGAGAATGGCAAGCCACTTATGCTATGTTAAAAATAACTGGAGGACTACACAGGGGTCACTGTGAATTTTCAACGCAATGTCTCCAGTAGAGGAAGCTGGAGAACGCCGCCAAGGCGAATTGCGCCCCTATTACATGTGGATGCTGCGCTCAGTGCTTCGCAAACACGAACTCATTTAGTCCTCTTCACACGCCTGTGTGGTGACTTGTATTATCTTCGTTCAATAAATAGTCCAGAGAGGTTAAGAAGGGTGTTCGAGGGTCATCTGTGGTGAGTGAAGACACCAGAGTGAGGAGGCTGGGGTGCAACTGATCCCCGGATCAGGCACGTGCAAGGGGCTGCATCTACTGCGTGCTCTCTGTACCCACGGCCCGGCCCACCGGTTTACCTATGGAACCCCATTCCTCCTCAGAAGCCTCTGCAAGGGGGCTGCTGCGGCCCCCATTTTAGAGGTGAAAAGACTGAGGTTCAGAGAGGGGCCTGAGGCAGGCAGTTGGCATTCTTTCCAAGGAACCCAACCTCTCTGTTTGGTGCCACTTGTGTGATCTGCTAAGTCTCATTTTCAGAAACCTTCCTCTCTCTCTTTCTTTTTCCTGTTCCAGGAAACCACTTGAAAGCTTTGCTGCCCTTGACGAAGAGTGTTCCAGGTCAGCTCACATTCTAGAAGCATCTGTGACTGAGAGTATTTTAAGAGCGAGTGAGGCAGGCAGGGAAATTTGGAAGGCAGCCAGTTCCCTGATCTGTGTCTTCCAGGGGGTGGTGGTGGCCCATAGAGAATACGGAGGTTTTTCTTTTTCCTATTTGTTTTGCTTAGAGGGAGCAGCGCTGCTTCTGCAAATACAGACTTGGGGTAAAAACAAGAGAAAAATTAACAACTAAAAAAATTCTAATATGTGGCTGTGCTCTACATCCTTGCTACTCCAAGTGCGGTCTCCCAACCATCACCATCATGAGCGTTCTTTAGAAACGCAGATTCCTGGACCCTACAAGACACCTACTAAGTCAGAATCTGTACTTTAACAAGGTCTCCAGGTGACAGGGTGAGGCGGACGCACTTCAGTTGGAGAAGCCCCGGTCTCTGCCATCTCAGCAAAGCCCACATCTGGACTTCCTCTTCCCACCTCCACAGGGATGTCATCACAGCACCTCCAATGGGTTCTGCCCAACACCGAACTCGAATCCTCCCCTAGACCTGCTCCTCCTCTGTGTTCTTATTTCCAAGCCTCCACCTCCCATAACCCAGGACCATACCCAAGCCAGGGAGACCTAACACTCTAAATACCTCTTGTGCAGGTGCCCCTGTGCCTGTCCTCACTGTCACTCCCCATTCATCTAGGTTTTCTGACAGTTCTCACACTGAGCCAGAGTGTTCTTCCCTGAACCCAGATCTGAAGGTGTCATTCCCCATGGAAACCCCTCCCTGACTCCGCACTGCCCCTTGAACCAGGTTCCAGCCCCTCTGGGCTGGTCTGATTTGGTGTTGCTCATCTCTTCAGCCTCTCTCTACCTACTCCTCCAAAATGATCGCAAATCTTGTCCCTCTGTGTGTGACATCCCCCCGCCCCTGCCACCGCTGGCTGCTTTGCAGTTTTTCCTTTATCTTTGTCAGCAATTTGATTATATGATGTATTGTGATTCGGTTTCCTTTGTGTTTTTCCTGCCTGGGGTTTGTTGAGATTTTGGGGATCTGTGGGTTTATAAATTTCATCAAATTTGGAAGTGTTCAGCCATTTTTTTTTTGCCTCCCTCCCTTCTATGCTTATGTTTGGCTGTCTGATATTATCCCATAGCACACTGAGGCTCTGCTATTTTTCAGTATCTGTGCTTCACTGTGGATAAATTCATTTGCTAAGTCTTCAAGTTCACTGATCTCTTTCCCTCCAGCATCTAATCCGTTGTCAGTCTCATCAGATGGAATATTCGTTTCAGATATTGTATGGTTTTAATCTCTAGACGTTCCATTTGCTCCTTCTTTATATCTTCTACTTCCCTCCTTGTTCTGTTCCTATTTTCCTTTAAACACTGGAACATGATAATCGTTTTAACATCCTGGTCTGCAAGTTTCACCATCTCTGCAATTTCTCACCCGTTTGTATTGACAGGCTTTTCTTCCTCATTGTCTGCTTCTCTTCCTGCTTCTTGGTACATCCGGTGGTTTTCAGTAGAGGATGCACTTGGTGAATTTTATGTTGTGGAGTGTCTGGATTTTGTCGGCTTCCTTTAAAGGGAGTTGGATCTTGTTCTGGAAAGCAGTTAAGCTACTTACAGATGATTTGATCCTGTTCAGCCTATTTCTAAGATCCGCTGGGGCAGATCTGAAGTAGCCTTCACTATAGGGATAGTTCAGCCTGAATATTCAGATGTGACCCCTCTGAGGTCCCACTGAATGCCCACGAGACTGCTGAGGACTCATCATTCTTGTTGTCAGTGTTCAAACATCTCCCTGCCCTGTGTAAATACTGGGAATTGT
This sequence comes from Monodon monoceros, assembly GCF_005190385.1. NCBI lineage: Eukaryota > Metazoa > Chordata > Mammalia > Artiodactyla > Monodontidae > Monodon > Monodon monoceros. The sequence goes on along the minus strand of NW_021703781.1, from coordinate 28,273,151 downwards.
CCATCTTACAATCCACTATTCATTGTTTACCTGGCTTTGTGGGATTTCACGTTATGAAGCAAGGTGCCGTACTTATTAAGACCCAAGGAGACTCTTTTGTAGATTTCTGGAGCTCTTTTACTCCGTAACTCCAGAAATATGTCCTGTGGCTTCCAACCATTTCAGCCTTCCCAAACTTCCATCTCCACTCACAGCAAGGCCGTGAGTCCCACGGGACCATCCCTTCCTGTGTCCAGAGCTTGCCTCTAGGCAGAAAGCTAGGGTGACGCAGGCAGAAGCCTCCCCTAATACGTTGCCCTTCTCTCAGGGATCACAGTCCTGTGCTACCTGTTGCCCCATGTTTGGAAAGAACTATTTCATGTATTTGTTCCATTTTCCCACTTGCGCACGGCAGGAAGATACGTCCAGTCCATAATATTTCACCTTGATTCAATTTTAGGATTTTGACGCTATTTCCTCCAGCTAGAGAACCCTCCTATTTGTCTCTCCCATCTTGCTCCCCAGTGACTTCAAATATACTGTATCACAGGAGATCCCTTTTCCGGGACAATTCCCATTTGTGGTAGGTTATGCCCAACCCGAGCTAGAATCTGACTCCCAGTGCCTCCTGCAGTGCCAGGAATAGTTACAGCGACAATTGCTCACAATTGGGGTGGCATGTTGCAATAGACAAAGCACTTTCCCTTTTCTAAAATTATCTTCACAAAAACGTGGCAAGGCCCCTAAGACACAGAGGCTCAGAGATGCTCAGGCCCTGCTCACGCAAGCGGCAGGGCTGCCTGACCCCAGAGCCAACACATTGGGATTTGCCACCAGCAAAATTTAAATGCCTGTGGTTCCGGTCCTCCACCCCAACCAAAGATGCCGGCACTGTCTTCTCCTGGTTTGCAGCTGCACAGACTGCGCTCTACCTGCCAAATCCATAAGCCTCTATTTGTTGTGACGTTACGGTTATTTCGGGGCGAACAATTCTGCTCTCCTGGCAGCACTGTTATGACTCCGGCTAGAGAAGGAGCGGTGGAAGCCCAGGAATCACTGGGAAAGAAAGCCAGGTGGCAGGCGAGCCTGTTAAGAGTGGTGATAAAGCTTCCTGCAGACTAAGTGGTGAGGGGGAGCTGCCCTCTGAAGGGCACTGGCTCAGGCGTCCATCAGTCAGCCAGGTGCACCTGAGACTCTGACACTGCCCTGGAATATGTTGGAAGGGTCAGAGTGAGGGCTAGATAGTGCATGGCCCTAAGCAGAGGGATTTCTGAACAAAGAGGGAACATTCTATTTGTCAAGCACCCACTCCATGTGAGCAGCTGTGCAAGGAACGATATTCTCAGTGGGGAAATTTTTGATATTATGAATGTAATATATGCTTAATTAGAGGAAAAAGTAGAAGCCACCCAAGAACAAAACACACACATCGCCTTGGATTTCATCACTCAGAGATGACAACTCAGCAGTTTGCTCTCTGTCCTTTCAGAAACTTTTAAAAACAGCATTGTTGGAATATAATTTACATGCCATAAAACCCACTCATTTTAAGTGTATAGTTTGATGAGTTTTAGGAAGTTTTTACAGCTGGGAATGTATCACCACAATCAAGTTTGAGAACACTTCCATCACCCCCCAAATCCCTCCTGGTGTCCATTTGTAGTCAATCTCTGCTCTTAACCCCAGTTCCAGGCAAACACTGATCTGCCTTCTGTCCCTCTTCTAGAAATTTCATATAAAAGACATATAGTCAGGGCTTCCCTGGTGGCACAGTGGTTGAGAGTCCACCTGCCGATGCAGGGGACACGGGTTCGTGCCCCGGTCCGGGAAGATCCCACATGCCGCGGAGCGGCTGGGCCCGTGAGCCATGGCCGCTGAGCCTGCGCGTCCGGAGCCTGTGCTCCGCAACGGGAGAGGCCACAACAGTGAGAGGCCCGCGTACCGCAAAAAAAAAAAAAAAAAAAGACATATAGTCTTCTGTATCTGGTGTCTAATGTCTTTCACTTGGCATAATGCTTCTGAGGTTCACCATATCGTCACGCGTGTCAGGCGTTCATTCTTTCTTATCGTTGAGAGTATTCTCCTGTATGATTGTACCAGTGTGTTTATCCATTCGCTAGTTGGACTAGCTAGACGGGTTTTTATTTTTTTATTTTTTAACAGATCTTTATTGGAGTATAATTGCTTCACAATACTGTGTTAGTTTCTGTTGCACAACAAAGCAAATCAGCCACAGGCATACACATGTCCTTTTAAGCTGTTTCCAGTTTTGAGCTATTATAAGTCATGTTGCTATGAACAGTCTTGTACAAGTCCTTGTGGGGACGTATGTTTTCATTTTATTTAGGTAGATATCCAGGAGTAGAATTGTTGGTCTGTGTGGTAGGTGTCTGTTTGACTTGATTAGGAAACTGTTAAACTGTTTTCCAAAGTAGCTGTACAATTTTACATTCCAACAACAATCGAAGAAGCTTCCAATGTCTCCATATTCTTTCTAACACTTGGCATTGTCAGTCTTTCTGATTAGAGCCATTCTAGTAGATGTGAAGCGGTATCTCACTTTGATTTTAAATTGCATTTCCTTAATACTAATGAGGGGTGAGCCTGCTTTCATGTGCTTATCGGCCATTCATATATCTTCTTTGGTGAGAGGTCTGTTCAACTATTTCACCGTTTTTTTAACTGTATTGTTTACATTCTTATTGAGTTTCAAGAGTTTTAAAAATATATATATATTCTGTATATGCATTCTTATCAGATGTAGGACTTGCAAATGTTTCCTCCCAATCTGTGGTTCATCTTTTCATTTTCTCAGGGGTGTTTTTTAAAGAGTAATAGTTTTTTTGTTTGTTTCGATGAAATCCAGTTTAGTAATTTTTATTTTCAGAATTTTTATATAAATGTATTTTAATAGGCTATTTACTATCACGTTTTATTATTTTGAACTTGATAAATTATGCTCATTGACTTTTAAACCTACCATACCCAGATTATACCCTACCTAATCAAAGTGCATTATCCTTTTAATATACTTCTGAAACTTGATATACATGCATACTTTATTTAGAATCTTTACATGTAAATTCACTGGTGATATTATCTTGTAGATTTAGTATTTTTTGTATATTATCTTTGTCAAACATGGTTATTAAGAATATTCTAACTTGTAAAATGAACTGGGTACTGCTTCATTTTTTTTTAGCATTCTAGCATACTTTATATAGATTGGTAATGATTTATTCCTTGAAATTTTGAAGAGAAAAAAAAAACAGTCTGTGAAACTATTTTAGTCTGTTACTTTTCTTACAAAAAATGCAAATTGGTTAGAGATGTAATTCATTGACTTTTTTCCTCTCAATTTTTCCCAGGGTTTTGCTCTGATGAAATTTTTGTTTTTAAAGTTAATTTTTTATTTTCACAGAAAAACATGCATTTGATCTTGACTTCAACATATTTTACATAGTTGGTACATATATCCTCGTATTAGTTTTATAATGCCCTCCATACAATATACCAAGGGTCACATTCCCTTTCCCAATCCTAATTTTGAGTATTGTTTTATCTCTACTGTTTCTCTTAATTAGACTGTCTAGTTGTTTCCCTATTTTGTTGGTTTCCAAGTTCTCTACTCCTCTTACCCCTACCTCTGGTTTTGGCCAATCTCATTTGGTTGGTTTCTAAGATGGGACAGTTGATAGATCTTTTATGCCAATTTCTGGAAGTCCCAGCAGTCCTTTTACAGAGTTGTTATTTTATAGATGAAGATACTGAGGTTCAGAGGACTCACAAGACAAGGAAATTGGTAGAGCTGGGATTGGATACAAAGCCGGCCCTTCTTCCCCAGATCACTGCTCATCCCTGACAAATGCTGAGGGTGTTTGTTTGGGGGTGAAATGACCAGCCTCTTCTAACACACACTAATATGCCATCAGGAAACAGTAGGGTACACAGGGCAATGACCCCTCATCTCTGAGGGGCATAAGCAATCCCAAAGCCCTCCCTTCCCCATGCATGGTCTCTGAGATCATTCCAGCCCTTCTCGGTGAGGCTCCAGGGCCAGAACTGCCAAGTCCCTAAGCTATACATCTGTATATTGAGGCCCAGAAGCATCAGGCCCCCGTCTCTCCCCTTGCTGTCAAGAGATGAATGGGTGTGATGTGGGTGTGTATAGGGGTGTGTATATGAGAAGGCAAAAGGCCAAGCATATGTTGTTCCCCATCAGCACTGCCCAGAGAAAAGAGGTTGACCAAATATTTGACAAGATAGAACATTATGGTCTCTGGAAAGATGTTCTCTGAAAGGAAGAGAGAGGGGTATAATGCAAGCTCTGCCATAGCCTGAGCCGTCTACCCTCCTTTCCCAAGCCCTCCCCCCCAACAACTCACACTCTGATTCTAGGCACAACTGGACACCGACCAATCATTACTGTGCTTCCCAAGTTTTTTAACACTCAGCTAATGTGCAAGTAGTCTGGTTGCAGAACTCTGTCCCTAATTGTTAAGTGGTCTTTGAACTTCTACATGAGGCAGGAGGACACCCTATAATTCACAGCCAGAGAATCCCCAAAGCTCCAATGCTGCCTCCTCCACGAAGCCATCCCAGATCCCCCAGGTGGAGGTAGTGCTCTCTCCTCAGGCCTCCTAGGGCTGCTTGGTTTTACCTTTCTGTTGACTCTCCTCGGTGCCTGTCTTGTGTTCATTCATTTATTCTTCCTTTCAGCTTTTATTAAAATACAACTGTGCCACGTGATAAAAGAAATCTTTGCATATTAAGGTATGGGAAAGTCATTCTGGCTTATACATGAGTTCATTTGAATTTTATGCTAACTAAAACAGCCTACTTGTGGTCTATCAAACATGCATTGTGCATCTGCTTTAATTATTAAAAAAAAAAAAGTGCATTGACCAGAAGTAAAGAATGTCCAAGTTAAAAATAAAGATCAGCCTCCCTTCCTGGGATGCCGATGCTGGGCCCCCTTCAATGATAAGACTCCTTTCCTAGGTGCCAAGGCCATCCTGACTCGCCATGTACATGCTGATCTGTTTTTCTGAAACCTTGAAGGAATGTATCCCTGACTTGTTTGACGTTCTTTGTTCTGACAAGACATACAACTGTGCTGAAAACCATGCTTCTCCGGAGCAGTTCCTCAGAGTTATCTGAAAGGCTGTCTTCCAGGCTATAGTCCTCAGTTTGGCTCAAATAAAACTCTTTTCTATCCCTGTTATAGACTGTTCATTGATTGTTTTCATCGACATACGTGATAGGCTACAATGGCACGTGAATCAGAAGTGGTTAAAGTTCCTCATGGAACTTGTAGTCTGGTGGTAGAGAGAGAGCATGAATAAGAATCTATTACAAATTGTGATTGGTGCTCTGGAGGAAAGAAGTCACATGGGAGCTAGTTTGGGGGGGGGGATCCGAGGATGAAAAGAGCCACCCATGTGCCCAGTTGTGGGAGGGGACACGCTGGGCAGACGGTCCTCGGGGCAGGAACCCAACTGCTGTTGTGGCTGAAGCTTAGGGAGAGAGAGAGGGATGCAGCAATAAACAGAGAGGGATGCAGAGGCTGACCTGCACACTGCTCTCCCCTGGCTTCTCAAGGGTCTTCTTCATCCCTCGGCACAACCCTGTCACGATGGAGACCTTATTGGGTGTCCTCCTCCAGCTCAAGAGCAGAAGCTCCTTTAGCACAAGAACTGGGTCTGAGTCATCTCCAGGACCCCTATCTTGGGCATGGGGTCTGGTTTTGAATCAGACCACGATTAACGAACAAGCAGAGTTGGGGTGAGCATCCTCTTTGGTGAAATAATAGATAAGGGAATTATTTGCCCACCAGATTAGGGACTACTTCAAGCCCAGCCAGAACCCGCCAGGCAAACCTACACATTCCCTGTGCCTCTTCAAGTCGCAGATTCCTCATCTATCGCAAGAGCAGCTCTGCTTGCCCGTCTGCATCCCAGGGTCCTTTGTAAGCGCACAGTTCAGTAAGAATGTGCGTGGAAAGCACTGTTGAGCCCCAGAGCCACACTGGTTTAACAGAGGATGGTCCACGTCCCTTATTCGTGTTTGAAAGAGAAGTTTCCAAACTAGCTCACCCCTTCCCTTGTCCCACTTTGGCCTTGGTACTGGGCTCCCTAGAGGCTATCTACCCGGCAGTGCCTCATCTTTTATCTCTTCCCCAGGAGTGGTGTGGGGACACCTGCGCAGAGGGGACTGGTCAGGAAGTGTCCCTAACATGAGAAGCCAGCCTGCGAGGTGTGTTGGGGAAATGCATAATCGATGGGCAGTCCAGTGGAGGCCCTCCCGGAGGACTGACTTGTAATCAGCAGTAGCGCTCGGCCATGACAGGAATTCCTTTAACCTCCCGGTGTAGCCATGAGCCTGGCGAGCACGTCCTCCTGTTCCTTAAGAAGCATCCTGACTTCAGGAGGTCGCCTCGGGTCACTGCAGCCGCCTACACTCTGCCCGCTGGATTCGAAGTAGGCGTCAGGCAGCGACCAGGGCTCTGGCATCCTTGGGGAGTGGATTGCTGAGTGCTTGGTCCCTCCCACACTTGGGCAGATTGAGGGGTGAAGCCATCCCTTCCAAGGCAAGAGCAGGAGAGGGCATGCACTCCAAAATGTGAAAATGTGACACGGCTACTGCCACAATGAATTATTCACACACCAGGATGAATTAGTAATCTGAGCTTGGAATTAATTTTATTAGGTTTCCAAAAAGGTGAGCATTTCAGAGGCAGGAAGGAGGTGGCCTGCTCCCTTCCCCCGACCCAAAGCGTTAAGGCTGGGGGCACACAGGTTCACCCACACCAAGTCACCCAGAAATTCCATTTTTTACTGTGTTGGAAGGTGACTCATGGGCTCTACCTATAATTTCTTTTTGATCTTAATAAGAAATTACAATATCCCTAATTGCCCCAGAATCTTCCCCTGTGGTAGAAGTAAAAATTTCAAATTAAATGACTTCTCTTCTTCCCTGAGGTGGGCGAAGACAGCCTTGTAGACACAAATCCCTTTACACTTGGACACAGAGAAAAGAATCAAGATGGATGGCCCCAGCCCTCCTGGCCTGCTGCACACCTGCCTGCCCTGATCTCCGCCTTTCACCACCTCCCTCCTCGCTCGATTCTTGACAAGTTCATTGCTGTTCACCAGAAAGCGATCAGCAGAGTCTTGCTTCTAGAGAAGTTAAGTGCAGGCCGACAATTCCTCAGAGGTTCAGTGCATAAAAGCCTGCAAAAGAGGGTTTGGAAGCGCTTCACAGAGCGGCCCACGTCTCCATATACGTCAAGAGGGGTTATTGTTTGGGGAAAACAGGCTGTATTGGAGACTTTGGGAATTGCAAGGAGGTTTTGCGAGAATTCAAAGAAGCAAATGGGAACTAAAACACACAACCAACATTTACTGAGTGCCTACTATGTGGTCAGCTTCCTATTAGGCCTTTTCAAGTCATTGTTTCCCGGAATCTCCAGAACCCCAGGGGACTGGCTATTGTTATTAACTCACAGAGGTTAAATAATCCTCCCAAGGTCACTGAATGGGTAGGAGGGCTAAGACTCAAACTCAGGCTTGCTTGGACCTAATAGCCAGTGATTTTCATCTGTGTGCCTGTTAGCCAGGTTTGTGGAAAGGAAAAGAAAGCAGGCACATCCATGCACAAGGTTGCAATGACAGCAGCATAGAACAAAAAACAATAAGGCCAGGAGCCCCCCCCCCCCCCCCCCCCCAGCCCCAGGAAGGACTCGCCCCCTAATCCCATCACCGGCTCCCTGGGACCCTCTGGAAACATCCCTTTGCTGCGCTGCACCTTACTCTCCTCACTGATGGGATGGCAGGTTTGAAGTCCAAGATCCCTCAGGCCCAATTCTGTAAGCCTCTTCTCTTCCCAGTCCACAGATGAGGACAGTGTGGCTCAGGAAGCAGGGCCACAGAATTTTGTGGACAATCGGGTGCAACCAGTCACGGGGGCCTTAAAGCCCCTTGACAACATACCCAGGGACTCCGGGCCCACCTGTCAAGACCTCCAAGATGGAAATGAACGAGGCCCGAGGCTGTTCATGCCACCTTCAGAGAGGGTTGGCCAAAGTCTGCCACCTGCCAGCCTGGAGCACCGTCGGGGTTTGGTACTCATTTACTGAGCAGATATAGTATTTTTTGCACGACTTCCCTAAGTGCTTTCTACGTGCCGGCACTAGCGCTGAATTCTCCCGACCCAGGGCCACCGGGAGACTCTGTGACAGCCAGGCTGTCTCAGGGGATGGGGGGATGCATGGGTGGGGATTCAAGGCAAGCCTTGACTGAATTTGATGGAAAGAACCACTTCTAGCAGTAAGATGTTAGAAGAAGGGTAGAGTGTCTGGTAGAATAAAGAGTATTCGCTATGGTGTCTAGTGGATCTGCTTTGAACCGTTTCTGACACTTACTGGTTATGTGACTCCAGACAAAAACCCCTCCATCTATATATCTTGGTTTTCTTCCCTGAATCAAGAAATGTAGAAATTCAGCCTGTTGAAATCAAAGCACGAGAAAGGAAGGGTGGGTGTGCGTTCAGGGATGCTTACAGCACCATGGTCTCTAGTGCATCTGGACCCAAGAGAGCAAGGTGAGTGCCCAGTAGGAGGGGAGTGGGTGTGAGCTCTGCTATGCCTCTGCCTCCAGGGTGGAATGTGGGGTAGCCTTTCAAAAAAGCAGGTACCAGTTGACTGGGAGGGGCTTCAAATGCAGAGAAGTGTACAGAATATGATCCCAATGTGTAAAATCAAGAGGAATATTTATATATGATTATGTGAGCGTTGAGGAAGGTGCGTCAGGGATCCCCTTCAGATTATTAACACTGGGTGCCTGGGGTTTAGGGAGATGGATTGAAAGGTGAAATCAGCAGGAGGGAGAAAAGCAGAGGAGTGGGGAAGAAAATGGTAAGTCAGAGGAAAAAGTGAATGAAGGTGTCCATAAGCTAAACAGCTTGTCTGCTAGGATATCTGCACGCGTATACGCACAGAGGAGTGGATGGAAAGATTTTCAATCAAATGTGACTCGTCTCAACAGGATGCTGATGCCGTCTAGAGCGCTGTTCTGGGGGTCAGATGATTTCATCGCATGTAAAGATGAGAGAACCGTCCAAAGCTACATCTTCAGAGGAGCTCCAAGACCTGACAGTCCGCGAACAGCCAGGCCAGTGTTTTTCCATCACCCCTCAACCGCCTCACCAAATCATTATGAACCAGACATATTCCGGTGATTGACTTGTTGAATGTGGGACATTGATTATTAGTCATTCTCTCAGGCTATGAGCGTGAATCAAAACAAATGACAATCCTCTCACTTTAGGTGGGAGATTTGCACCCGGTCGACCACGAGCGCTGTAATCAAGATGTCAAAGCAGCAATCACACTGCAGTTTAAAAATAACTGGAAATGCTCACTTGAACTAAGTATGTGACAAGCATGAGGCTAATGGGTGGGACCAGTGGATGACTGTTGACATAAAGCTGTGGTCAGACACAGGAACTCATGTTCCTGAGAGCTGTGTGCTGGGTGCTTGTTCTGTGCAAAGCGTTTTGCATATATCCTTTGAATTAATACTGCCAAGAACCCCCGCATAAATTTACCATTTTACTGATCAGGAAGCAGGCTCCGTGAAGTTAGGTAACCTGCTCAAGGTTTCATAGCTGGTGTATGGTAAGACCAGGATTAAAATCCAGAGAACCTTGACTCATAGAACACACACTTTTAGCCCTCCACTACAATGATACGACTCCAAACTGAGAGATTTTTCAGGCTTCAGTCATCTAGATTGCTGTGTGTGTCCATGGTGATCTAACGCAGCTTTTCAAGCCGCCAGTGGTAGCTTAATTACGGCGTGCTCTTGATATTGTTGGAATGTGACATTAATCAGTGTACGCGTCCGCGGTGGGATGTGACTCACAGGTGTGATTTATGTGTCCTTTGGTGTGTTATTAATGTGTGCTCTCAATGGAGGTTTAATTTTGGAAGTGCCTTTCCATATCATCATGGAGACTTGAGCAATAATTGGAGAAGCACCCCTTGAAATGGAAAGAAAGGCGTCCTGGTGCTCTCTCAAAGGTCATCAGTGACCGCCGAGACCCCAGAGTGGGGGACGTCCTCACTCTGCTTCCTCATCCACTTTGCTGCACATGGGGCACTATGGCTGTCCTCCCACTGTGGGTCCTCCTATCATCATGGAGACCCAGATGTGCGGAGGCGAAGGAGGTCTTGGTAGAGTCATCGCTTCCCATGGCTCAGCTAATTCTGAAGCCTCCTCCCCCAAACTCCTGCTAGGCTGGTGTCCAGCAACTGCTGGGATGCCTCTCGTGCTGGGGAACTCGCTTCCTAACAATACAATATTTTCAGTTTTGGGTGGCTATACTGTTGTTCTTTCATTCAGCGTATGGAAGAACCCAGTATATGGAGGGCCTCTGCTTCTTGGTGCTAATTCTAACACTTGTACAGCAGACACTGCGTCTAATCTCTTTCAGCTGGCAGCCTCTTAAGGAGTTGAAATAGGGAATATACACCCTCTGAATTTTTTTCAGGCTGATTATTTATACTTCCTTGTACTCTTATGATGAGGTTTGAGCATGTTCAAGATTGTCAGTTTTCCTCCTCAATCTTGGCATTGAGAACTGAATACAGGACTCAGATGAGGCCTGACTAGGAAAGCCCGGTATATGAGACTTCGAACTTCTTCATTCTACACGGTCTACTCCTATTAATGCAACTCCAAATTGCTTCTCTCCAGTGAGAGCTAGAGCACAATGCCGATGCCTATGGAGTGGCTGAGGACCTCTCCTGTCTCACTCAGCCTTCTTCCAAGACAGCTCTCTCACCCTGTGCTTGCACAGTGGAGCTTCTTGGGGACAACTGCAGAAGCTTACGTTTCTCCTTTGTGTTTTTTGCCTTGTAAGTTGCATTGCATCACCATAACCCACCGAGAGCTTCTTGGATCGGAATTCTCCCATCTACCTCATTTGTCATCCCCTCCCAGTTCAGTGGCGTCTACAGATGTGATAAGGAGCTTTCTATGCCTTCACTCAAGTATTCGCAAAATTTGTTTTAGCAGGAGAGAGCCAAGGACAAAGTCTTATCTCGGCGCCCTGGAGAGCTCCTGAAGTGACAAGCTGAACAGGCATGAATTAATCAGCAAGCTCTGGACATGGTTCTTGAAGCGGTCACAAGTCCACCTTCCTAACTGTGTTATTACCTTAGCTAGAGTTTTTCATGTTACCCAAAAGGATATCATAAAAACTTTATTATATACCATTTGGAAACCCAAATACACTGTGCCCAATTGCATTTCCCTGATCTAACTATCTCATAATTACAAACACCCTCAGAGAAAAGGAAGGAAGGGAGGGAGGGAGGAGAAGAAAATCAGATTGCTCTGACAGGATTCATTTTTAAACGGACACCCTGACTGCTATGAATCAACATTTGTTCCCAGACCATCTTTTCGCGAAAACCGTGCTTTTCATCGCTGGATGGCTGCGCAGGAACAACACGCGGCATGGGCCTTTAAATGTTGCCCTCGTGGTTTTTTTGAAAACTGAAATAGCGTTGCCCATCTTTACTCATCTGTCAAACTTTGTCAAGGCCCTGCTCTCTGTCTGGCACTGGGCTAGCGGCCAGGGCTCAGAGTACGGGAAGTTCATGGTCCTGCACCAAGATAGTCAGCATCTTCCCTTCTCCCTTGTTTCTCAACTCCTTCCACATCTCTGGCCAAGGATGAGTGACCCCATGTTCAGGTCCTCTTTTGGCCCAACGGCCAGAGATCTTGGGTTCTTCTTCTCTCTCCAGAACCCTCAGCTCTCCCTCTCAGCCCAAAGCCCATCACCCTGAGCTAGAAAGACAGGGTCCATCTGCATCATCACAGCCGCGTTATCTTATTGGGCCCGAGCAGCAGGTTAATTTCTTCCTCATCTTTCTTCCTCTGAGTATGAATTTAAAAGCTCATTTCCCCAAGATATCAGTTTCCTCTGGGCTGTGGCCCTTCTGACACTAGAGTATTAGGACGATTTTATTTGCAACGATCAAGAACCAAATGCAAACCAGCTAAAGCAAAACAAGTAATACATCAGCTCACATAACTGAAAAGTCTGAGGACAGACCATGCTTCAGGAAGTGTCGTGTTCAGGGTTGCAAACAACAGCATCAGCACCCCATCACTCTCTCTGTCTCCCAATTCTCTTTGACGTCATTCTCAAAGGACATGTTTGGCCTCCCAGAAGCTCTAGCTAGGCTTTACCTTCACTGCTGTAGAGCACAGAGAAAAGCATCCTTCTCATCACGTAATTAAAAGCACCGGACTCAGCAGTGATTGGACCTCGGCTTGAGTCACATGCCCACCCTGACCAATCACCATTGTCAGACGATGTTGTGCTCTGGTCAGGAAGAGTCACATGCCCGCTTGTGGAGCTGAGGTTAGAGCCAGCTCCACCTGACACTTGAACTGAGTCTGGGCAGGTTGCCAGAGGAACAGTTGGGTAGTGTTATTGAAAGAAAGGGGAATAAATGCTGAATTATAAAAAAAATATGGAGAAGAGTTCCTCCATTCTTTTAAGGTACCTGGCACAGAGTACCTGCTCTGTAAATTTTTGTTGAACGACTTTAAAAACCATGGCATCCATTATACTCCTGCATGTCCATCTTTCTCTGATGTCCTCACCAGTGGGAAGCTGATGCCTGTGGTTGTCTACGTAAGAACCACTCTCCCCTTTCTCCCTTGTGAATAAAACTTGATTTGGCTGAGGACTCCATACCTCAGGGAAGATGATGTTTGGGACACAACCTGATTGATCTAGACTAGTGGGTCTCAAACTTCTGCTTGCTGCTCAGAAACATCTTGAGGGCTCCTTTCAACACAGGTTGCTGGCCAGTGCAGGGACCATGTTTTTAGAGCCACGTTCTAGAGAGATCACTCCAGTACAAGATGCAGATAAAGTCTGAGAACCTCTGCTGCAGAAGACAGTCAAATGGACGACAAACAGAAAGGCCCAGATTGGATGGTGTCGGTATGTCTCGACTAAAGTAAAAGCTCAGCCAAAGCCCTCCCACGTTTATAAAATAAAACCCAACCCTCCCGATCAGGGCTTTCTTGGCCATAGCTTGTCTTCCAGCTCCAGCCCCACTCCTGGCATGAGTCTTCTCCCTGACCACGTGCCACCATGATCTTTCATGGACTTATTCCTTTCCTAGTGCTCTTGCCCATGTGGTCCATTCAATCATCCTCTTCCCTCTCCTGTGAAGTCCTTAATGGACAAACCACCTACTGCAGGACCACGGTGTGTCTCCCCGCCTTGTACTCAGCTTCTGGAGGGCAAAAGCCCACCTCTTCTCCTGATAATCCGGTGCTCAGCACTAGACTGGCCCACAGTGAAGATTAGTTAAATGAATGAGGTTCCCCAGGCAAGAATAACATCTATCATCCATGTAGCCTTCACCCTGCTGAGCACAGAAGGCCCTATATAAGCAATGGCTAAACGATAAGACATCTGAGAGGTCACTGCACACCTAATGCCATGCCAGGAAGCACAAAGCCAAGAGCTCCAATGCAAACATCAGACGAAACAATGTTTGATCCTGGCTCTGCGAGCTTGAGCAAATTATCTAAGCTTGCTAAGCCTCACTGTCCTCATCTGTAAAACGGGAATGTTATAGCACCAAAATTATTATTATTAAGATAACATGAGTTGAGACACCTAAGGCACCATGCTTGGCACATTGCGGGGTTCCATTAATGCCAGCTCTCATTATTATCTTATGACAATCATTCAAATATTGCAACCAAACAGGTATACCAGCTTGATTAATGTTTGCTTCAGTGGCCTTGCTTCTAGGAGAGAATCCAGCACAGGATGCTAAGGGGCTCATGTAACTTGGCCTAAAGCTATTAAAGTGCCTGACATGGCCGATTGGACCTGAATTCACCAAGAAATTGTTATGTGCATCCAAATTTGTTCTAGGCAATCTCCACATGTGCTGGGGAGGAGAGGGCAACAATTCATCAGAAATGAAGACACGGCTCTACAGGATCGTCCTCTCCACCTAGCTGCCTGTGTGGCAAACTCTTTCCCATCCCCCAATGTAATCTTGTCCTTGCGCCTGGAGTGGTCACCCAGCTTCGATGTCACCTCTGTCCCTCGTTCTTACCCCTACTCTGGCCTCGTCACCACTGTGCAATGCTTAGCTGTTGGCCTATGTGTCTTCAGCAGGAGTGTGGGAGTGCCTAGAGCCTAGCCCAATGCCTGACAAAAGTGGGGGGCAAAGTTGGTGGTGTCCCTCCTTCTCTGGGGAGCCCTTCGGCTCTTCGAGGGAGGCTCTACTGAGCCACAAAACAACCCAGTGAGCTTTAAGTGGTGTGGTGCTTATGACAGCCTGGGCTCAAGGGCCCATCAATCCTGTCATCACGCTCCGTGAACGACAGAGGAGGTCTGGGTGGTCAGAGGAGTCAGTCACAGGATGAACGGATTTATAGAGAAGAAGGGGACAGGAGGACAGTCAGGAAGAGAGGACAGCCCCAGAGTAGGAGGCAGGGGACCCAAGGGACATTGAGGGCCTCAGCCCTCTGCATCTGGTGAGGCTGCTCCAGGCTCTGTCCCAGCCCCAGGGCATTCGGGGCAGCTGATCCTGTGACTCCACTGTTGGTGGATGGGGCCCAAGTCCTACTTAAAATCACCACGGGAATTTGTTCACTGGATTTAAGCCCTGGCCCTGCCGTCCACTAGCTGGGTTGCCTAGGGCAGTATTTTGCCATCTCTGATTGTCAGCTTCCTTATGATTTTGTCATACATCACTTGGTAGCAGTTAGTTACGTGGGCATATTAACTCTTCATCCTACAGGTATGGAGAGGGAAGGAGGGGCACAGAGGGCAGAAACACCAGGACCGAGTTTCTTATCCTGGCACATCATAGCAGTATACCCACCTGAGCTTTCCCGTAATCCTTTACATCCTATCTTTTCCTTTATTTCAATCTCTAATACTCGCGGGTCACCCAAAACGCCAGAAGCCAGCGCTTCCAGAAAAGCCAAGGAAAGGAAACAGAAAAACCGGCCATTTCTTCTTTCTTGTTAACTCAACAATCTCATGATCCACGGTCAGTGTTTTTAGAAGAGGGACCATAGAGGCCAATCCATGCCTCAGCCATCCTGATGTTTCTATCAAGTGAGTCATTTGAAACGGGATCTTCAGCTTACTTGAGCACAACCATGTCAGGGCTGCTCGAAATGAAAGATGTCTAGGCTCTGTGTCTGGACGTGCACAAGTTTCATCACAGCAAAGGTATAAAGCTTGCATTTCAGCCTGGCGCTTCCTGCAGCCTCGAGCTTTCTGCTTGGTTGGAATCGACGTTCCTTATAAAGAAAAGAAACCTGCATATAACCAAGCTTAATAAGGAATGAATGAAGCCCAGGCCAGCTTCCACGGTGGTAAAGTAACACCACCCACAAGCCACAGAACCCCCGTCCGAGGGAGAAATGAGGCTGACTCTTTGCCAACTGTGCCTTTTATTCTTTCCTTTCCTCCCTCCTTTCTTTCCCCCACACCAGGGTGGTTAAAGACGCGCTGTCATTTGTACAGATCAGGCTCTCTTCTTGTAAGTTTCCAGTTAAACATTCTTTTGTAGCTGACACCTATTAATAATTTAAAATGCCTGCTCTTTTGAACAATGATCAAAATTAAGCTGTTACCCACAGGGGGATATTTACACACGGCTAGTCGGCAGCTGTTTAACAACCTTTTCCACTCAAGATTTCTGTGACCCTCACATATCATTTGTAAGCAGAAGACCATTTGGTTATTGTATGATTTTTTTTCTTCCGTGTATTTGATGAATGGCCACTGGGAATCACTTAGGAAGTAAATAAGGTAATTCTTTGTGATTTCTGCCGGCTGCTGAAGTTACGGGAGAAGGGCAATTACTTTTAGATCTCTCTACATGCAATTTACTAATAAGCTACAGAATGCAGAAACATGTAATTAGTAATTACTATAGTATGTAGTGGCGCGGTGCTTACCCAGTCAGTCTATGGGCCTATAATCTAGTGGCAGAAAACGAATCGCGCTTGGTACACTCAAGCAAGCCCGGCGTATTTGGAGAGAGCTGTGATGATAAACTTAATGGCTGTTTATAGGCACTGTGGAGGGCGCAGCAAGCATTGTTACATCCAGCTTCTTACCCGATCCCATGGCAAGGCTGATGTGCAATTGCCTCCTCGCCTCCACTTTTAATGACCGGCCAGATTCAAATAATGTTGAGGACCTGCCTAAGATTTCAGGCCAATGAGTGGTAGACCCAGGCCCAAATCCTGAGCTTCAGGCTTCAGGCTCATCCCTGTCAATCCCACCAGAGCACTGCCTAGTCATACTGCTGGAGGAGTGATGCCACCTCCCAGGGTTCGGATGTGGACAAGACTCAGGATCCCAAAGTGCATTTCTTGACAGAGTTAGGGGTTCTGAGGAGAAGAATGAAGAAAAAGACATAAAACAAGTGTCTAGTTTTGAGGGGGGAACACTGCACACTTGATGTCCATTACCTTATTATTGTGCCCATTTCATAGGAGAGAAAATTGAGGCTCAATGGAGGGTCAGTCGAGCTTTATCAGGATCACTCAGTGTTAAGTGGCAGAGCTGGAGTGCGACCCTGGGTACGTCTGACCTCAAGGACAACAATCTCTCCCTCATACCGAGAAATTATTCTGATGGATGTTACTCCTTAGTTCAGTAAATTGAATGTATCTGCATGAAATATCTCAAAATATTTAGGGCAAATGAGGGGAGCTCACAGATGCAGGATCTTAAAACTGATGACTATCACCCAGTAATCTCAATTTCAGAAGTTTATCCTAAAAAAAAGACAATCTAAAAACTGCAGATAAGAGTTTATGTACAAATATATCCAACAAAGATGTTCTTTATAATAACAAAACCTGGGGAAAGAATGCAAACACCCAATAACACAATAATAGAGAAGGAAGCATGGTTATAGCCATAGGATAGAATAATAGGCAACCATGAAAAATAATACTAATGAAGTTTTTTAATAACATAGGAAAAGCCTTAAAACCCAATTGAGAGTGAGGCAAAATACAAAATGATGTATACAGTAGGAACTCATTTAGGTAAAATAATATTTATGGAAACAGAGATATAGACCAAAATTGTGTGTGGGAAGTTAAGGGGTGACTTTATTTGTTATTAAATAACAGCTTAATTGAGATATAATTCACATACCAAAAAAATTCCCCCTTTTAAATGTGTAATATTTACGGGTATTAGTGTATTCACAGAGTTGTACAACCATTACCATTGTCTAATTTTAGAAAAATTTCATTACACATACCTATTAACTGTACCCCCATTACCCCCACCCTCCCAAGCCCCTGCCAGAGACCAATACATTTTCTGTCTCTATAAATTTGCCAATTCTGGACATTTCATATATAAATAGAATCATACAATATGGGGTCATTTGTGACTAGCTTCTTTCACTTAGCATAATGTTTTCAAGGTTCATTCATGCTGTACCATTTATTGGTACTTCATTCATTTTCAAAGCTGAATAATATTCCATTGTATGCATATATCACATTTTGTTCATTCATAACTTGATAGACATTTGGATTGTTTCCATGTTTTGGCTATTATGACTTTTGCTGATATAAACAGCGATATACAATATGTTTTCAATTCTCTTGGGTATGTACTGAGGAATGGAATGGCTAGTAACTCCATGCTTAACGTTTTGAGGAACCGCCAAACTGTTTTCCAAGGTGGCTGCACCATTCTACATTCCCACCAGCACCACCAGCAATGACTGAAGGTTCTAACTTTTCTACATCACTGAAAATGCATGTTGTTATCTGTCGTTTTAATTTTAACCATACTAGGGGGTGTAAAGAAGTATATCCTTGTGGTTTTGATTTATATTTCCTAATGACTAGCCATGTTGATCATCTTTTAATCTGTTTATATCTTCTTTGGAGAAATGTCTATTGAAATTCTTTGCCAATTTTTTAATTGAGTTCTTTGTCATTTTGTTATTGAGTTGTAAGAGTTCTTTACATATTCTGGATACTAGTCCCCTATAAGTATATGATTTGCAAATACTTTCTCCCATTCAATAGGTTGTCTTCTCACTTTCTTGATGAAATTGTTGACCAAACAAAAATTTTGAATTTTAAGGAAGTCCAAATTCTGTATATTTTCTTTTATCATCTACGCCTAATCCAAGGTCATGCAGATTATATGTTTTCTTCTAGGAGTTTAACAGTTTTAGATCTTGCATTTAGAGCTATAGTCCATTTGTATATGTTGTGAGGTAAGAGTCCAAGTTCATTCTTTTGCACGTGGATATCAGTTGTCCTAGAACCCTTTGTTGAAACAACTCTTCTTTCCCTGTTGAATTGTCTTGACACACTTGTCAAAAGTCAATTACCAGGCTTCCTTGGTGGCACAGTGGTTGAGAATCTGCCTGCCGATGCAGGGGACACGGATTCGAGCCCTGGTCTGGGAAGATCCCACATGCCGTGGAGCAGCTAGGCCCGTGAGCCACAACTACGAGCCTGCGCGTCTGGAGCCTGTGCTTCGCAGCAAGAGAGGCCGCGACAGTGAGAGGCCGGCGCACCGCGATGAAGAGTGGCCCCCACTTGCCGCAACTAGAGAAAGCCCTCGCACGGAAACGAAGACCCAACACAGCAAAAATAAATAAATAAAATTTAAAAATAAACAAACAATTACCTATAAATGTAGGAATTTTATTTCTGGACTCTTGATCCTATCCTACTTATCTACATGTCTGTCCTTATGCCAGGACCATGCTGTCTTGATTACTACAGCTTTGTAATTGAAGTTTTGAAACTGGGAAGCAAGAGTTCTCCAACTTTGTTCTTCTTTTTAAAGATCATTTTGGCTATTTTGAGACCCTTGCAACTCCATATGAACTTTAGAATTGGCTTGTCAATTTCTACAGAAAAAAAACAACTGGGATTTTAATAGGAATTGTGTTGAATCTGTAGATCTGTTCACAGGGTTTGCCTCCCCATTGACAAAATGATGGCTGTGACCACTTCAAATGCTATGGCTTATTCCGAGCTGTAAGTGAATGCATCTTTTCCTGGCAAGAGAAGTGCAGCTCCATGGAATTAAGGCAGGCTGGGAAATTACATACACACGGAGACGGCCTATTAGAGCAAGGCAGCTGCTCCCCGGAGGCCAGTTCTCGGCCACTCCATACACCACGCAGCTTCTATTACTTAGGCCAGAAAGGCTTTAAATACCTTTGGGCACCCCTCCCCTATTTCCTGTGGAATACTATTTCACAGTCTAATAGATCTTCCTACAGGGAATTTCTCCTGTTACTTAGCCCACATTTCCTTTTTCGTTTTCGTCCATTGCCTCCTCAGGACCGTGCCACTGCAGACGGATTTGCCTACTTGGGATTCCCATGTTTCACAGCCTCAGAGCCCATATTCTTTCCCTGTTGTTGGGTAGACTCTAGGTTTTACAGATGAGGGTTCAGGAAGGAGGCCCCTAGTGAGGGCTGACACCAGGCACCCTTGAAGCCAAGAGCAACCACGGCCAATTCAAGGACACGAAGGAATGAAGGTCCTCCTCGTCAAGAACTGGGGAAGCCCTTGCTGCAGTCTGGGGAAGGATGGCTCACTTCTCTGGGCTCTCTCTTTTGTTGTATGGAGCTGGGACTCTACTTCCCCTTCAAAAAGGATGGGGTAGGGCTTCCCTGGTGGCGCAGTGGTTGAGAGTCCACCTGCCGATGCAGGGGACACGGGTTCGTGCCCCGGTCCGGGATGATCCCACATGCCGCGGAGCGGCTGGGCCCATGAGCCATGGCCGCTGAGCCTGCGCGTCCGGAGCCTGTGCTCCGCAACGGGAGAGGCCACAACAGTGAGAGGCCCGCATACCGCAAAAAAAAAAAAACAAACAAAAAAACAAGGATAGGGCATTGGGAGCCAACCAAGTGCCTGCTTGGTAAGCTCACAGGAGAGCTGGTCCCCAGGGCCACGGGGGCTCACTTGTCACTCTGGAGGAAGAATAGAGGGATTCTGGAGGCTCAGATGAGAGAGAGAAGCCAGAAAGAACAAAGACTTGGAACCAGCTTTGTGTACTCAGGGTCTGGGTCACTGCTTTGCCCGCGTTATCTATTTGATCTTGAACCAGCCTACCCAGGCTGGGGGTCCTAACAGGAAGACTGCGGTGCAAGAGGTGAAGTCCCCAGCCTGAGCCAGGCAGCAAGCAAGGCAACAGGGTGGGCGCTCAGACCCACACTGGTTTTCCTCCGAAACCCACGCTCTTTCTGATGCATAGCTAGGCCTCAGTTTCCTCATCTATGGGATGGAGCTAATGCCGTACCACAGGGCAGCTGAGAGAGCCGAGTGGGAGAATCTCTAGGTGAAAGAAATCAGGCTCAATAAATGTTATATTACTTCCTGCCTTTCTCCCCCTGGATGGCTGATCAGGACCATTTCTCCAAGTAATTTAGCAAGGCGAGTGTCTGTAGTCCCTCTCCTCCCAGACTCCTGCCCTGCACTGA